>NC_032020.1:8624845-8633563 GCF_001865875.1 Lupinus angustifolius
TATCACACAATATTCCAATTAGAGTTTTTTTTGGGGTGAAAGTAGTCATATTAAAGTTTCTATTCATGAAATTACTTTTCCACGGTTATTCAATTAGTTTCTCATGTACATATATTTGAGTTATCATTTATAATCATAATTAGGTTTATTTACTTTAAAAAATAATAAAAACTAAATTGAGATAGGCACCACTACCAACACAACACTAGTACATTCACAATTACTTGAATTTTCTAGATGTCCAACTCATTTATAAGAAGATTTTTTTTTTCCAAAACACTATGCATTGCAATAACAACAAAGGACACAACTACCGAATAACATAGAATGAGTTGGATGAGAGAAGACTTATCTCTTACCGGGATTGAAATATTGATTAGATTATTTTTTGAATCTAAATTCAATCTTAAACCCAAAGTTAACCAAATCTTAATATCAATTGAATCCAAATTCAACCCTGTACCCAATTAAATATATGCAACCATTTTTAAATAAAATATTTTCAATATTAATTTGTATGATAGATATATCAATTTTAAATAAATATATATAATATTACATATGAAATGATTTATATATATATAATAAAAAAATTAGAAAATAAACCATACTTCAATTAAAGAGATATTTCGTTAATTTGTATATGATTAAATAAACATACAAATATAATAAATTATTAAGTATGTTCTTTTCTATTCAACCTTATGTATTAATTGAATCTAATTTTTGAACTCAAAACCTAAATTTAATTATCACCAAAGCATGTAAGTGAGTTTCCTGCTACCCATTTACTTATACCGAAGAAAAGTTGTGAAGGAAAAAGGGAAAGTCGCATCTGTTTGAAAAGTTTAAACCAATAAAGAATATCGAATAAGACGTGTAAGTATAAGGTGAAAGTGCAGAGAGCATCTCAGATTTCTTCACATTTCCATTACTTCAACTTCAATCCTCTCTCTCTCTCTCTCTCTCTCTCTCTCTCTCTCTAAATGTATGTTCCTTTTTCTTCCTCTCTCTTCAACACTCCTTTTCCATGCTTCTATCTAATTCCCAATTTACCCTCCTCTTACTATTTCTGCAACTTTCCTAGTGTTAACTAATACTTGCTTGCTTCACTTTACTTTTCTCTCTATCTGAATCTGAATCCTCACACCCTATTGTTTCAACTTGCAATTTTTCTCTCTTGGATATTGGGGGTAAGTTAGAATATTACTTTAACTTGTAGTGTCCTTTTGGGTTTTTCATATTTTCACTTTGGGAAGCTTTGGGGGCATTAAAATCTGGATAAAATTTGGATTTTGGAAGCTTGGCTTCAAAGTGAAACCCTAATTTTGGTTTGCTGCAAAGCTTAAAAATCAAATTTTTATTACTATTTTTATGGGCACTGTGGGTGACACTAGCAATTCTGGTTACACAAAATGTGCTGAACAAGTTCAGTGTTTGCCAAGTGAAACTAATAGTAATGGGGTGGAAGTTGCAAATGGGAATGGTTTTGCTGAAGAGGTTCAGCACTTCAAAAGTGGAGCCTTTAATAATGGGGTAGCAGTTTCAGATGTAAATGATGTTACTCAAGAGGCTTCATGCTTTAAAAGTGAAGCCATTGATAATGGGGTAGCGGTTTTGGATGCGAATGATGTTATGGAAGAGGCCTTGTGTTTGAAAAATGAAGCCTTTAATGGTGGGATGACAATTGCAAATGGTAATGGTGTTACTGAAGATGCTTTGTGTTTGAAAAGTGAAGCCATTAATAACAGAGTAGCGGTTTCAGATGGGAATGATGTTATGGAAGAGGCTTTGCGTTTGAAAAGGGAAGCCTGTAATAATGGGGTGGCAATTGCTGATGGGAATGTTGTTACTGAAGAGGGTCTGCGCTTGCAAAGTGAAGCCATTAGTAACGCGGTTGCAGTTGCAGATGGTTTTGGTTCTGCTGATAGGGACTCCGGTGGACTTGAATGTTTACGTATTTATAAGAGGCGCAAGCGTGGAAAGTCTAGTTCAGATAACAAAGATGATAGCAGAGAATGTGTGGAAGCTGCAGGTCATCTAGAAGACCAGGTTTCAGCCCACTCTTTTGTTTTTTATTTTTCCAATGTGTGTTCCTGTGATGGTCAATCTCTTTGTTGAAACTCATGATTTTGTTTCAAGAGATTTTTCATGTTATGTATATTATTTGGTATTCATTTACTTCTAGGAGTATTCTGCTTGGCTTTTAGGTTTATGTTGTCAACTTGTCATGAATGGTAAAGACACATGAGTGAGACCTAGAAAAGTTCAGTAATAACTGTGCTTGTTAGTAGATATAGTTGTTTGACCGGTACATATGGTTTGATTGGTATTTTCCGATATTGACTGGTGAAATTACATGCCCATTGCCCGGTATAATTGTCACACCGTACTAGTATGGGGAACCAATTTTCTGGTTGAACCGGCTGGTATGATATTTATAGTTGTGCTTGTAAGTAGATATAGTTGTTTTAGTCATAAAGAGGAAAAAAGATGTTGACTGCGGAAGATATCACCCCTCTAATCTTCTCAGGTTATATGGAGCTGCGTTTAGTTGTTTACACTTTAGGCACATCCTTTAGCTGTTTCTTAAGATATCAGTGTTTTGGTTACATGCAGTGGCTTTCAATATTTAATTAGAAATAAATGTGGTTTTATGTGTTTAACTTTTATCCAAAATATAAATAACTGTTTATGTTTTGTTTAATGCTCTTAAGAGTGAATGAGAAACATTTTAGTCCCTATTTATACGAACAACAACGATATACAAAATTGTGCAAACTACAAGGGTTAAGCTCATGAGCCATTATATGAAGTATGAAATTACGAGAGAGGATAATTGAGTGTACATGTACCACTGAAAATCAATTTGGTTTTATGCCGGGGAGGTCTACCATGGAGGCTATATATTTGATATGACAATTGATGGATAGATACCGAAGGAGGCAAATGGACTTGCACATGGTTTTATTGATTTGAACAAGGCATATGATAAGGTGCCAATAGTGGTATTTTGGAAAGCTCTAGAGAAGAAAGACGTTTTAATTGCCTACATTCAAGCAATAGAAGATATGTATAATCTGATCAAGACCAGTGTAATAGAAGTGTGTTACTCAAGCTTAAGAAGATACATTTATAAGACCTACAATATTATATGAGACTGAATGTTGGATGACAAATGTCAACAAGGGAATAAACTCTATGTAGTAGAGATGAGAATGTTGTGTTGGATGAGTGGATAAACTAGACAAGATTATAAATGAATGTATTAGAGAGAAAGTTAGAGTAACTCCTATTATAGAAAAGATGATAGAGTTGTTCCTTAGATGATTTGGACATGTGTATAGGAGAACGTTAAAAGCCCCAGTAAGTAGAGTAGATTAAGTGAAAGTTAATCAATTTCTAGAGGAAGATGTAGACCAAGAAAAATCATAGGCAAAACAACTAGGAGAGGTTTAGAGATCAATGTTTTGTCAATGAACATAATGTATAATATGATAGAGCATATGACGTCATTCGATCCATATAGTAGACACCACCTAGTGGAATCAATGCTTGATTGTTGTTGTTAATGGAGTTGGTAGTAATCTCATTATTATATTTTTTATCAGAGTCTATTAAGCGAACACACTTTCTGCTTACAAGAAAATTTAGCCAACCCCACAATGAGCTACATTCGATTCACATGTTATTTACTATTGTCTTTTGGTTACCGACTTAAGGCCAGTCAAATTTGTGAATTTAAGGACAATAAAATGAGAGAGCATCCACATTCTACATGCAAAAAAACTTGGTTCATCATCAGTTTTTTAAAATTAAGAGTAGGTGATCATGCATCTATGTTCTTTTAGTTAAAATTTATTATTTGCATAAATGGAATTTAGTTTACAATGTAGGATCAGCATATCAAGGGCACACACTAGGGAATGAATATACTTGAACATATTGGTCATGGATTATCCATTAAAGTTTTGATGGAAAGAGGGGACCAATGTGCTAATTTTTCTTTATGTTAGGCATTTCTAGGAATAAGTTCAGGTTCTCTTGTATCTATACTGTCTGCATGGAGATTTATTGTGTGCATAGTTGGAGCTTAGTTGCAACCGATATGCTATATATTTAAAATGCTGGAAAATCAATTCACTTGGAAAATTTATAGTTGATTATTAGACGTTTGTTTGCATGAGGGGGCTAAGTTGCTTGCCGTATATAAGGAATGGAACAATTCTCATTGCATGTTAATCACCACAGTACAATATTTATCATTTCACCCTACTGTGAAAATGCTCTTCTGTTGTTTTTTCTACAAAGCTGTTTCTGCAATTTTTGTTATATTTGTAGATTGTGAATGGATTTTTTATATCACTCATTAGGTGATGGTAACAGTGGCTTAAAGGGGTGCATAATGGAAGCACTAGTTCATAATCCTAAAATTAGATGTGCCACTAGTGTCACAATTGGTTCTGCATGTAGAACTACTTGCACCCTGCTCATTTACATTCCATCTTACTGTGATTGCAGGAAACTCTTAAAATTGACAAAGATGGACAAGAACACTCTTCACAATTGGAGTGGTTGCCTCATAGAACACAAGGTGAATCTAATGGGCATGCAAATGTCTTGCATGATGGATGTTCTAGTAAAACACATGGCCATGGTGTGACTCAGACATGTCAGCGCGTGCTCTGTGATATTTTAACTTCTGAAAATTTTCGCTCATTATGGAAGGCTCTACTTGAAAATTTCGAAGGAATGAAGCCTAATAGTTTATTTGACTTCAATATCATGACCTCAAGGATGAGTGAGAAAGCTTATGAGCAATCACCTGCACTTTTCTTCTCAGATATGCAACAGGTAATTTTTAGTGTGTTAACTCTTTAAAATTAAGAATTTCTCTATTCCCATACGGTGCTTGATACAGTTTGAAAATTTAGAAGACTTAATGCTTGTTTACATACTACCATGATGCCAGGGTCTTCTTAATCTTACAAACGATTTTTATGCATTCTAGTATTCTACTATAATCTTGCTCTTCTAACTATTTTAATTAATGAAAATTCAATCATCAATGTTTTGATAGTAGAATTTTTAGTTTTTGGCTCTTATTTTGTATGATTTATCCCTTTTAATATCTTTTTAGGTTTGGCAAAAGCTTCAAGATACCGGTAACGAGATCGTTGCTCTAGCCAAGAGCCTCTCCGACATGTCAAGAACATCGTACCATGAGCTGGTAATATATTTCTTTGTCAAAGCACATAAGTTTCATACTTTCTTCTTTGCATCTGAATTTTATTTGCATTCTGCTCTTACTTGCTTGCCTCTATGTAAACTCTATATTTCCCTTACCTTCATGTGGGAATTTCACTGCAGAACATATTTGAAGATGAAACACCATCGGTAATTCTGATAAAATTTTATTTTGATATTTCACAAACTGATCATGTAGATATCAGATCTGGTTTAGCACATCTCTGAAATTAAGATGAATTTTTCTCTAGCATTGCAATTTGCAAGCAAGGTAGCAGTTAGAGACACTTTGTTTTTGTTAGAATATATTGTAAGTTACAGTATGTGTAGCTCTTGAAACTATGTGTAAAGAAGATGCATGCATATCCTCTGATATTCTGAGAAGAGAGTAAATGCCATTGTAAATGGCATCAATCTTACCTTTTGATTATGATGGTGATATATGCTTTGACCAGTAATGATATAACAGAGACCAAAAGCTTATCTTTCCTCTTTGCTATGATTTTTGCAGGTTGTAACTCCTAAACTACAGAATTCTATACCTCTGGGCTTTGGCCTTTAGCTCTATTTCTATTTTGCTTGACCATAGACCAGAAATTTCTTCACTTATGTTGTTATGAGTACCACGTTGAGTGAGTAAGAAAAATTCAATGTGGTATTTAAGCCTCAGTCTCTCCCACCTAATGGACCAATCATTTGGGCTGGGCTCTCCTTATAGGTTTAAGTCATAATAGTTGGTGCTTTCGTTGAGAGTTGGGATACAAAATGGTCCAACCTATAGGTAGTAACCCTTTCCGTAGCCCAATTCTTAATGAAAGCTCCAATTGTTATGACTTAAGCCCATGAAGAGCACAACCCAAAAGACTGTTTTGGTCGTCTCACTCATTTATCATTTTTTAGTACGATACCTTAATACAATCTATAAGTAGCTCTTTTCGTAGCCTGACTCTCAACGAAAGCACCATTTGCGCTGATTTAAGCTCATGAGGTGAGAGATCTCAATCTAAAAGACTAGTCCCTTCCCCTTTGGTGGCTTCTCTCATTTATTAGTATTCGATTCCCAAAAGATTAGCCTCTCAGGTTGGAGAGTCTTAGACTTAAATACTACATTGAGCTTCCTTGTTTACTAATTGTAGGGCCATTAAGGTATGACTCATTAAGAAATGAGGTCATAGTTTTATGGGAGAGTCTATTTATTATCAATACCTTTTTTAAACCACCAAATGTGAATAGGAAATTAATTGTATGGAAAATATTTTAGTTATTTAACAATATCTTTTCCCTCATGTGAAATGATACGATATATCTTTAGTTAAATGTTTCTACGATACATGATAGGATACAATAGGTGAAAATTTAAGGAAGTGTACACTTATGATATCTGATACTAACAAGTAACAACTGTGATTATGCTTATTTGATTCCAAATCATTGGAACAATGCATTCCTGCTGTGGTTATAGGATGTCCTGCAAGCTTCAAAAGATTATTCCCTACATGTCGAGGAAATATTTTTTTTTGCCCCGAGTCCCCGATAACCATTCCTCTGGCTGACAAAAAAATGAAGAACGTAGTTACTGTTTCCTAAGGCATCAAAGAATTTTCTTATATAAGACATGGGGTTTATCTGTTACACTGGAAAAACACTGCTCTTTTATCATAGCCACATGCCCTCTATTTGATATGATTAGGGTTTTGCTTGATATATTTGTTAAAATGGTATTGAGAATTGTTTTGTTTTTGTCACAGTTCAACAACCAGGAATCTAATTCTTACATGAAACCAGCACAGACAGAAGAACATGCTACGAATAAAATTTGCAGTTGCAGGCATTGTGGAGACAAGACAGATGGCACAGACTGTTTGGTTTGTGATTCATGCGAGGAGATGTACCATGTCTCCTGTATTGAGCCTGCTGTGAAAGAAATACCGCACAAAAGCTGGTATTGTGCCAATTGTACTGCTAGAGGCATTGGATCTCCGCATGAGAATTGCATAGTATGTCAGAAGTTGAATGATGTGAAAACCGAGAACAATGTAGTTGGTGATGAAAGCTTCGCTATGAATGAGGAAATACTAAATGAATTGGAAGAGAATTCAATTTGCACCGATGATGATGGCATTGAAGTATCCATAGATGGGAAAAACACACCCAATTGCAAAATTTGTGGATATGATGTGGATGGTGAAAAAGTAAAAACGTGCGGTCACCCGGTTTGCCCCAATAAATACTACCATGTAAGTTGTTTGACAAGTAAGCAGTTAAAGTCATATAGCCACTGTTGGTACTGCCCTTCTTGTTTATGCCGAGTTTGCTTCACTGATCAAGATGATGATAAGATTGTTCTCTGTGATGGCTGTGACCATGCATACCACATCTATTGCATGAAACCTCCACGAACTTCTATTCCAAAAGGGAATTGGTTCTGTAAAAAATGTGATGCAGGAATCCAAGCAATACGGCGGGCAAAGAAGGCATACGAAAGTAACAAGCGGAGAAGAACCGAGGATGATGTTTCAAAGCCGAGTGTTAATCCTGAAAAGAAATGCAGCAACAAACACGCACGCCAATTGGAAAAAGGTGGAGGAATGGACATGCTTTTAACTGCAGCCAATACTCTGAACCTTGAAGAGAACTTGGCTTGCAATCCGGTCTGAGTCGCAGAAAACTTATCGTTTATAACAGCTGAACTTCATATCGGTTAAGTGTTAATAGCGAATTATTTCGCATTTGCTGCATTTTTTGGATGACTGGTATTTTGGTAGGCTGTAAAACTATGGTAGATTTTCCTGATTTTTGGATGCATGTCATGGAAAGACAGGATCATGGAGGCTAAAAAGCTGAAAGCAGTTTTAGACCCTATAAGTGATTATATGCAAGAGTAAGCATAAAAAATGTTTATGAACTTTGCATGGAAAAAAATGAATTCATTAACGCCATAGATATTCCGTATAAACAAGACAAGAGAGACAAAATAATTACATAAATGTTTACTTGATGGAAAAGAAAATCAAGAAAATAGGTTAAGAATTCTAAAGAATGACACACGAGAGTGGATAATTTTTATAGAAATTTATTAAAAAAGGGAATTGTGGTATTAAATGAAATGTGATATAATGACAATAGAATCTCTCTTGCCTAAAACAATGGGCCCTTAATCAAATTCAACCATTCGTGCTTTTTGTGTCATCTAAAGTTTTTGCAATGCTTTGCTTTACATGTTGTGGATTTGTTTCTCTTGAATGGCTACTACTGGGAAACCTTTAATTACTGGAGAGTTTTATTGAACCAGAATCTTAAAGCAATAGTATTATATATTTTTTCCACGTGTAAACTCTTTCATTTTATAACTTTACAACATCATAAAAGCATACGCATGCTAATTGGCAGCATGTATAATAAGATTTTGAGTGTACCTAAACTGATCTCAAAAAACAATTCATATATTAAATCTGGAATTATATATATATA
>NC_032020.1:8633663-8657596 GCF_001865875.1 Lupinus angustifolius
ATACTTAAGAGTTTAGGATAGAAGTACTTACAAAGACTTAATCTAATGTCTTGAAGCTTTATCTTCATTTGTCTTCATAAGTCATCTTCCTTTTCTTCTTTTTGGTGATGTTGGTGTCTTTATCAAAACCGTGTCAAGGTCAGAAACAAGATCTTCTTCACATTTCTAAGAAACCTAACTCCTTGTGGGGCTATTCTGGTGCACATGGTGATAGGTTCTCATCTAAGTTTCCATGGAAAGAAACCATTTCTTTCCCTTACCATGATAACACTTCAGAGCCTGTTGTCACAAACTACTTCAACTCTACCTTAGGGGAAGATTTTGTGCAAGCTGGGTAAGATTAAATGTTATGTGCTTTAACTTTGTTTCATCTTTTATTGCTTATCTTTTCATGCATGGTAACTGAGGGTGTTTGATTCAAAATTTCATTTTTTATTTTATTTCTAGGGATATTACTTTTATAAATGACATTCTAATAAATTTAACGATATGTTTGATTAACTTTGGCCATGGTTAAAAAATTTCAGAGTAAAGATGAGTACTACTAGAGCCATTTGTAACTCTACAATCATGAAAATTAAATCATCACCATCAGCATTTTCCTACAAATTATTTGATTGTTTATACAATTTTAAATTGTGGTTACACTAAAATTGTGCTTATCTCAATTACAGGACAATATTATTGCAATTACAATTATGACACCATTTTATAAACTACAATAAGAATATTGTGTGCACAATCTTAAAATTAGGGGTTGTAGTATTCTATAAATATTGTGTGGAATGAGATGAGTTTATATGTCTTATATAACATAAAAAAAGTTGGTAGCATTAGATAGGAACTTTAAAGAAGCCTTTGGCTTATAAGTCCTAATTAAATAAGTGAATTCGAGTAACTTATGACAAATGAACAAGGTGTTTATAAATTTTGTTACACCATCTTGCATTTATTTATCGGTTGATCAATTAATTTTACGGAACATTTCAACGCGTTAAGCTAGTATATCATCCATAAACTTTCAACTCATGACTTTTTATTTAGATGCTGAGATTTTAACATTCGGTTGCTTATTTAGTTAGTTTTACAAAAAGAAGCCATAGATGAGAATATTTTTTATTTATTTCTTACTGACCATGGGAACAAAATATTTAGACATGGATATGAAAACGGTACGGATCAATTTAACCGGAAAACTTGTGAACTGATCTCCTATTAACACGATACAACAATTATATCAATCACACAATCAAATCAATTAAAATTTGATATACTGACCGGTTTTTTATTTAATGTACCGGTCATACAGAACAATTTTACCTTCTTTTTTTTTATGAAAATAAGAAAAAAATCCCTAACAGTTTGCTACAAACAGAGATAAAAATTGCAAATATTTTATGATTCCATCATGTATATGACTGAGTTGCAAAAAGTTCTATATACTTATCTATATCTTATTGAATGCTGTAATGAAGTATTTAAGAAAATTATATCTATGTAGATAATATATTTATAATTTCCCAGAGTGACACTCCAGAAGTATTGCAAAGCGATGAAGGAGTTAGGGGTGAAGCTGACAGAGCTATTTGCAATAAGCTTAGGTGTTGGTAGGTTGCATTATTACAAGAACTTATTTGAAGATGGATGTTCCATCATGAGATGCAACTATTACCCATGTTGTCAGCAACCAAACCTTGTACTTGGAACAGGACCACATTGTGACCCAACATCTATAACCATTCTTCATTAGGATCAAGTTGGAGGGCTTGATGTTTTTTCAGACAACAAGTGGCAAACTGTTCAACCACATCTTCATGCCCTTGTGGTTCACATTGGTGATACCTTCACGGTAAGCCCTCAATATTCATATATACTTAGGGTGTAACAGATTTTGTATTTTCACTTTATAATCTATTATTTATTTATTATTATTATTGACTTTTAAATATAGTAATAATATAAATGACTGATGAATGATATATTGATTGTATGTAAATCTTTACCCTAAATGAGAACAATGTACTACTGTGAAAAATGAGAACAATTAATATGAATTGTTAGATTTTATCTGAATGATCAAGATTAAAAGATACATGCACATGACTATCATGTGACCAATAAGTAACTTTTAATTATAATCATCCATGATTGTTTGTAAGATTCAGATTTATTATTCTCACAATTTTTATATGAGAATTATTCTGACTTGAGTCATCATTTGTGTATAAATATATAAGTACCGTAATCAATGATCAATTGTTGGGGATGCACTTAAGTTTTCCTTTTAATTACTATCACACTACTATAGTGAGATCAAATCAAGCATGACATGCACATTTGTAGATTCCAATATCATTAATCATTCTATCTCATTTTAATCATAGCTTATATTTTTAACATATTTTACTTTTTTTTCATATTATTTGTCACTTTAAGAAATCGAGAAATATTATTATTTATTTTTCCTTGTTTGCACTTATTCAATAAAATATATGATAATAATGAGTATATCTTGGAGGGATTTATGTTGCATCAACTAAAGCAACAGTTAAAGTTAGATGCATGGAGGGAATAGCTAACTATTTTTATGTTTCCGAATTTTTTTTTGGGCAAGCTTGTTAGTATTCAAACAAGGTTTTTTTGGAGAATAGAATTGGTGGTAAAGGCATTGCTTGGATTTCTTGGGATGAGGAGTGTAAACCAAAGTCCCTTGGTGGTTTGGGGGTTAGAGATATTTCCCAATTTAATGATTCACTTTTAGGGAAATGGAGATGGCGTCTATTGCAGGAGAAGGATGTTTTTTGGGTAAAGGTAATTGAGTCGAAATATGGAACTAATTTAGCTTTATCGGCTAATAGATCTGCTTCTATGTGGTGGAAGGATTTATGTAAAGTAGGTTCTATTCATCGTAATGGTAGGGGTTGGTTTGATGAGAACGTTTGGAGGACTCTAGGGAATGGTTTGCAAATTCTTTTTTGGATGGATATTTGGGTGGGGAACTAGAGTTTGAAAGAGATCTTTCCAAGACTTTTTGCATTATCTTTGAATAGAAGGGCTACCGTGGGGGATTGTGGTATTTGGATTGACGATAAGTGGTCTTGGGAGGTCAAATGGCGCAGAGATTTGTTTGACAGAGAGGAAACCTTGGTCCAGAATTTGTATGACCTTATTTTACCGCATGCCTGTAAAAAGAACATCGAGGACAATTGGAATTGGAGTCTATATGCATCTGGGAAGTATGTTGTCAAATTCGCTTATCTCATCCAAGGGATCAAAGTCATTCACCTTTACGTACTATTTCAAATAAATGTTGGATTGATTGTGTGCCATCAAAAATATCTTGTTTTGTGTGGAAATTACTTAGACTTAGGCTTCCCACTAAGTTGGAACATTTCAAGAGACAAGTTCTTCTTAATTGTGATGAAGCTAAGTGTGTCATTTGCTTGAACCACGAAGAATCTATTGAGCATCTTTTTTTATCTTCTGAATTTGCTTCTGCTGTTTGGAAATGAGTTTATTGTTGGCTTCAATTGTCAACTTCAATTCCAACATCTTTAATTGATTGCTTTAATTTGCATGATGCTGTCATGTCTACTACCAAAGGATCACATCTCTGGAGGATGATTTGGTTTACAGTTGTTTGGTCTATTTGAATTATGCGGAATTATTTTATTTTTTTAGATAAGCCTGTGAGCTATGTTCATATTATGGATTTGATTCAAGCTAGATCTTGGACCTGGTTTTTGGTAAAAGTAGCTCTTACATCATTAATTTTTGCTAATTGGTATAATGACCCAAAATCTTGTATTTTGCTTTCTTCTAAAAAGATCAACTTTTGATCTTTTCCTTATATTGGACTAGCACCCTTTGTGTTGATTTTAATACATTTTGCTTAACAAAAAAAATAAAAATCTTCACTTCAAATAATTGACACATTAATACAACTTTCCTTCTAAGTGCTTAAAAATCAGGGATAGAGAGATCTAGTGAGCAACGTCTTATGTTATATATATATATAGACTTTAGAATATAATGTAGCCCAAAGTGTAGATTAAGAGATAAACTTAGAGCCTATAATGTATTGAAGCTAGATGTAAGTAAATAAATAAAAAATAATATCATGGTCGAGAGGGACACATATATATGTAGATGCTGGCCTTTAAATATAGCTAGGGACAAAAATTAAAATGCTGTCATAAATAGAGAAGGGTCGCATGTATCTTATAGAAATTAGTGATAAATTAAGGCATTGTATGTTTCTTCTAAGAATACATATTTAGGTATATGTAACCAATCCTTGTATGTCAAGGGGCTAGCTTAGGTAGCCAATTCTTTTCTCTACTCATCATCTGTGTGGCTTGGATTCAGGATCTAGTTTTTTTTTGTACCACCAAGGATATGTCTCATCCTATGAGTAAGAAACTAATTTATTTCAGAGTGTATGAAGTTAGATCTTTTTTATCGGAATCTTACACCACTAAACTAACATCTTGTTATTGTGTTAACAAGTATATTATTGAAGAAAAATAAAATAGGTAAACAAACATTAGAAAACCAGGTTTATTAAGAACTTCTCATCATGTTTTTTTTTTTTATCAGCAATAACAATTTATAACCAAAAAGATAGTATTAGGAGAACAAGTGGTACTCCTATCCACAACCAGAAAGAGAACAAGAAAAACAACTCAATGGGTTAAAGACCCAAACCGAGAAAGGAATAGAAAAAGAAGGAAATCTAACTAAAATCAAGGTCCATGACTGAAGATAAATAGAGAACATTACCTCCTCCAAGTTCAAAGAAGTCTTCTCAAAGATGAATTTGTTTCTAGCTACCCATATGCACCAGATACAAACAAAACAGATAGACATCCAAAGATGATGATGCCTCTTGTCCAACCGCAAGAAATTCCAATGAGAGTTGAAGTGACACTTCACACCAATCGGGAATACAGAACAAAAACCAAACCACTTGTATACTTTTTGCCAAACTCCATAAGACCAAGAGCAAGAAAAAAATAAGTGATCGACAGACTCGACCTCCACACCGCAAAAGATACACCTAACTGGATCATGCTCCCCCAACACTCCACGACTAGCCAGGTTCAAAAGGGTAGGCACCCCATCCTTGGAGACCCTCCACGCGAGGCATCTCAATTTAGGAGGAACATTACATAGCCATAACCTTTTGAAAAAGATGTTATCAGGATTTGTTACCTCATTAAGGAGTCACGTTTTTCCCAGTCAAACAATCTCCTCCTCCAAATTAAAGACCAAAGCCAAGAACCATCCCTCCATTCTCCCAAGGAGCTAATGCAAGCATCCTTGTCAAGAGCAATCTGGAACAACCTCTGGAACCTGTTAAAAAGGCAGACCTCACCAACCCACAAATCTCTCCAAAATACAATAGACTCACCGTCTCCAATTCTCCTACGCACACTCTCTAAGAACCAACCATTGCAAACCCCGAAAAGCCTATTACCCAGACACCCTAAATCCCTCCACCAGGGGGAGCCTATCTTAAAACACTCAGGATTAGAGAAACCACCTGACCCTCCCATCCTATTACAAAGTCATTTCACCCATATATTATTTATATAGAGTAACAATTCTGACATAGAAAATAAACAAATTACTACATGGTCTCCAACCAAAGACCTCAAATCATTAATCATGCATTAATATAAAATCAATGATTTGAAATTGTTCAAGAACATTGATGCAAGACTATGCAATAATTTCACCCACATTAGTAGTAGTTGATCTAAACCTTAAAATGAGGAAGTATATGTGTACGTAAGCTTCACACTGTCTACCTCATTTTTTTTACGATCTTAAGTTTATATATTTGTTGTACAGGCCTTATCAAATGGAAGATATAAGAGTTGTCTGCATAGGGCAGTAGTTGACAAGTATAAGGAGAGGAAGTCCATGTCATTCTTTCTATGCCCTAAAGAAGATAAGGTGGTGAGAGCCCCAGAGGAAATTATCCTCAAGGATGGTTCCAAAAAGTACCCTGATTTGACATGGTCTCATTCGCTTGAATTCACACAAAAGCATTATAGAGCAGATGAAGCTACACTGCCAAACTTCACCAACTGGTTGCTATCCTCCAAACCATAAAAAATAACAATAATAATTTGATGTTAATGAAGTTTAAGTGGTTATGTGGTGTTGTAACTATTGTCAACTAGGAATGTTTTGGAAAGTTATTCTCTCTCTATACATATGGGGTTTGAATGATTAAAAAATGCTTAAATATGTTTTTACCCTTCATAAAGTAAAGGTTTTATACTTTTGTCTTTGAAAAAATATCGAAGTTGCTATAAATTAGTTTATATAAAACTCAAATACATTACAGGACAAAATAAAAAAAAAATTAACATATTATATTACTGATAAAAATTTAAAAGATTAACAGAGAACCTAATCCAAAATAAAAGCACCAACTTTAGTTTATTCCTGAAGTAGGGTTATTTGTCTATCTTGAATGGTAACAAAAAGACTTGCACGTTATCTCTGCAAGGATTAATTACAAATGATTTTAAAGGTTAGGGTTCCAATTACAAACTTTCCTAAAGACCTATATTCAATTTTTTTTAAATAGCTCATAAACCCACAAATTAATTAAACCTGAGAACTTTATAATATCTATTCAAAACCCAATGTTGTACTAGAGTTATTATCATAATACCTACTTGCTCAACAAGAAAATTAAGGGGTTATAGATATTATTTGAGGAAAATATAACTGTTAATAAGGATGTCACATGAAACAAAATACACTGAATAAGTAATTACTAGTTCTTCCAACATATCCATTCATGCTAAATCATTGTTACTGACAAATTTATCATGTCCAATAAGGAGTTGTTACTCGAATTTCTTTACCAAAAAAAAAACTATCTTCAGACCCAGACCAATAAACCTACAAGAGTGTGATTCTGTTTATAAGCAACATGTCCAACACATGTGAGGGACTCATACAAATTTTGGATGCTGTCTTCAAATCAGCACTGCATAATGATTGCACTCACTTACAGTTAAGAGAGAAGTGTAGAACTAGAGTTCACATTAACATTAAACCTTTCCATCTGATGAAGGAAGACTATTGGTTTTCGATGTTGTGGAAGATGTTGTAAACACAGAATTCGTGCCTTTGGAGGGAGAAGATGAATGAGAAGGTAACTTCTTAGGAAGCATCTGCTCAAAGTATTCCTTAGGAAATCTTGACCCTTCTGATATAACAACAAAAACAAGAATAGTCAAGAACAAGAATTGGTGCCTCCAAGAACCTAACATGATGATGAGTACTACTATTACTACTACTACAACAACTCCTATTCAGGAAGTTCACAGAACCCTCCTTTGGTTTAAATAGGAGCAGCCTTAGAGGGGTTACGGTAGGAGACATGTTAAGTAATGTTGGGGACATTGCCAAGTTGTGTGGTTGGGGAAGGATGCATAAATGGCAGACAATGAGGTATTTGATAATTATAAGCTGTTAAGGAATCCATGTTGTATCTCTCATCGTTTAATATATTAGTAGAATCTGAGTGTGCATGTGTGAGGATTTTGAGGAATATGTTAATAATCACTTTATGACCCTTTATTAGTTGGATGCTAATATATAAATCTATGTGTCTTTGTTAACATATCTTTGTTGTGTCATAGTTACTCTAAGTGTATTATTAGCAATGTAGCTGTTGCTGTGGGTGTTATATGGAATATGCAAAAGAGTTTCTCATTATTTTTGTATTACACTGCATGCCAGCAGAGGATGAAATCTTTTCTCACCCTTGAATCTTGATACATGATTAAATCTGCATATTATCTCTCAAATAATTACTCTCAAGTTTTTTCTGCCATGTACAACCAATTATAATATTAACATGCTAAATTTATTTCATTTATTATTATAAAAAATGCTACCATTATCAATCACAAACTCCTTCGGCCTTGGCGAATTATAAGGTTGCTTTGTCATGATTTGAAGGTTAAAATTAAAATCTAAAAACAATATATTCGGAGTTCCCTTCCCAACAAGTATAACTTCTAATAATCGAACCATTGACCACCACTAGACCAATACTTTGTTAGTAAAGTGGGTCTTACATTTAGCTGTCATTTTATTATTATAGTAATGTTTTTACCTCAAAACCTATTTTTTGTGATATAAGAGATGATGAATGAGGTTCCTTAATAACATTTAGGAGTAAGAGTCATTTCTCATTTCTTTATGGTTTGAAACTTTCCATTTTTCTTCATTTTCCATTTTTTTTCCCTTTAAAGCTTAAAACTCGAACTAACTCTAAAAAGTTAATCAATAGGTACTTCGTAACTATTATATTGGTGTAACTAAGACAAAATATAACCCCTAGTATTATTATTATTCTTAAATTTCAATCATGCCAACATAGGAGAGTTGAGTACACTACAATGCAATGAGTGTCCACAGAAAGCAAAAAAGCCTCTTGACACTATAAAATGTTTTCCCGACAATGGAGTTTAAACTATGGGAAAATAATGGCATCAGTGATTTCCGACAAAAGTGGATATTTTTTAAGAAAAGTTCAGCGTTGAAACCTTAAAGACTACATGCTTATTCAAAGTGCATATATTTTAAACCTTCAACAAACCCATAAAAAATGCAGGTGTTATGTTAGTGTGGTTCAAGTTTAATTAGTGACTAATGGCTAGCTTCATAGCTTCTATTTACTTAGCTTTCACTTCCTCAATTTTTAGAGGATGTAACCTTTAAAAGGAAGAATATAGTTGCATATATTTAATTAAAATTAAAATGATATATATATATATATAGATAGATAGATGAGACTCAACCATAGGATATGTCATAATTTCAATTATGTTTTTTTTGTATCTTCAAAAGTTAATTTAATTTATTATAATGCATAAAAAATATAAAGGTACATAATGTTGTAAAATGAGAGAATAACAAGTTCAAAATTAGAAGCATATTCAAGGCAATTATAAAAGATATATGTAGGTTTTGCAACTCAATAAGAATAGGTTATTGTGGCTCCGTCCCTCTTTTTGTTGATCCACAATAATGATTTAACCTTAACATATTAAGTGATTTGTTATAGAGAATGTTTGACTAAGTTGAAGATTGCATATTTTCTAGCCAACCAAAGAGATCATATTGTTGTTAACTAAATGACACTCAATCATCCTATTCAAGAAAGATGACAGAGAAAGCCTCTGATAGGATTTAGGTTCTTCCAAATTTCCACGAGATTTCATTCTAACATTTCGGTAACCTTAAGTCTAAATCATGAACAACAAATATTTTATTCTATGGAGCTTCCTTGATGATACTTCAACTGCTCCACTAGAGAAGAAAACCCCGCATATCCAAGTCAAGAAATCCTCTATGCAAGCTTTGAAAAACTCGTGTGATATAGCAGTTTCTCAACTTCCCCAACCGTGTATAAAGGGGATGTCATTGCTATCAAAATAATGGAAGAGGAACATCAAGCCGGTTTTCAAAGATGTAAGAATCACCTTCATGGTAGACTCATCTTCGCAAAAGGGTATACCCTTTTGAAATTTGCAGATCTTAAAGCAAAACTCCAGGATATGTGGAGTATGCTTGGTAAATGGAACATGATGTCCCTTGGACGTGGCTACTATGAGTTCTCCTTCTCTTTGGTGGATGATATGAGGAGTATTTGTTCCATAGGTACGTGGAACCTAAGACCGAGTTTTCTAAGACTTTTTCTTTGGCCTCTTGACTTCAATCCAAGCTTGCAGAAGCTCTCACACTCTCAATGTTGGGTGAAGATTCAGGGGCTTCCTCAAGAATACTAGAGCCCAAGAATAATCTTCTCAATAGCAGGAGGTATTAGTACTCCAATTTCTCTTCATGATGCAACCATAAATAGAACCTGTGGTCACTTTGTCAAAGTTCTTGTTGATATTAACTTGAAAGCTCAACTTCCTGACCAAATCCTTGTGGAAAGAGAGGGATTTGCTTTTTTTGTTAATATTGAATATAAAAATCTGCCTGAATTTTATAATGGTTGCCAAACCATTGGTCACATGATTTCTAATTGCAGAAGAGTGAAAAAGAAAGTGCCTGCTGAGGGAACTCCCAAATTCAAGCAACAAATTCCTCCTTTTAAGGAGCTTGAATTGGAGAAGATCAACGATCTGGTTATAGACTTGGAGCTTGACAATAGGGATTAAAACCTGGACAACATTGAAAGGGTGATGTTTTCTCCTTGCATTGACCCTTCTATAGTTGCTCCCGGGGTGGAGGAAGTAGATGACTCTAGAGTGAGGACACTTTTGCAGAAGTCCCTACACATAGAGTGGTAAATCCAGTAATGGATAATCTCATAGTTCAATTAGAGGAGGAGATTGAAAATCATGTTGTGATCAATGATATGAAAATAGTAGGAAGGTTATGGGATGAAGAGGAAACATAAGACCCTTTGTTGGAGGAAGGTTCCTTTTACTTCAGTGTTATCCAAGTCTCAAAAGAAGAAAATGAAAAATAGGAATAACGCTGAGAGGGTTCACTATACCCGTAGGGGTGGATATCTAAATGATGCTCAATGAAAGTCTTATTTTGGAATTGCAGAGGGTTGGGTAATCCTAAAACTAAGTTGGTTTTGAAGAATTTGTGTATAGTTAATAAGCCTGATTTGGTGTTTATTATTGAGCCCATGATTACTGTGGGGGATGTGAATCATCTGTTTTGGCATGAGTTACATATTTCTTTCTTTGCTTCTAATGATAGAGGTCCTTTGTTACCTAATATTTGGGGCCTATGTAAGAGGGATTTATCTCCTTCTGTTATTGCTTCATCTAGCCAATTTATTGCTATATCCTTAACTATAGAGAATAAGTTGGTCAATTTGTGTGTTGTGTATGCTCATAACCTCTATATCCAAAGAATAACTCTTTGGAATGACATCAAAGCTATTATGAGCTCCAATGCTGGTCCCTGGAGCTGTATTGGTGATTTCAATGTTGTCTTGGGTTCTCATGAATGTAGATGATCTAGGCTTCCCAGTAGAATACCCTCGGCGGATTTCAAAAACTTCTCTAAGGATGCTAATCTTATTCATTTGAACACCAAGGGAGCAACTTTTACTTGGTCTAATGAAAGAAGAGGTTCATCTCTCGCTGAGAAAAGGCTGGATAGATATTTGTGTAATGAGGATGGGATATCAGTTTGGAATCAGGTTCTTTGTTGTACCCTTCCTAGGATTTCTTCTGATCACCACCCCATTATTTTTTGCTCCAATTATGCTGATGACAGAATGAATTCTTCCTTCAGTTTCCTCAAAATGTGGATGAGCCACCCTGATTGCATTAGAGTCATTACTGATGCTTGGAATGAGGTCATATTGGGTTGTCCAATGTTCATTTTAACTGAAAAGCTTAAAAGGCTCAAGGTCAAGCTCAAAACCTGGAATTGGAATATCTTTGATAACATTCACCAAAGAGTGCAAGAGGCTTTGTCCTCTATGGAGGATATTCGGGCTTGTATCAATGAGAATGGCCCTAACAATGATCTTCTGAATCAGGAGTGTATGGCCCATGGTAATTTGCTGAAGGCTCTGTCTATGGTAATCAGTAGAGACAGGAACATAAGCTTCTTCCATAAAATTACTAAGATTAGACAGGTTGCCAAATCCATGTCTGTGATTAAGGATGGTGAAAGTATCCTTACTAACCAAGAGGACATTGCCAACCATGCTTTAGGTTATTATCATGCTTTGTTTGCCACCCCTTATGATTCTAACCGTAATGACCTGATCCAAAATGTTATTCCTAACCTGTTTAATGTTGAGGAAAATCTCATCCTCATAGTTAATCCTTCTCTAGAGGAAATTAAAGCTGTTGTCTTCTCTTTAAATGGAGAAGGAGCACCTGCACCTGATGGGTTTGGTGGTGGTTTCTATCAAAAGTATTAGGACATTGTTGGTAAGGATGTTTGTAATTCAGTCAAGCAATTCTTTTCTCGGGGTTGGTTGTTGCCAAATCTCAACTCCAATTCTGTGGGCTTTATTTTTAAGTCTATTAATGCTGCCAAAATTGAGGATTTTAGGCCTATAGGTCTTGTTAATTTCCAATTCAATATCATTTCTAAAGTCTTAGCAAATAGATTGACTATCATTAGAATCATTTCTCCTCAGCAGAAAGGCTTTATCAGGGATAGACATATACATGATTGCATTTGTTCAGTCGCTGAAGCTATTAATCTTCTAGACCATAAATACATTGGTGGGAACATGGCAATAAAACTTGATGTGAGAAAAGCCTTTGATACTCTGGACTGAGATTTCTTATTGAAAACTCTTAAGGCCTTTGGTTTTCATGACACTTTTATCAATTGGATCAAAGTTATCCTCCACTCAGCTAAGCTTTCCATTTGCGTGAATGGTCAGAATGTTGGTTTTTTTAGTTGTCTTAGAGGGGTGAGGCAAGGTGATCCTCTCTCTCCCTTGCTTTTTTGCTTAGATGAAGATGTCTTAAGCATGAGTATTTCTAAATTGCTTGTTAGAACAAGCTTAGCACAATATCTAGTCTTAATGGTTTATGCACTCCCAACCATGTTCTTTATGCTGATGACATCCTCATTTTTTGTAAAGGCATCAAGAGAGAATTGATTTCTCTTATGCATATGCTTAAGGACTATGTTGAAGTCTCTGGTCATCACATTAATCCTACTAAATGTAAATTTTACATTACTACTGCCTCTGCTAGAAAAAGTGCTAATATGTCCTCCTATTTGGGATTTCATGTTGGGGATCTTCCTTTCACTTACGTTCCCTTGTTAAAGGGTAAGCCTAAATCTTTCCATTTGAAGCCAATTGCTGACAGGATTCTAAGCAAAATTTAAAAGTGGAAAGGTTTATCCCTTTCTATTATGGGCAGAGTGGAATTGGTCAAATCTGTGATTCATAGTATGCTCCTTTACAGGTTCCACATCTATGTTTGACCTTAGGGATTGCTTAAGAAGTTGGATTCTTCAATTAGAAACTTCATTTGGTCAGGGGATACTAATTCTAGAAAGCTTGCAATTGTGGCTTGGTCTCATATTTGTGCTCCTATTAAAAAGGGTGGTCTTGGTATCAGATTTTTAAAGAAGTTGAATCATGCTGCCCTTATTAAGCTTGCTTGGGAAATGTTGAGTTCTGACTAGGATTGGGCAGCGTACTACACAAATAGATTTAGCTCTGGTGCTGTTCCTTCACCAAGATATTTTAAATCCTCCATTTGGCCTAGAATCAAGCTTAATTGGCAAGCTGATATTGAGAATTCAATTTGGATCATAGGAAAGGGTAACAAAATTAGCTTTTGGAAGGACAATTGGTTGGGAGAACCTTTGGTGGATCAGTTGCAAATTCCCAAGGAGTTGCACCCTCTTTTAAATGCCACAATTGTTGACTTTATGTCTAATGCAATATGGACACTTCCTAAGTTGTTGGTGGACAAATTTCCTACTATGGCTAGCTCTATTTCTAAGACCTATGCTTCTAGTTCTGAGGACAAAATTTGTTGGATGGGATCTAAGGATGGGGGCCTCAAGCTGAAAGAAGCTTATAATTTCATAACCACAACTCAGATTCAGCCTAACTGGTGCTTAAATATTTGGTCTTTGGTCATTCCTCCTTCAAAATCATTTACTTCTTGAAGGTTAATCAACAACAATGCCAACTGTTGAAAACCTGCAAAAAAGAGGTTGCAATCTGGCCTCTATGTGTAGCATTTGCCTACATAACTCATACTGTCAGCACCATTTGGTGGTGCAGGAATCATATTCGTTTTAATGACAAGAGACTTAATTTGGCTCAAGCTTTGAATATGATTAAAATGGCTACTAATCTTTCTGGAAACTCAACTTTGGCAACTGCCAAGCCTACTCTACATGAGCTTTGCACTCTAAAAACTTTCAAGGTGTCCATCAACTACCCCAAAGCTCCTTCCATAATTGAGGTAACTTGGCACCCTCCTGCTAGGGGATGGATCAAAATAAACTCGAATGGGGTTGCTAGAGGTTGTCCTGGTCTTGCTGGAGGGGGTGCAATTTTCAGGGATTCTTCTGGTGAAGTTTTAGCATGCTTCTTTCAATTCTTTGATATTCAAGATTCTCTTTTTGTTGAGCTCAATGCAGCAATCACAACAATTCATTTTTCTCATTCAAAGGGTTGGAATTCAAATTGGTTAGAAAGTGATTCGTCTTTAGTGGTTGACATATTTAATGGTAAACACTTGTCTCCTTGGAAATTGCTGAACAAATGGACTATTTGCAAATCCACTTTGGAATCTATGGATTGTAGAGTCTCATACATATATAGGGAAGGGAATTATTGTGCGGATAAATTGGCTAATTATGACATCTTCTCTAAAACAAACTCCTCTTGAACAATTACTCCTCCTTTTATTAGCAAGGAGGTTGTTAGAAATAGGTTTGGTCTCCCAAGCTATAGATTTATTACTTTCTAATTTCCTTTGTAACATGTTTCATCTAATATATTTCGGGGTGTGGTTGCACCTCTTGTTCTAAAAAAATGACAATCTAGAGTTTTAAGCCTTTTTTGTGCTTTGTAATACCCATGTGAATAGTAAAATGATGGATAAAGTCTAGTGGTAAGGTGGTGCTAATGTCCACCCAATTGTAGATTGATTGCCTAATTGAATAGGTAAGTCGACATGAAGTAAAAATGTGTTGGATGGATTTGGGGTGTTCATTATAGAAGATGCATAAGATCCTCCTCCTTAGACTAAAATTATCCCTCTCTAAAGTTGGTAGTTTGTCTTAGAAAATTCGTCATATAAAAGTAGTTACCTTCTATGGTGTTTAAGATTCCCATAGGAGATGTATGTGATGGTAGTTTTTCATGTAGCACATAATGGTGAAGTTCCTACAAAAGATTATCAATTAGTTTAGTTATAATTCTCAAACAAATGGTTGTCTTCTCTAGTTTAAGCTTCACTCCCACTCCCCTCTCATTATCTCCCTAACTCATTTATAAGTGCATCCCTATAGAAGCCGAGATTATAAAATCCGCTAAACCTAGACAATATATTTGTATACCCAAATCACTTGTCTTACCAAAATCTTGTAATTGTCTAATCCCCTATCCTATGAACAACACCTTCGAGAACTAGTGTTGGTCTTAAATCTCTAATCTTGAGTGGACATTCAGACCAACACGAGTTATAACTGTTTTACAAGATGTTTTTTTGGAATTTTTTTTGCTAAGTGAAATGTATTAGAAATTATACAATGGGTGCTAACCTAATATAATGAAGATCAATTAGTGATCTTCTTTTTGGAATTTAAATTGAAATAAACAGGCTCTTAGCTTTTTATTATAAGTATTTTTACCTTAGAAAAAATAGATTATGTTTTAAACAAATGTAATATTTTTTTTATAGTATATGAATGTAATATCTATCACTATAAAGATTAATATATAGTCAATATATCATTCATCTGTATTATTTATATTTAAGAGTCAACGATGATTAAATATGAATGATAAATGATATAATAACAATATAAAAAACTCTTACATTGTCAATAAAAATAATTTTTTTTTGTCTCTTTTTATATTATGGTTATAAGTTATGAAGTTAGAGCTTGCCAGATTATAAACTAGAAAAATAAATCAATACATCAAACTTAAACATGTTAATTTTTGTTTCTTTATAAACTATTTTCATAAACTAAACTAACTCAAAAAATTACTTATAAACATAAAAGAATAAAGAGAAAGAATCTCATCCAAACCAAATATGCAAAAAGTTTGAATACTATAATACACAAGTAATGTTAGACCCACGTCACCACATTATCTACATGTTATCGAAAATTTTAGCTGTTTGATGACGTGGCACAAATAATGTTCTTACAAATATATACAAAAGAAAGAAATTGTGTGGAAGGAAATTGTGTGGAAGGAAATCATATACCACATGAATGAACCAATCTAAGTACACCATTTCCCTACATTCTATTATTTTCCCTTCTCTCTCTCTAATTCAAAGACACAAGATAATGTTGTTCTTTGAATTAACATGAATAATAAGAAGAGTGTGTTATGCATCTTCATCTTCTTCTATGGCATGTCATTGTACTTATTCTTACAATGCCTTTTTATTTTCACCATCTAGAGAGTTATTATTCACTACCAACTCTATCATCATGTCAAAGTCAACTTCAACTAAATGTAGCAGACCCTTTTTCTTGTCTTCCATTACTAATAATACCTCATCTTCCTACAATAGTTCCTTTGTTTCTGAGGTACCCTTTTTCTCCTTTCACTTTCTTATGTCATATTGTTATGCCATTTATTTATGCATGTAATGCTATCTGTAGGAACTTTGGATTTATTGGCTAGTGTGAGGAAAGTTGTAGTCTTTTTGTTATGAATGTTTACTTGTTTAATGTAGGTAGTTGTGTTGAGTTTGAAGTCATGAATTTAGTTGTTTTCAAACATAATGGACCACACAATGTCTTATCTTTTTGCTATTGTTGTATCTTGTGCCAAAAGGAGTACTCTTTAGGTTATTGTTGCAGCATGTAATGCATCTTTAAAATCTTAATGGTTCAATAAGTTATGTAATTGCTTCTTCCATGAATATGTTGGAGGAAGAGGTCAATCATTCAAATCCTGGAACAACCTCTCCGTTTGGGGTAAGACTGAGTACATGTACCTTCCCCGGATCTCGTGCATTGGCTGCCCTTTATATTCGAGGAAACCTGTAGCAGTGCAGAAATTATTATCCTCTAAAAATCTAAGCTTTTGCATTAAGTGATATCACATAACCTTGTTCTGATTTCAGAGTTTTGTTTCTCCTTGAATTGTATATAGTGAACTCTGGATATGATAGATTTATTCATTTTCTTCACTCAACCCCTCTTTTTTGTTGTAAAAAGTTTAGCTTCTTTGATGATTTGTCCTCTTTAAGAAATCTGAAAAGATTTAATTCGCCCCAATTGACTTATTCCAGTTATAATCCTGATAGTTCTTCAGGTTACCATAAATATGCAAATCTGAATTGAACTCCAAAACCTAAGATTGTGTTTTAGTCATCTTAATAGTAATTATAAACATAGGAAACTGAAATTCTTAGCACAGATTTAAGACTGAGTCACCAAATCCACATTTCTTGAAATGATTCTTTTATTTGAATCATTTATTAGTCATATGTGAAATGTGTACCAGCCTACCAGGAATTATGCTTCTTGCATTTTCTTACATGTCTGTAGAGCTATAATACCTGTCAAACATTTTGACTGTTGTTGCATTACAAATTATAGTTATCATTGAATTATGGATAAACAGCTTAAATGCCTGATCTGAATCCTGCCTTCCAAGTAATGTACAGAATTAGAATTTCTTATCTTGATTCATGCACAAAGCAGATAAGCTTCATAAGATAATTGCTTGTGATTTGAGATCCTTCCATATAACTGTATTCAAGAATTGACATCTGAAGTGAAGAAAAACACTGAATACCTTCCTTCTTGAATTCAGTTTATGACTGAGTTCACAGCATTGGATACAATAACAACCAAACCTTTATCCCACTAGGTGGTTTCGGCTACGTGAATCGGACAACACCATTGGATAAAAAAGAATTATTATTTATGTTTTATGAGTATCATTGACATTACTTGTTTTAAGAATACTTGTTTTATTTTGAACTTTTTAGGCTGTTAGGCTATTGGTTCCTCCAGCAAGATTTGAAGCTTCAAAATTGAAGGTTGTTCGATTGGAAGATGAGATAAAAAAACATCCTAGTATTATTCCTAGAACCTACATTCTATCCCATTGTGACTTCACAGCTAATCTGACTTTAACTGTATCCAATGTGATCAACCTAGAACAGGTTTGTGTCTTTCATTGTTCACATGTTTGGCTTTGAAATTAGCACAAGATTCATATTTTGAAGAAAAAAAATCATTAGTTATCTTAAGTAATGCATTAAATATATCTGCTATTCCTTTTGTAACTGTAACAGTTGAGAGGGTGGTATGAGAAGGATGATGTTGTAGCTGAATGGAAGAAAGTGAACAATGAAATGTGCCTGCATGTTCATTGTTTTGTGAGTGGTCCAAATCCTTTCCTGAATCTGGCTGCTGAATTAAGATATCACATATTCTCCAAGGAAATGCCTTTGGTATGTTTGCATTTATTTGTATATCAGTATATCACTCTGAAAACATCCAATTAATGCAGAAGGAATTAGAACTAGGATTGTAATTATTACATGACAACCTCATCAAAAACTTCTATACCAGTATTTTGTGCATGGTAGCATTGATATGTGAGAAAATCCTCAGTGGATGAACTGTTCCTTGCCAAAGCTTGCCATTAATGGAAATGATATAAAATCTTATAAATATAATTTCACTACTAAATGATATGGAAAACTAAATAGAGAATACAATGATAGGTTGTCTCCAAAACTTTCACTTCAACATTTTATTTGTGTGACTTGTGTTTCTATCTGGTATGGCAAAAATTGCTGCTCTAATTTCAGAAAGTAATGAATACTTGAGGAGATTTTCTTTCCTGAAGATCATGTGATTCATATCTGTTTCCTGGTCTAAACATTTTTGCTTCCTATGTTATCATTTTCTGCCTAAATATAGGAATTTGTTTCATAGAGAACAAAAGATGTTGCTATCATATTTCTGTATTGACTCTTAAGCATGCCAGGTATTCAAAGCAATTCAATATGGAGATTCTGCACTTTTCAGTGAGCATCCAGAATTGCTGGAATCTATAGTTCGAGTATATTTTCATTCTAGCTCAAAAAAATACAACAGAATGGAATGTTGGGGATCTCTCAAGGATGCCATGGAGGTAATTCAAGGAAATGCTGAAATGAGCAATGATTTGGATTAGTAGTTACTTGTTTGCTTAAAATCCTCAATTTTATTATAGTCTCCACACTAAACACAAATTTGCTACCATCAAGATTTTCTTGGACTCTGAACATACAAACTTTAAGAAGGCGAGCTTCGATGTAATTGTAAGGTTAATTATCTTGGAAAGTCTCTTCAGTTGCAAGTATAAGGCTATGATTCTATGAACCTCAGACGTAGGGAGTCTCGTTTAGTGGCCGTCCTTTTTTGAAACATATACAAACTTTATGTTAAAAACTGTGTTCTTAAAAGACTTAACTGGTTCCTTTTACCATGTTTCTTTTGTTTTCAGGGAAAACAAACTGATCAGTTCCAAGAGATAATAAGAGATTGTCCTCCTGAAAAGTGGCGGACCCCAAAGTCCATATTCCAAGCTCTTTTTGCATTCCTTCTTTGACATGTATCTGTAATAACTTGGATTATTTGTTTATATCTCAATCCCTTCCACCCCTCACAATTTTAGGTGGGTTAGTTAAACAACGCAAAATTAAGCTTGCAAAAATGAAATAATCTCTGTAAAGAAGCTACAAAATCTTTCGGAAGAGTCGAAAGGAAAATGTAAAGATGCACTAGGCACATTTCTTGTGCAATCAAGGCAATTTGCAAATTTTGATTTGTGATTATTGCTTCTTTGTGACATGTCTATGTTGCTTCTCACATAAGAAAACATGTACTTGGAGAATGCTGATTCCATTTAGCTATATATACAATATTAGATTCTCATGAGAGAAATGAACAAGAAATGGGGAGGATCTCAAACAAATTTGAAGAACCTTTATATCAAATAAGGAATTTGAAGAAACTCCAATGCAAAAGAATCTGGTATTATTGAAAACATGAGCCAACAAATTCATATGAACCATGTACATTAATATATGCAACAAAGATTAAACTAAGTTGTAGATGCCTGGACAAGTCATATCTTAAGGTTCCTAAACGCAACCATAAACTTAGTGATCTGAAGCAAAACCTGATGAACAACATTCATAAGCTGTACCGAAAAGCATAAGCAATATGAAAATAATATCTCACTATGACCTATTGGGGTTTGATGATGAAGTTTTGGATTTTGCAAAATCAACTAGATCTTTGAAAAGGGCATCTTCTGTTGGCTGCTGTTGTTTGGTTGGGGTGGATGAATTCAGAGAAAGATTCTGTGTTTGTCCCACCAAGCTGTCATAAGAGGAACTTGATCCACCAACATGAGGCACACCCTGTTGCTCAAAAAAATGATGACTCTGATTATGATTTGAAGGTGGTGGTGGAATGATGCCAGTAGATGGTGATTGCGTGTCCCAGGGCGCTGGAGGCACTTCTTCTGAAGATTTTATCACGGGAGATGGTTCATCATACACAGGCTGTTGGCTTAAAATTTGTGATGAGGTATTCACTGCATGAGGAGGGGGTGGGGACACCGTCGGTATCACATATGAGGTAGGATTAGGGCTAGCATGAATCGGGGGTGCAAATGAGTTTTCAAAAGGTTCTGCTTTGTATGTATCACCACTGAGATAGTCAACCATGCCAATGTCAGAGTAAACTGGTTTCTTTGATGCTGGTGGTGGGGGAAGAAGTGGATTTACCCTCAATGGTTCTGCCTTGTCATAGGCTGGTTTCCGGTTCTGTGCATGAGTATCTCGTGATGATCTGAACAAGGGTACTTCAATGTTAATTGCAATTATGAAACAAAGAATAAAGACAAAAGGATAAGGGAATAGAGGATTTTTTTCCTGCAAGGGTACAGGGGATATAATCTACTATATATCAAATATCAAAGTTCTTTTGATAAAAGAAATATATCAAGGCAAAGAGAAGCATAGTAAAGAAAGAAAGGAGGATAAGAAATCATCCTTAAAATAAAAGCAAAAAGAAAATTAAAAAGGAACAAAGCTACTAAGTGCCCTTAATGTCAGGATCCTAGAGAGAGAAATAGAGAAAGAATGGGACAAGTGTGACTGAACGGCCACCCCTTCCAACTGAGCAAAGGCTCGGTTACAACTTCCACAATGAATGAAAGAATCTCTCTGTACATTTTGCCCCTCATTTAGCTACCTATAAACTGATTAATCATTCTTCTAACTCGACTGCAAGTTACATCTGCCCCTCACTAACCACCCATTTACTTTACCTGTTTATTCCTATGAGAATAAACCTACCTTCCAGGCCCTATTCTCGTTCCAAAAGGGTTTAGTAAGGTGAAACATTTATCTACTCAATGAATGAGTAAAGAATTGGAAAAAAGTATCGCACGAAAACACACCATAAGGATCAAAATACTAAATTCTCCTATCTAGATTGAAGGACAAATGGATAGGGTGAAGAAGAATCGATGGGAACTCCGATTCAGAGGATTTCTGACCATTTAAGTGAAAGTAAACCATCAATCCTATCCCCCAAAGATGGGCGTGACCAGTTAAGTCCTTGAAAGATTTGTATCACCAAAAAAGTCCTAGACAGTTTTAAAATACCATCAGTGTAAAATTAAATCCCTGAGATTTAAAATGTCACCAATTAAGTCCTAGAAGGACCAATGTGATGTTTTAAAAACTGAATTGACGGTTTACTTTATGTTACAAAAAAGTGGAAATACTTCGAAAGGATGGAATCTGTATTAATATAAAAATCTTGGGCAGGAAAATTGGGCAAGGAAGGTAAACAATAAAGCTATATAACTTCTAGAGCAATGTTTAGACACCAAATTGCAAGACCCAAACCCGCTTCATTCTTAAGATGGAAAATAAGCAGCAAACCTCCCAGCTCAACAAATGATGACATCTCAAATGAAAAGCTTTTGTCAGAAAGTTGTTTATGCCCTCAATACCATTGTGACCATTAAGAAAGATGAAGTAACTATCAACAGGATTTAATATAGTGCAAAAAAAATTGGGCTTTACCTATGGGCTAATTGAGCAAAATCATCTTCTGACTCATCATCCTCATGGCTAACATTTACAATGGGCAGAAATGAAGTTTTGGTTCCTCTTGCACCTGCATCAGCAGTTCCTTTTGCAATATCATCATGTCGACAGAGTACTCGCTGAAGGTTGTCATTCAATGCTAATCCCTGACCTAAAAGCTGCTCATCCCTGAAAGTGAAGTAACCATTAAAGTCATACTTCCTAATTACATCAAGGAAAAACATTTAATCGCTTCAAAATATATTCTTACACAGTATTGTTCACAAGATCCATGACATGCTTTTGGTAAGAACGGCACTGATCAACAAGGTCAACAATCACTTCATCCTTCACACCCTGTGATATTTTGTCCAGAAGGTTAGTAAACAAATGAATATGGCCAACTTCATATAACCACTTTGTGCTATACAAAAGTGTTAATAATGTAGTAAGCAAATGCATTAAGTTTAAAATATGTCTGGTTCTGAACTTGCAAGGAAGTTCTCAGAGACCCACTCATGTTCTGGACTTCAATGTCCCAAACATGTCAATATTAGCACTCTCAAACCTCACCTAAACACAATTCCAGATTAACAGAATACACAGACATGGATAAAGAAATACAGTGACTTTCAAATTCAAACATATACTTTCATAAACAAATAAAACAAACAGAGTTTCCAGAATGGAGGTAGCAGAAAAGAAACAACAAAAAATAAAAATAATATCACCTCAGGGTCTTTGGGATTCAAGGCACTAAGCATTTCCGTCAACACATCAGCTAATCCTCTAGCAGTTTGAATCTCTTCAAAGCTGATTATAAACAAAATTAGTTAGAGTAGAGAGGCATAAAGCAAAAACTAAAGATTTTTCATAAAAGAATAATTTATTCAGAGAAAGAACACAAATACAAAAAAGGACGAAAAATACTAGAAAAACTAGAAATAAAGCAAAGAAAACAAAAGAGAACATTAGCCCAAAAGAGCTGCATAATCCCCATGCAAATCCATAAGAGAAGGTCTCCTAAGTAGATTATCACCACATGCACACCTTAAGCCAAACACTTCCCTTCATTTCTTAATTCAGCACCTAGGGAAATTGCTACTCATAAATGCTTGAGGCAATGAGGCCGACGTAGGGATGCACGCTCAAGATTGCCAGGAGAGAAACTTAACCTCATATGACAAGAAAGGTTGCCCGAGGATACCCTTTCAGCCTCCAAAAAACACATGGCTTGAGAATTAAGGTGCAAATCTTGGTAAATAAAATTTAAACTTTCATCAGAAATTCAGAATGCAGTAGGGCAGTCATTGACAGCACCATTTTTAACAGTGTGACATAGGCTAGCTGTGCAAACAAAATTAAATAACTCAAGCTTTCTTAGTTTTAACCATTTCATTATTTTCCTGAGTTCCAATCTTCCTTGCAATATGAATTTGATCATATGATGCAAAGGCACAACCCAAAAAGGATATATATCATGGCAAATAAAATCTAAACTTTCATCACAATATGGTATACAGACATTGACAACACCATTTTTAACAGTGTGACAAAGGGTAGCTGTGCAGAAAATAAAAATGACTCGAAAGCTTTCTTAGTTTTAACCATTTCATTATTTTCCTGAGTTCCAATCTTCCTTGCAATATGAATTTGATCATATGATGCAAAGGCACAACCCAAAAAGGATATATATCATGGCAAATAAAATCTAAACTTTCATCACAATATGGTATACAGACATTGACAACACCATTTTTAACAGTGTGACAAAGGGTAGCTGTGCAGAAAATAAAAATGACTCGAAAGCTTTCTTAGTTTTAACCATTTCATTATTTTCCTGAGTTCCAATATTCACCGCAATAGGAATTGACAGATTTCTTATCACTCATGAACGAACTTAAAATATACATGTAAGTTACAGAAATTACCATCAGGGAACTTGTACAGAGAAGAGTAAATTGAAAGAAGAAAAAAAGAAATAATTTACAGGATTCATTATTACCAAATCATGTTTAGAATTTGTCATTCTTCTGTGTATATTTGAGTTTCATAAGATGGGGTCCCTCACTACCCAGTTAATTTGTTACCAAATGTGAAATGCATAACGACACTGTT
>NC_032020.1:8657696-8669032 GCF_001865875.1 Lupinus angustifolius
AGACACAAAAAAAACAGACAGACAACAAGCATAAAGGATTAAAGCATTAAGAATGTGATGACGTTCAAAGATCACCTAACGCCAGATGCATCTGACTGAAGAGAAGCCTGAATAGCAACATCATATTCTGCAGCGGAATGAACAACTGGCTGGGTTTGAGGAGGAGTGAAGAATGGCACACTATTCACCTCTCTTGGTGGAAAAACAACTCCAGCAGACTGTCAATTATTAAAAATAATACATTATAGAAACAAAATATCAATGTTTGAACTGGGCCAAAAAACAAGTCAAGGATATACAGTTCTGGACATTAATAGATTGTCAATGCAAATCAGTTTAAATAGAATTATTGCTTGCAAAATATAAATTAAAGATCAGAAAGTAATATCTAGATTGATAAGAGCTGTCACCTTTAATTCATTATATGCTGCATAGTATTGGGGATAAGCTCCAGTTGGCCCCCCAAAAGCTTCTTGCCACGTATCAATTAAAGTAAGTATCTTTTCCCTCACATTTAAGTCTGGCTGTACAATTAGATTTAAAAAATGCAATAGTGGATTAGAAAGTCTTCCACTTCCACAATACAGTTGCAGAAAGGACATCAGTTAACTACAAAAGAAATATCCAGAGTCAAAAATCATAAGATACCTTCTTCTTCACTATCTTAACCATATCATGTAAGATATCCCGCTCAATGATCTGCTGATATACACTTTCACCACAATTTTTACTAAGGGTCTCCAGTACCTACACCAAATATTACAGATTTCCAATATAAATTGCCTGTCGATAATCACGGTTTTCGTTACCTCTAACACAAATATATGGATATGAATATTATCTTGTAACCACAGAAGACCAAAAAATGTGACTATCAATATTCTAATATAATTTACTTTTATAAAAAAAACTAGAAATAAAGTAATAGCACATAATCTAATCCATTATATCCAAGTGGCAAGTGCATGAAAAAAAAATCAATAATCATCCAAAGGTAAAAGCAAGAAATAGTTACAAAAAGAGACAGGAGCTGTATTTGTGGAGTTTTACTGCCCAAACGCTTCTTAAGTATCTTCAGTGCATCTTTTGCTTGCCTGCAATATTAATTATGTTAACACAGCTTATCGGGAACAACGTAAATAAAAAAGACTTGTCATAAAATTCTCATATTCATAAAGCATGCTGTTTAATCAATAGGTTTGTCACTAGTTTGAGAAACAAAGAATAAGTGAATACCTAGGGTCCATGTTAATGATGTCACACAACTCAATGTTAACTGCCCAGTCCGGACCAATGAGCATATCACTAGTCGCTCTCTCAGCACATGCAGCCGCGTTATTAGCCATGTCTATCTGGATCCTGTGAGTCGAGTCTTCTTCAGCCCTTATTTTCGATCTTCTGCAAAACCAACACCAAAATGTAACTAACAATATCAACAAGACAACCCAGGCAAAAAAAATAGCAAAACAACATAATACCCCCTCAAAATATCAAAGTTCTAAATATCAAAAGCCGGTTTGTTTAAGCTTTTTTCACAAAATAAGTCTTAAAAAACACACTTCGAACACTTGAACATTTGTTTGATTGGGCTTCAAATTCAGGTGCTTGATAAGCTATATTTTTCAGTCTAACAAAAGATCATCACTTTCGTAGAATCACTCTTCTAAACCAAATCAACAATGTAATTGACATCAGAGAAACTAAATCAATCATTTCATCGAAAAATTGCAAAAATAAAATCAAGCAATGGTGAATACATCTCTAGAAAATAAAATAAACGGAAAAATAAAATCAAACAATGATGAAGGTCATATTGATAATTAACGATAGAGCGGTGAATAGAACCTAAAACCCAATAGATTTAGGAAGAGAGAAAGAGAAAAAATTTACCTGACAGAGAATTGAATAGAGTAATAGAATTGAGAAGGGGAATTGGAATTGGAAAATGAAAATGTATATATAAAAAGAGAGATTAGAAAATGAAATGTGATTAAGAAAAGAAGATGAAATTGGAAATGGGGCACTCACTTCTTCTGCTAATTCTTCTCTGATTCTCTCTACACACCACTCCTTTTCTTTTCTTCTTCACCAACACCTCTTTTTTATTTTTTTTTATTTTTTCTTTATTAATTATCATTTTTAACCAATTATTATTTTTCTTCTACAATATTTTTTTCTAAATATGTTTATGTTATCACTATAAATATTTATATTAGTTAATGCATCATTTATCATTTTATATTAGTTATATTGGAAAATCAATAATAATAATAATGTTAAGTATAAATGATTTATAATGACATAAAAACTCTTATAATGAACACATACTTATTTTTCTCACCTTCAAAATGTTCCTAGAGCCTGTAATGTTTTAAACGCTAGTTTGTTTTAGTCAGTTTATTTTTCTTTATGTAAGAGTTAAATTCGAATGCTGATTTAATAAATGAAGAAAATATCACTTAAATTAATAATTTTATGAACAGAAGAGTTCATTTATTTATCTCCTTGAGTTTCAACCAGTGTTGTTGGAACCGGACCGGACCGGACAGTCCGACCGGTCTGACCGCTGACCGGACTTGAAAACGGCTCTGGTTTGCCGTCTTAACCGAATGAGAGTTGAACCGCTTTGAACCGGAAAAAATCCGGTCCGACCATGTTAAACCCGGTTAAACCGGATTAACCCGGGAAGTAAACCGGACGGCTCACTTAAAAATAAAAAAATGGGACAATATTATAATATTTTGTTTTACTACGGTCCAAAAAAAGATAAAGATGTATTATTTCAATATAGTTATACATAATTATTAATTATATAAAGTTTTACATTTATATATAACTATATATTTATAAATAAAAATTATTAATTATGTACGAAATCAGCCGGTCAGACCGGACGGTTTAACCGTTTAAACCGGTTAAACCTAATACGGAACCTCTGCCGGTTTGACGTCCGGTTCGGGTTTCACAATACTGGTTTCAACACTGCTAACCTTGGTTAGCCTTTAGAACTCAGCATAGCTAAACATGGAAAAAACATGTTTTCAATATCAATGTTTTTTTGGTATGGCCAAATATATTTTCTCATTTTATAGATAAGAAATTAATTCATTTTAAGATACATAATTTTTACTTAAAACAAATGTTATTTTCATAAATCAAACATTTGATATCTCAACTAATAATTATAAATTATCTTATCATTGAAGTATTTAAAAGTGACTTTTAAATATGATATTATATAAATAGTTGATAATTTAAATAGTTTTATAGTAATATTAAATAATAATATTTCTTCATCAAACAAATTAAACTATATTTTAAAATAAAAAGTTTTATAGTAATATATTATTTGTTGAATTTTCTTATTAAATTTAATATGTATGCATATACAATTTTGGTATATCATTTATAATTTATATATTAATTATTAAATTTAAATAAAGTAATATAAATAAATAGTAAATTATATGCTGCGTAAAAAAGTTTACACCAATAACACATAAAAAAAACTTATTTTGACTTGTAACTTATAAGTATATTAGAATAAAAATATGAACCACGCTGGTTGTATTCCTTACGGCGTTTTTCGTTGTTTGGTTTTGATCAGAAATGGAATCACGGGCCCATTTTAATTATACCTTAGGAAACTAAGAATGGTCAAAGGATTTATTAAGTGAGTTGGTTTAACACATATACTAAATGATTATTACTTATTACACAATGCAAATAAATGAAAATAACTTATCATATGTATTTAACATGTTATATTTAAAGACAAATGTATTTATATTTTTTGCATTATCATTTTAGAAATAAATTTTAATTAAATCAAGATTTTAATGTGTTGTCAAGATTTTATTAGTTGTATCTACTAAATCATGATAATCTTGATCTTTAAGATTCGTTTGGAGTTAGATTTTTAGAGTAATGAAGAAAAATGAAAAATTCATCTCACAAATATGTTTCATGATTTTAAATCTTCTTATTTATATTTATTTCCCTTTAAATTCAACTCGAAAACAAATAATTATTGTTGGAAAATCTTTAGTTGGAGCTTTATTATGAAACTCTTCATAGACATTGGGTATGATAGTCCAAGAGACCATAGGCAATTTGGGAACATTTTACGGTTTTTTTCTTACTCAATTTTCTAGACCTTATATATTTTTATTTCCTTCCTTTCACACCATCAACCGTTCTTTATATTTTAATCATTTTTTTCTTACACTCTCATTTATCATATCTTTCTTTTTATTTATTTCTTTTACATGACACCATCAATCACTTATGTCTTTTCTTTTCCCAATTTTCAGGAAGAGATGGTTCCTGGTTTTTGGCTTTTAAAAGAAAGAAGAAGGTTTTCAGAAAGACCAACAACACGTAAAAGAGAGAGAGAGAAGAGTAAAGGAGAGAACATTGACACAAAAGAGAAACACAGAGAAGAACACCCCAACACCCCAGAAAACGAAAAAGCATAAAAAAAGGATAAAAGGGATAGTGAATCAGAAAGAGTACACTGGAAAAGGAGAATTTCACAATAGCTTTTCTAAAAGGTTAGTGTCTTTTTCACTTATTCATCTTCATCCCCTTTTATGTTAAGCATTCAAAACCTGTGTATGCACTTTTAATACAATTATTCACATCTAATAAAACCCTAAAGGACATCATTATTCATAAGCAATAGCAATTTTTTGGGGATTCACTGCATCTATAAAAAATTTCTCACGTTGCATTCATAAAATGTCTCACTCAATGTCAAAATTTATGTACCAATAACATTCATAAATATTTGCACCTCCATATAATAGTCAACAAAGTTCCAAACGGACATTCATCTTTGTATACTATTATGCTATTGACATACATGCTATAACATTAGAACTTTATAGACATTTGTTTTTTCTCTCTCTAATGCGCAGATGAAAATAGATGTTAATAGAATCAATATCGTCTTAATCCTTCAAACCGAATCCTTAACAACCTGTGTTCATAAGCTTAAAAATATTTTTTAGAGAACTTTAAGCCATTATAATTCGCACAAGCCGAAAATACCCTACTGGTTCTTAAGCTTCCGGTCACACCTCTACCAACAAGATCCGGTAATGGGTTCATAACCCATTCGGCCCGGCCAAAAAGAGGGGTATCTGGAACCCAAGGTATTTCAGTAACCACTGCGAGAGTGTCGTGCGGTGATGGAAATTACGCCGGTAGGACAAATGGAGAAGAAGTAGGAGGAGGAGGAGGAGTTGGTTCAAGGAGGCATCTCTCTCACCTTGTTGTTGGAGCCACAGAGGCTCTACCTCCACGGCCAAACCGCGTCCAGGCAGGAACGCGCGTTATTCTCGCCGCTAAAGCCTTGAATGGTTGCACCGCCTTAGCCAGACAGCATTGATGCGGTCAGACCATCCCGAGTTCGTGATCCATAACACCACCGTGAATGGTGTTGTGCTTTCAGCCAGTTTCCATCGCCTGGATTATGTCATTTTACAGGAAACGTTTCTTCCATCTGCAAAAAAAAAGGGGTTGACGGCTCAAGAAGGGAGAAGCTTCTCAAAACTTATAATCAGACTCCCCTTTTCAAAACCATTCTTAGGGTTTAGCCATGACGATGTTAAAATATCTCTACTGGGCCTTAATATTCTGCTAAGTCCAAATCTTTCTTTAATTCCTTGTACACTTTTGTTTTATATTCTCTATTCCTAATGGTATGCAATGTTTGCTTGCTGGTGTAATATATATCTTATAATTTATTCACTTGTGATTAGTAATGTAAATTAGAGTAGTTTTGCTTTTTTGCTTCTAGACAATAAATTAGAATTTGAAAGCAAATTTACAAATCAACAAGTCATTTGGGAGCAAGCATTATAATAATCAATTCAATTCTCAAAAAAGTTAGTGCACGTGTCCATTTAAATTCTAGCGTTACACCGACCTGTGTCTTTGGTCCACATCCAACTTTGTCACACCTTCCAAGGGCACTTGAGATGTTGTCAAGAAAATTTCTATAGACCTTGACAAAATTAGTATTCGTTTCTTTACTGGTTACTTACCATGATATCTCACGAACCTTAGTTTGTTTATTATGAGGTAAGCAACAAGTAAAGAGGGGCAGCTGTGAATAACCACTTTTGTCCGGTCCAGTGTCCAACAATTAAAATAGACTCCAGCGTATATTTATTAGAGTTATTTTGTGAAGAATTTTGACATTTGAGTTTAATTATTAACTCATCACACTAATCATATACATATATTAACATTATAGGTTTGTTTTTTGCAATAAGAGTCATTTTTATTAATACTCATAAACTGATTTTAATTTTTATTTATATATATTAATATTTAATTCGAAAATGTCAAATATATAATAAAAATAAAATAACAAACTAATTTCTATTATAATTATTTATATAAATATTTAATCCGAAAATAAAAATGAAAAAAATTATATTAAAACAATAAATGGATTTTGAACGGGAGATAATGCCTAAAGGGGTGGAACCACTTTGTGAAAGTGGGGGGTGGTTACCCAGTTTTTAGTAAGAGAGATTTCCTGGTTTTTGGCTTTTAAAAGAAAGAACAAGGTTTTCAGAGAGAGAGACCAACAACACGTAAAAGAGAGAGAGAAAAGAGTAAATGAGAGAACATTGACACAAAAGAAAAACACAGAGAAGAACACCCCAATACCCCAGAAAACGAAAAAGCATAAAGAAGGGATAAAAAGTATAGTGAATCAGAAAGAGTACACTGGAAAAGAAGAATTTCACAATAGCTTTTCTAAAAGGTTAGTGTCTCTTTCACTTATTCATCTTCATCCCCTTTTATGTTAAGCATTCAAAAGCTATGTATGCACTTTTAATACAATTATTCACATTTAATAAAACCCTAAAGGACATCATTGTTCATAAGCAATAGCAATTTGTTTGGGGATTCACTGCATCTATAAAATATTTCTCACGTTGCATTCATAAAATGTCTCACTCAATGTCAAAATTTATGTACCAATAACATTCATAAATATTTGCACCTCCATATAATAGCCAGCAAGGTTCCAAACAGACATTCATCTTTGTATACTATTATGTTATTGACATACATGCTATAAAATTAGAACTTTATAGACATTTGTTTTTTCTCTCTATCTAATTCACAGATAAAAATAGATGTTAATAGAATCAATATCGTCTTAATCCTTCAAATCGAATCATTAACAACCTGTGTTCATAAGCTTAAAAATATTTTTTAGAGAACTTTAAGCCATTATAATTCGCACAAGCCGAAAATACCCTACTGGTTCTTAAGCTTCCGGTCACACTTCTACCAACAAGATCCGGTAATGGGTTCATAACCTATTCGGCCCGGCCAAAAAGAGGGGTATCTGGACCCCAAGGTATTTCAGTAACCACTGCGAGAGTGTCTTGCGGTGATGGAAATTACGCCGGTATGACAACCACAGAAGAAGAAGAAGGAGGATGAGGAGTTGGTTCAAGGAGGCATCTCTCTCACCTTGTTGTTGGAGCCACGAAGGCTCTACCTCCACGGCCAAACCGCGTCCAGGAAGGGACGCGCGTCATGCTCGCCGCTAAAGCCTTGAATGGCGGCACCGCCATAGCCAGACAACATTGATGCGGTCAGATCATCCCGAGTTCGTGAACCGTAACACCACCGTGAATGGTGTTGTGCTTTCAGCCAGTTTCCATCGCCTGGATTATGTCATTTTACCGGAAACGTTTATTCCATCTGTAAAAAAAAATGGGTTGACGGCTCAAGAAGGGAGAAGCTTCTCAAAACTTATAACCAAACTCCCCTTTTCAAAACAATATCTCTACTGGGCCTAAATATTCCGCTAAGTCCAAATCTTTCTTTAATTCCTTGTACACTTTTGTTTTATATTCTCTATTCCTAATGGTATGCCATGTTTGCTTGCTGATGTAGTATATATCTTATAATTTATTCACTTGTGATTAGTAAAGTAAATTAGAGTAGTTTTACTTTTTTTGCTTCTAGCCAGTAAATTAGAATTTGAAAGCAAATTTACAAATCAACAAGTCATTTGGGAGCAAGCATTATAATAATCAATTAAATTCTCAAAAAAGTTACTGCACGTGTCCATTTAAACATGAAATTTTACTCTAGTATAATTTTTAATGGGCAAACTAATTTGTTTAGTAAATAGGTTATGTAAAATATAAGAAAAATATTTTAATTATTTTTGGGAATTTAATAACGATGTTACAACTCGTATTGCATCTTTCTTTTCACCTCGAGTCGAGAATCGATCGCGGTCACTTGTACTGCTTCTGCTATCTATCAAAGTGAAAAGAGGGTAAGCAATCAATGTTGATTCTTCATCTATTAATTCCACTCCAATTAAACTCAAATAAATTTCTAAGCTCTATTTTTAAATAAGATTAATATTAATAAGTTTTAATTATTTTAGGTTCAATATGAACTTGTCAGACACAAATAAAAAATTATTTGGTTTAAACGATTTAATTTAAATAAATTAAGGGTATTAAATTTTTGCAATTAGTTAGGGTACCGTTTTATTACGGGCGAACGGGGTGCTAGTCCTTCCCCAATTCGTAATCGACTCCCGAACCTGGATATCAAAAATCCAAAAGCCCAATGTGATTGGGCTTTAAAGATTTTTCTACATTTTTAACCTTAAAATGTAGTGGCGACTCTAAGAGGTCGCGTAGCCGAAAATCGGGGCGCGACAGCTGGCGACTCTGCTGGGGAAATTTTTTTTTTAGAGGGTCAGGCCCAATACCACTTTTTGCATGTTTGTTTTATACCCTTATGCCTTCTTTGTTTGTGCAAACTTGTGTATGCATCTTTATTTATGTATTTATTTATTTTTCGAGTCAATTGATTATTTTGAACGTACTCACCTATTTCTTGTGCAGCTTTTGGGGGTGGATTTATTTTAAGGTCTATGTGCTTCCTCACACACTCACTTGGTACACTTGAGTTGCACACGCCCTGCACCCGGGTGTTAGAGATTAAGATAAGGGAACATCTACTTTGTCGGTAAGTGACCTTGTGTCACATCGAGTATTGGCATGATGAACCACCCAGATTGTTCCCATATATCATAAGTTGGCCGCTTGGGGAGCTAGTCTTTTCTCATAACTAGCTCATGATATGTGGTTTCCATTCTTTTAAGATTGATGCAGTCCGGTGACCTTTAGAAGTCTAGAGCTTTATCGAGTCCACTTTAGTCAAGACCTAGCATTCCACCATAGGGTTACAGCTTTCAGAAGTTCCAGAAAACCTTCTAAGTATACCTTACATAGGACACTGGAAGCAAACCTTAATCCACTTTCCACTTGCATCAATGCACATCATGAAATATGATTTACCATCATTCCAAATTATTTTAAATATGTTTGTGAATTTTTTCTAATTAAATATGATTTATAACTTACACCCTATGGGCCCAAATACCCTCGGGACATTTTTATATCAACAAAATTGGATTGTACTTTTTTTTATATTTCATTATTCTATATCAAACATGATGAGAACCTCTTCAGGAGATCCTTTTCTTCAACAATCTATCTTGTTTGGTGCAATGAGCCCACTGTTTGAGTGGTTCTTTTGATGGTGAATGTTTAGGCCGAATGGAAATTACGTTGGATAAAAGAAGATGGTTAAGGTAGAAGGGTGATGGCGCCACAACAAAGATGTTGATAAGTCGGATGCTATTCGCCACAAGAACGTGGTTCTTGATAAGAATTTGTAATCTTGGTTCAGCCAAGAAGTTAGGAGAAGACACTCTCACACAAAAAGGAATAACCTTGTATTTTCACACGAAATCAAACTTAATTTTCATTCAAACCGAAATGTTACAATTATAGGCTACTCATGGTGAGTAAATTAGGCCCAACCGAAATCCTAAACAAATTCAAATTACACATAAATGACATTTTGAATTTTCCATGACAAAGCCTTAATTCTAAGTCTCGGATTCCTTGTATTCTTGATGAGAAATTCGGCTCCTTGAAGTTGTGTGCTCCATGAATTAATTGCTTTCATGACTCAATGTGTGTTTAATTGCCTTGCACGAAAAATCACTTTGAAAGGTTCATGAATGCATTAAATTTTGGACGGCAAGGATGGCTCAATCAATGTGTGCATGACCTTGGACGGTTTCCCTTGAAGTTGTGGTCCACACGAGTTTAATGGAGGTCTTGAGTTCCATGCAAAGCTTTAACCAAGTGAAGAATTCGGCCCCCTCTTGAAGTTGAAGTCTTCATGAGTTAATTTGCATAATTCAATGTGATTGCACGAAACACCTTGAGTGAATGTGGACGGCACAATTAAGGAGGCACAACTCTTCATGATTTGAATTCATGCTTGGAATCAATTTGGCCGGCAACATTCAATTTGGATGGCACAATTGGATGGCATAAATAAAGTGGACGGCCACTTTACAATCTTGATGAATGCTTGCACGAAATTGTCCAAGTTATTTGACCATATTGAATGCCTTTCAAGGAATGCATTTATTCTGAAATTTAAGAAACACAAACAAATTAAATTCTAAAGGAAAACATTTTTAGGACAACATAAATGTGTCCTTGCCATTTGAGTGCATGGCCGTGCCCTATTAAAAGGGTTGGGGATTATTTGCCCCATGTTGGCCCACATGTAAAGTGATGTAATGAAAAAGATGACTCCCTTGGTTTGAGCTTAGGGAAGCTCCTTTGATGCCTTGAATGAGTAGGCTAAGTGCATTGTTCACTTGTTTGGCCCTTGCCCTTGTCATGGGCCCACCTATATTCCTCAACTCATCCTTAGGTTCATTCGGGTTCACATCACTCATCCTCTCCTAATCCTCCTCCTCATGCTATCCTCATCCCCATCCTCATTCAACTCCTCATCCTATCCTCATTCTCATTCTCGTCCTCATCCTATCCTCCTCCTTATCCTCATCCTCTTCTTCATCCTCATCCTCATCCTTATCCTTTCCTCATCCTCATCCTCATCCTACCCTCTTCCTTATCCTCATGTACTTCCTCATCCTCGTCCTCATCCTATCCTCATCCTCATCCTAACCTCATCCTCTTCCTCATATCATCCTCATTCTCTTCCTCATCCTCATCCTCATTCATGTCCTCATCCTCTTCCTCATCCTCATTCTACTCCTCATCCTATCCTCATCCTCATTATCGTCCTAATCCTATCCTCATCCTCGTCGTAATCCACATCCTATCCTCATCCTCATTCTCGTCCTAATCCTATCCTCATCCTCATCCTAACCTCATCCTCTTCCTCATATCATCCTCATTCTCTTCCTCATCCTCATCCTCATTCTACTCCTCATCCTATCC
>NC_032020.1:8669132-8694450 GCF_001865875.1 Lupinus angustifolius
CCATGTTCAAAAGAAAGATGTATCCGTAGAATTTGTTGATACTCATAACCAACTTGCAGATATTTTCACTAAGCCCTTGGCAAAAGAACCTTTTTACAAAATTAGACTTGAATTAGGCATTCTTGATGAAGCTTACCTATCTTAGCATGCTTATATGATTATATTTATTTCATTATAATTATCTCATGCCTACTTGATTTTAAATATATTTATTTATGTTCAAAAAAAAATTTGGTTGAAAAATCATTTTCATAGCTTAATTTTGCCTAAAAATAAGTTTTTATGGGGTCAGTAATCGATTACACTGGAGAGTAACCGATTACAGGGTTGAACAGCGTGTTTCAGTAACCGATTACCCAAAGTGAGTAATCGATTACTCCAAGCTGCTGTTTGAAAATTTTAAAAATTTATTTTTGAGTAACAGAATACTCTGTGCTGTTATATATGAAATTTCTGCAATTTCTAAACTTTTTCAAACTCATCTTCCTTACTCAACTCGTGCTCTCTTCTTCTCAAAACCTCTCAACCTCTAAAAACCTTGTTTTTGATCCGTTTCAAGAGATTTTTGCGTCCATTCCTATCACATTTTTTATTCTCAACATTTCTAACCAATCATTTTTGTGATTAGTGGCTTGAATCAAAAACCCCAAAATCTCGAAAAACCCAAAAACCTAAAATTTCAAAAATCCCAAATCCATGGCTTCCTCTTCTAGATCAAAGAAACAACGCATCAATACCTCTCAAAGGAGTCAAGGAACAACATCTTTGGAGTGTAACCCTCTGGATTTGACAAGGCTTCTTGCTAATGATGAGCAACGCAAGATATTTGAGGGTCACTTCCATGGTCGCACCATTTTTACTCCTAAATTCGGTAATGTTGACAATTTTGAGTTTGAAGATTTTATTTTCCCTTATCTTTTACGTCAACAAAACCTTTTTTACTTATGTTGTGAAACAAATGACATTTATTCTGAACTTGTGCGAGTATTTTACTGTAACTTAAACTTTCGGAAAAATCGTCTTACTTCCTGTGTCAAAAGAAAAGACATTATTTTTGATCTTAAAACTTTCAGTTCATTGTTATGTAACATATCCTCTCAAGGTAACATAACAGGTTTCGGCCTTGTATGTGAATGGGATAATTATGATCGAAAGGATTTTTATCATTCGTTATGTAGACTTTCAAAAAGGGAAATAGAAATGCGTAAGCAACAAGGCTTTGGAGAGACTGTCAAACACTGAGACATCCTATCTGCTGGATATCTCAAGCTAGAGGACTGTTTGCTTCATTATTTTTGGAGCTATGTCATCCTACCAAAATTTTCAAATCATTTTCAAATAAGTGACATAGAACTCCAATTGATGTATGCTTTAAAGTTTAACATCAAGATCAATTGGGCTCTAATGATAATAAGATAAATGTGGACTGTTAGAGGTACTCAAAGTCCTTTGCCATATGCAATCTTTATAACCAATATTCTTCAGCATTTCGGAGTTTCTACGAATGGTGAAACAAAGATGCCTCTGAATCTTCGAGAAAGCCAAATTGATGTGGACGTAATCTAATAAATGGATTTCACTCAAGACCCTCGAACCCGCATCTACAAACACAGAACCGACAAGCCGATTGCTGCTGCTGAACCATATGAACTTGAAGCTCCTAACCCTTCTGAACCACAACCGTATGAGTTTCATGCTCAATCGTCATCATCTGCTGCCATGCCCTTGAACCAAATGATTAGGGATGAGTTGGCTTCTCTCCGAGGCTATATCACTAACCGGATGGATGCTCTCGACTCTCAGAATCAACAAATCCAATATGAACTTCATCGCCTCTCCTCTAGTATGGATAGCATGGTTATTGATGAAGACAATTCGGAGCCTGAATCTTAGTATAACTGTTGTTAGGATTTTCTGGTTGTATTATTTTCAAAATCTCGGACAAATTTTTCTACTTATCTGTTGTTTTTATGTTATTGTTGCATATTCTTGGACAAGTTACTTTATGATGTTTTGTGCTTTATATTTCCATTCCTGAATATTTGATTGAAACATCTTCTTTATGCATTGCAATACTTGCTTATCTATATCTTAATCCATACATGAGTATATACTATCATATTGATATATATTTGATAAGTTACTTTAAGTGTATGTATGCTATATATATTGTGCTGGCATCTCTTTGATTTTCTACTTTTTGATGAAGTCAAAAGGGGGAGAAAAGTTGGAGTGTACTTTTTGTAAAATTATATTTTAGGCACATTACTCCAAAAGATAGGGGGAGCATACAATATAGGGTGAGCATGTTCAAGTCAAAACTTCAACATATCTCAAAGTATGTTGCTCTCAAGAAAATTACACTGTCAAGAAGATCTTGTTTGTCATCATCAAAAAGGGGGAGATTGTGAAGAAGATCTTTGCTCCTGACCTTGGCAAGGTTTTGATAAAGACACCAAAATCACCAAAAAGAAGAAAAGGAATAATATTTATGAAGACAAAGAAGATTAAAGCTTCAAGAAAATTAGATTAAGTCTCTATAGGTACTTCTATCCTAAAACTCTTACATATACAAAGTAGTTATGCTCAAACTATTTTTAAAGAAAAATTAAACACTTTAAAAATACTCAAAATATTTTTCAAAATAGTGTGTAACGGGTTACTTCATCTAAGTAACAAGTTACATGTGTAAGAAAAAGAGTTATCCAACTTTAAACTGTTTAGAGTAATCCATTACTGTCTTTGAGTAACAGATTACCAGTTTTACAAAAGTTGAGTAACCGATTACCCAAATAGTGTAATCAATTACTCTAATTCATTTTTAAAAGAAAAGTAAACAGAGAGTTTGTGTAATTGATTACCCACTATCAGTAATCGATTACTGAAGACTGTTGCATGAGATTTCAGATTTCAAAACGAAATGTTTTCACTCCAAATGAAATCTCTTCACTTCAAACAACTCCTACACTTTCAGAAAGGCACCATGGGTGTTTGGAAAGTCTATATAAAGACTCTAACTCTCACAACACAAACACACAACATATACACAACACTTATAAAATTTCCAACAGCTCTTAAACGTATTCTGAAGTTATTTCTCTGCACCTTTTGCAACTTGCACTCAAACTTTCAAAGTTATTATTTGAAGTTGCTTAGAAGTGTTTCAAAGTTTTATAAACTTAAAGAACATTATTACTAAGTATACAAAAGAGTTGATTGGATTGCAAGTATTATTATATTTCATACTTGTAAAGGCAATACAAAGCCATCATTCAAATTCGTCATTCATTGCAATAACTTTCTTTCACGGGGTGTGAATAGAAAGGGGATAGAGTTACTTGGAAAGATGTTTTCCAAGGGTATAAATATTAGTGAGTGTGTAAGGTACATAGAGATCTCGGGGTGAGATATTGTAATTATAACTCATAATATTTAGTGGAAAATCTCTTGTGCTGCAAGAGCACTGGACGTAGCCTTTAGTGGACAAGAAGGTGAACTAGTATAAAATCATTGTGTACTCTCTTCTCCCTTACCTCTTTGATTTATTCTTGTTTATTTTCTGCAATATTATCCGCTGCACGTTAACTCTTACTTTTTACAGAAAAAGAAACCATAATTTTAAAGTCAACTAATTCACCCCCCTCTTAGTTGCAATCTCATTCTTACACGACACAGCTTGAACGGCGGTTGATGTTGGAACCTTCTCCTAGGAATGATCTTGAGGCCATCTTGATGTAGGATCATACTTGCGATTATCTTACTCAAATATAGCTCTGGTGCCAATTGTAAGAACGAGTTTGCAACTAAGAGGGGTTGAATTAGTTGACTTAAAAATTATGGCCACTTTTTCTGCAAAATCAAGAGTTAACGTGCACCGGAAAATATATGCAGAAAAATAATTAAGATAAAATGAAAGAGATAAGGTAGAAGAGAATACACAATGATTTTTATACTGGTTCACTTTCTAGTCCACCGATGGCTACGTTCAGTACTCTTGTATCAAAAGAGATTTCTTCACTAAGAATTATGAGTTGTAATTACAATATCTCACCCGAGATTTCTATGTACCTTACACACTCCCTAATTCTTATTCACTCTCGGAAAACACTTTTCCAAATGATTCTAATCCCCTTTCTTTTCACACCCCGTGAAAGAAAGTATTCAACAACAATATTGAAGAATGTACAACAATGGTAGATTGCCTTTACAAGTATGACAGTAGTATAACTTGCAATCCAATTAACTCTTTAAGTATACTAAATAATAATTCTCTTTTAGAAAACTTTGAAACACTTCTAAGCAACTTCAGAAAAATAACTTTTGAAAATTTGAGTGCTAGTTGCAAAAAGTGTAGAGAAATAATTCAGAATAAGTTTAAGAGTTTTTGGAAATTTTATAAGAGTTGTGTATTGTTGTTTTTGTTGTTGTGAGAGTTAGAGCCTTTATATAGACTATCCAAACACCCTGGTGTCTTTCTGAAAGTGTAGGAGTTGTTTGAAGTGAAGAGATTTCGTTTGGAGTGATAACATTTCATTTTGAAATCTAAAATCTCATGCAACAGCTCTCAGTAATCGATTACTGATAGTGGGTACTCGATTACCCAAACTCTCTGTCCACCGTTCTTTTAAAAACGAATTAGAGTAATCGATTACACCATTTAGGTAATCGGTTACTCAACCTTTTCAAAAGTGATAACCTGTTACTCAAATTGCAGTAATGGAATACTCTAAACAGTTTTAAGTTAGATAACTCTTTTTCTCACACGCGTAATTTTTACTTAGATGAAGTAACCCGTTACACACTATTTTTGAAAAAATGTTTGAAGTATTTTTGAAGTGTTTCATTTTTCTTTAAAAATAGTTTGAGCATTACTACTTTGTATATTTAAGAGTTTTAGGATAGAAGTACCTATAGAGAGTTAATCTCTTTTTCTTGAAGCTTTAATCTTCTTTGTCTTCATAAGTATTTTTCATTTTCTTCTTTTTGGTGATGTTAGTGTCTTCATCAAAACCTTAACATCCCTGTCGGCAAAGATCTTCTTCACAGTAAATCTTACCCACCCCATTAACATCCCTGTCGGCAATGTTGTCACTTGATAACCACTCCCCTTATTGAAGAATTATCTTTCTCAAGGATGATAGTTTAAACGTAATATTGGAAAATTTGAAACTAACATCTAATGCTAAATTAAAGTTACACCTTCCACCCTATAACATATACTCATATATTATATTTGCTCTAAACTTACTATTAATGAAAGAAATAATTGCTCTAAAATTAAATTTATCCTTATATCTTCTTTTAAAATTCGTTATATTAACTTTACCTATGAAAATTTTAGTTTATAATATTAAATTTATTGAGTTAAAAATGACTTATCAAAATGCTAGTATCTATGAAGAAAATTGATAATAAAATGTCCTAAATTAACTTATCCTTATTTTACTGTTACTAATAATTTTTAATTTCAATTTAATTTTATTATGTTTCTAAAGTTAAATCTATCATTATTACTCATATAAATCTATATTTTATTTTATTTTTAAATTTCAATCTACACAAATTTCATTTATGATAATATTAATCTATAATATTCAATTTATTGCGTTAAAAAATGTAGCAAGACAACCTCTCTCAAAACCTTAGTATTCTATAATATATAAAAAATAATTATTTTGAAATTACTTTTATTTACTTATTTATATTGGTGTTTAATATCTAAAATGTTAATGTAATTTTTTTATATTATTATTAAATCTTTAGCATTTATATCTATTACTTTTATTTAAAATTCAATTATAATTAAGGATATATGTGTTATATGTTATTTTGTGAGGTAAAGTGTGATACTTTTAGTATTTAAACGAGTTTCATCTAAGTTATTTCTGACATGTATATTACATATTTAAAATTCGCCTCTACAAGTATCCCATTTTGTCTTCATAAAAAAATATAATTTGCTAAAAATATCATTCAATCTTAACAGTTTATCTTATTAATACATATTTTTATTCGAATACTTACTTTTTATTTTTTCAGATCCTAACGACTTTCTCTTTTCATGGTATCCTAATTAACATTATGTTATTTTTAAAATATTTCAACTTGTTTCTTGGGATAGCTTCACTATATACATATTTTATGTTAATTGTCTGATTATTTAAGAGAGAAAAAATATACCTTATCATTTATCTCTTCATTAATCATCACTAGTTTTACTTTACATGCTGTCGAATTCAAAAATAAAAATATATGCAATTTGATCTGATTCTGTTTGATTAAAGTATTAAATTTGATTTGATCAAAAAAGAAATGTGGTTGTGATTTGAATTAGTTAGTTTTTCTATTATTTATTTAAAATAAAAATATAAGAAAATATTCTAATATATAAATTTATATTTATATTTCTATAAGATATAAGGACAAAACCATATAATCATATCTAACTACCACTAATATATTAATCACTTCTCTCACCTTAAGTTAAACATTATAATAAAATAAAAAATTATAATTATAGTACATGAATAAAAAACAATATAAAATACGCTCAACATAAAATACATATTCTAATTCTCTAAAATAAAATATAAATAAAACGTAAATATTTGATATCATAAAGTTAGAATATGGGTCAGACATATAATACCTGTCACCACTATTTTTAAATAAAAAATTAAAATAAATTTGAATTCTTCTATTTAAAAGATCATTTATTGAAATAAAAGAATGTAATAATTCACTATGTTGAAATAAAAGAATGAAATAATTCACTATGTCAGAGTTGTCAACCGACGGTGCTTATTTTAGATGTATAATAATGCTTTCATGCATTTTTTATTTGAACGCAATAGTATATTGTCATCATTAACAACACTTCTCAAACGTTGTTGTATTGAATATATACCACAACGCATCACACGAAAAACGCTTTCATATAGTGCACAAATACAACAACGCATCGTCCACAGAGCGCTGTCATATAGGTCTTACATAAACAACACATTTTATAGGTCTTATTAACAACATTTGTCGTTGCGTTGTTGTAATTCATATATATAACAGCGCATTAATAGAAAAACACTGTTGTATTATTCATAAATATTCTCACACAACACATTAATATAACAACGCAACACACACATAGCATTGTTGTATTAAGAATGCACAACATCGCTGTCTATAAAAAACGTTGTTGTATTTATCCTTTATAACAACGCATGTCAGAGCTTCCCCTAGAATTCGCTGTTGATTTGTATAAATTAATACCTACATATACATTTATTAGCTGAACAGACATTCTTAACAGCATAGACATTTATACATTCTAAATAACACACACATTAATACAAGCCAAAAGTTTGTTTTATTAACATCAATACAATACAAATTACAAATAAGGAATATCATGCCAATTATGTTTTGACAGAGTACATAATTACAAATAAAAAAATTACACAAATTACAAAGAAACAAAATAATATAAATTACAAACAATCAAAATTAAGCTATAATTATAGAAAGACTACTTGCATCTACTTTTTCCTTTTCTTTGATCATCTCTTGTATATAAATCATCATCCGTAGTTGGTTCGCTCTCACGCAACTAATATGTCCCCAAAAAGGATCATCTTCATCAATATCTTCATATTCCTGGTCATCAATATTATTGACGATTATTTTGTTAGTTAAAAGAACAATGGACCATTTCATATTAGTTGGGTCACTAATATAGAATACTTATTGAGCTTATGATGCTAGAATAAATGGCTCATCTTTATATCCTGGCCTATTAAGATCCACCTTCATGAACCCTAACTCATCAACTCAGAAGCTATTGTTGTTATCAACCCACATACAATAAAAAATTGGCATCTAAACATTGTGTAATCCAATTCCCATATCCGTTCAATCACTCCAAAGTATGGCATGTTTGCATATATTGGGTTTCTATCTTTTGTACTTGACATGTGTAAAGTTCGAGCAACAACAGTCACACCAGTATTTTGCATTTTACTTTAATCATCTTGTTTTTTCGTATAAAATGTGAACCCATTAATTAGGTAACTAGTGTAGGATAAGACATGAATACTTGAGTCATTCGCTAATCATATCCATCTTTCGGAAACCGAATGTGAATTTATATTCAACTTCTCATCAATGTGATTTTTAAGCCACTTTTTGAAACACCTATTATGCTCTTTGGAAATCCAATTTTCATTCTTACTTGGGTAATACTTCCTTAGCATCTCCTTGTATATTTCAACATATGTAAAATATATAAGTGCACTTGCTCCAATTCGGTTCTTGTTATAGTCAATATTTCATTCCCAATAATATCTTCACCAAACGTTTTTTTTTTTTGCATATCGAGACTTTAGAATGTCAATGAAATCACCATTGGTAAGATATTCAGTACAAAAAGCTTCTTCAACAGCATATCACTCAACAATACAACCTCTGGTCTTGATCGATTCTTCACATACCCTTTTAATGTCTTCATATAACACTCAAAGGGGTACATCCATCTCATATAGGAAGGGCCACATAGTTGTGTCTCTCGAACAAGATGAATGCTTAGATGAACCATTATGTCAAAAAAAGAAGGTGAAAATACATTTCAAGCTCACACAAAGTCAAAATAATTTGTCTTGGCAATCCAGGTAATTTCTCAGGAATCACTTTGCTAAAAATTGCCTTGAAAAAGAAGTATAACCTAGTTATGGTTCCTCAAACTTTTTTAGGTAGAATTGATTGTATTCCAATAGGCAAGAAATGCTCCATAAGTACATGACAATTATGAGACTTAATACATTTTAACTTGAGGTCTTTCATTGATACGAGGTTCAGAATGTTGGAAGAGTACCCCTCTAGAACTTTAACACCATGAAGAAATTTACAAAATTCCATTTTCTCCTTCCTCGACAAATTAGAAGCTGCTGGAGGTAGAAATCTACGTTTTCCCTTCATTGTCAGCCACAATTCCTTTCTTATTCCCATACTAACCAAGTCCAACCTTGTATTCAAGTCATCTTTGGTCTTACCAGAGACATTAAGTAAGGTACCAAGAAGACTTTCAAACACATTTTTTTCAATGTGCATAACATCGAAGAAATGTCTTACATATAATAAACTCCAATATGACAATTCAAAGAAGTTTGACATTTTCTTCCACCCATTTGTGACAATTTCTATTGCAAATGGTTTACCAAAGTTAGTATTCAAACCCTTTAGCTTTTGAAATAATTGCTCACCTGTTAACGACAAAGGAGCACGACCTTCTTCATTGTTTCCATCAAATTCTTTTCTCCATCGTCGATAGTGATGATCTAAATCTAAAAATCTACGATGACCAAGGAAGACATTCTTCTTATGGTGTTCCAAACTTATTGAATGAGTATTGTCTTCACATATAGGATATACAAAATTATACTATATCTAGACAGATTATCATAGGCAGGGAAATCACTGATTGTGCCGAACAACAAAGCCTTCAAGTTGAAGCTTTCTTCCCTATACGCATTACATACATTTATGTTTGTCTCCCACATTTGCTTCAAGTCTTCAATTAATGGAGCCAAGTATATGTCTATGTCATTTCCTGGTTATTTAGGTCCAGAAATTAACATACATAACATCACATATTTGCGTTTCATGCATAGAGAATGAGGTAGGTTGTATATCACTCACATGCCATGTACCGTGGGAGCAACTTTGAACACTGTGTGGGTTAATTCCATCTGTTGACAATGCAAGGCGTATATTTCTTGATTCTTGACCAAAACTAGGATAGTCGTTATCAATTTTTCTCCATTGAGGAGAATCTGCAGGATGCCGAAGCTTGTCATCTTTAATCCTTTCTTCATCATGCCATATCAACTTCTTTGCATCTTTGGCATTGCTAAACATACGCTTGAATCTTGCTTTGATTGGAAAATATCATACAACCTTTTTGGAAATTGGGTTTTCCTTCTTATATCGTGGGATTACATTTAGGACAAACTTTAATGAAGCATACTATTTAAAAAATAAGATGCAATCATTTTCTCAAACATGTATCCTCGTGTAGTCCATGCATATGGAGCGTAACATTTATTTTGCATCATAGGTTTGAGAAGCAAGCACATTATCTTCCGGCAACATATCCTTCAGAAGTGCAAGCAAGTCGATGAAACTCTTATCAGTCCATCCATTAACAGATTTCAACTTATATAACCTTGACACCGCTGTCAATCTTGTGAATTTAGTACAACCATCATATATTGGATTCTCATCATCACTTATCAACCGCTGAAACTTCTCAGGACAATCCTGAAGATCCTCTACGACAAATTTCGCCATTTCCTCGAAACGATCGTCTTCATATGCATTTTTGTAGTTGTTTTTCATATGCATCTCATCATCACAATCCATAACGTCTTTCTTCTTGCCATGTCTTGACCAACATGTGTAACTTTGATCAATACCGTGACACACTAAATGAACTTTTAACTCATTTGGAGTAATTCGGTTTGAGTAACAACATCTTAAGCAAGGACATACAATTCTATTAGGGTTTTCAACATTCTCAATTGCAAGCCTAACAAATGATTTCACTCCTTCTTCATACTCCTTCATCAATCGAATAACACTCATCCATCTTCGATCCATTTTCTAATAACAAAAAAATATGATGAGCATAAATCCCTAAAGCTTGGAGTTAAGCTCACCAAGCAGAGCAAATAAATTATTATGTAATTAAAAATGGGGAACCCTAACTCAAAATGTAATGGTCGGAACTCAGAAACCCCAACTCAATACAAGCTAAATGAGTGAAATCACTTTCACTTATTTATAATGAAAATATTTATAACTCAATACAAGTTAAATATAATGTAATTAAAAAGGCAAATAACTATAAGGAAAAATCACTTTCAATTCGTTGTTGAATGTGTGAATGATGATTTTGAGGTTAAACGAGTGACGTATTTTCGGTTGAATGAGTGAATGATTTTCGTGTTGAATGAGTGAATGATTTTAGGTGTTGAATGAGTGAATGATGACGAGGTTGAATGATTTTCAAGGTCGATTTTGAGAGTAAATGATTTTCGCAGCTGAGTAAATGAGTGTTGGGATTGCTGAATATGTGAGAATGTATAAACATTTTAATTTTTTAGAGTCTGATAGTATCTTCAACAGCGCATAATGAAGATGACGTTGTCAATGATACCTAATCAATAGCGCATAATGAAGATAGCGTTGTCAATGATACCTAATCAACAATGCCTCTTAAAACATTGTGGAAGAACTCCCTATTCAAATATAAAGAAGGTAAGTGTTCCACAGCGTAACCTGAACGAAACGTTGTGGAAGTTATAATAATTTTTTTACTAATTCATTTTTTTAATGAAATTCAAATTACTAATTACATTATGATATTCGATTAATGACAATTAATTAAATATATAGAATAATTAATAATAACAATAAATAACATTCAAACAATCTAAGAAATGTGAACCCGTTAATCGACTAAGAAATCAACTAAGCATTGTGTTAATCAATTAAGCACTGTGTTAAGCGATTAAGTGCAGAGGATATAGTTTTGTTGATCATATTGACAATGTTTCTTATCGAATGCGCTGTTGTATAGCTAAAAGAAAATAAATAAGAGATAAGTATTTAACAACATTTTTTTAACAATGCGCCATTGAATTCAACATAATCAACAACGTATTGTTAAAAAAAGTTGTTGTATATGTATAACAACAACACATTCATAAAATAGCATTGTTGAAGACCATTATTCCTAATTCTACATAGTTAAGCACACAACAAAAAATAACCTGAATGCATACAAAAATAGAACAGTACAACAAAATGAATGCATCCAGAATCACAACAATATGAACACAATTGAATTTCAATTGAATTTATATATTGAACATTAATTACACTATAATATTTACATAAACATTTATTACATACACCAAATCATATACATTATATTGAACATTAATTGAATTCTCTAAGCTATAATTTGTGCAGAACTAATCTACTATACCTATGATTTTCCAACAAAACAAAGTACAAACTTTGAACATTGTTCTCTAATCTGGTTGACTTGGTCATCTGTATATGATTTGCCAACAAACTTGATTTCGTTAGTTGGTCATTGCTGAATGATTCCCTTCATGAATTTCAGCACCTAATAGCCGCAACGTACCTAGTTTGTTGAGCAAGAGGTCTACAATTAAAATGAAGTAAACATATAAGTATAACCTTAGTTGAAATATGAATACATTACACATATAATTGTTTGAGATGATTTGTGTCAATACCTTTATATGAGTCCACTTGATTTTGTGTTGTGGTAACTTGTTTCTAGGACGATTACAATTTCTGTAAACTCTCACCGCACTAAACAATAGAAAATGTACTTAATTACTAAACAACTAGGAAAGTGAAAGTGTAAGTAAAAGTTTAAATGAGTAGTCCACTTACCTAGAAATCATTTTTTTCATAGTGGTGTACTTGTTCGGATCACTATGTGTCAATGAGTCAAAGCAGTATATTTTTTCATTAACCCGATTGATGGCAACCAAAAGCCAACGTTGCCAAACAAAACAGACGTACATGGTTAAGAAATGTTAAGCACAACAAATATACTAAAGAAATAAATATAAAAGACAATTAAAAATTGCTCACCCCGTATTAAAAGGTGCAAAAAATAAATATGCAACTTCTTTATGAATGAGGAGAGTATCTGTAATTCGTTCTGTCTGTTCCCCAATCTTATTTTTGTCACTCGACACAAGAGCGGTAAAGTGTGGGGATATGAACATCACATTTTTATTATTTATCGAAACAAAATTTTCATACAAGTACTTAATACATATAACACAAATGTTAGTCAATTATAACACACTGCCATGCAAAAGTTAGAAGTTAAGAAAACATATTTACCTCATATATACATACAACAGTTGCACTTATCCATTCATGTTTATATACATCCTGTACTTCATTGATGCCAACGTATTCATTAATATTATCCTCGAAAACTTTCTTGGGAATAGATATAATTATTATATCATCTCCAAACTTCTTTACATGCTCAAATAGCTGAGTACAGTAGTTGGTAGTCTTCTTGGAGCTCATATCCCAAGTAGATGGCTTTGAGCTTGATAAGTGCCAAAAATGTTTAAAATTCATATACTTTTTATAGCACTTATCCTTGGCAAAATTGAGAAAACCAACTTAATTCAACATTTTTTGGATAAAATGTTACAATCTTGTATATATACTTTGTGTATTTCTTTTGTATTATATTTTGTAGGATTTAGATGGAAAAGAGAAGAATTAATAAAAAGCAGGCAAAGTGCTCAAAATAGGCCAAAATGATACACACATGACATGCTTAAGCTTGACATGGCAAGCTATGTGCTTAGCCTTAAGCATGACTCAACAAGACTTGGCTATGTGGAAATTATGGAGTCAACATGAAGCTGCTCACTAAGCAGCTTAGCTTGTACCAAACCCACGCCTAGCTAACCTGGACACCAACCTAGCACAATCAGACCCAACCTGGCACGGTCAGAACACAAGTCTGGCACAAGCCAATCTGCTCAAGCAAACAGCTTAGCGTAGCACCTAGACCGCCCAACTTGGAACCACACACCTGACCAAATCAGCAAGCACCAAGCCACATCACCATCAACACGGTCAAAGCTACTCAAGTAGACAGCTTAGCGTGCCACATTGATGCTTGGCGATGTGCACCCAACAACTTGGTCAAGTTGACTTAGCCACCAAGCAATCATGACCTCATGCATGACCTCACTCCATGTAGCCTCCATAGGTTTTTCAGGTGTAGCTCACAATAGCTGTGTCAGTAGCTCACAATTAGCTTGGGTGACTCAGCCTCAAGTAGGTGACTAAGCTACTTAGCCATGACCAAAACCCATGCTGAAGGGTTTAGTCAGTGTAACACTCCAGTTCTGACATGCGACCTCCGAGGTCCATGAATATACCGAACTTGTCACCGGTAACACCCTAATCCTAACATGCAACCTCCCCGGCCCATGAATACACTGAGCGTGCCACCCACCAGCTTAAATACCCCCTACAGTATTTTATTCCCCACAAAGGGGAGCCTTCCGCGACTCGAACCCATGACCTCAGAGGCATATATTCATTATACACATGAGTCGCCTTTTTTTGTAACACCCCAGTTCTGACATGTGACCTCCTAGGCCTATACATATACTAAGCGTGTCACTGTAACACCTCAGTTATGTCATGCAATCTCCTAGGCCCATACATACACTAAGCGTGCTACCCACCAGCTTAAATACTCCCTGCAGTATTTTATTCCCCACAAAGGGGAGCCTCCCGCGACTCGAACCCATGACCTCAGGGATAAATAGTCATTATTCATATGAGTCGCTACCATTAAGCTAGTCGCATGACATAAATAATGATAAAAGATTTAATCAGTTAACCTCGGTTAGTGTGCGTACACATTATGAAAAATGAAGTAGTGGAGAGGAAAGTTATGGGAGACGAATGAGCCCCGATATGTTGAGACGGGCGGTGATGCGTCAGCAAAAGCCTTAAGTGAGAGTCTAGGTGAGACGAGTCCCATGTATTCCTAGATGAGGTATTCTATTGGATCGGACAGTCCTGACAACGCAAACTAGACAATATCTTACAACCCCTTTTTGCAATCAGGATCGATGAGAGGGATGCCCAGAAAGTGTTTGATACGATACCATCCTGAAATAGACAGTTCCATTGGAATAGATCGATCATATATCATTGCGAGGAATAAGTTGGTGCGTTCAAATCAGCTTGTTATGGGACCTGTACTCTCGATTATTTTCTAATAGTTTATTGGGAGGATATTGGTGTAAGGATGGATGAACTAAACATATCATTCATATATTGAACTCGTAGATATTGACCCCCATATCCTGAGTTACAAACATCATTCATCATCTGCATTTATGTATGTGATAACATAGTATGTATATTATGTGTGTTATGCCTAGATGTGATATTCTGTATAATTCCACGTCATCAATGAAAAATATTCATTAGATGTCTTACTCCTATTCTTTATGCTTGTATTTCGATACACGTCCTTGTTCATATGGACAAATCGCCGCGAATTTAGAGCTATCGATTTTTGATGTCCCAGGAGGGGGCATGGAGAATTGATGGGGACTACTATACCTACACAGACCCTTGTGGCCCAGAGTTGGAGATGGTGTGCGACGACACTGCTATGTGCATTCCATCTCACCATACAGTCATGGAGACTTATTTCACTCTACCAGGTCGGAGGCCGGTACCTACTATGTCATCCATCCAGTCTTTGACTCCTTGTAGACTAGCTGTTGTAGGACCGTCAATGAGGTGAAGAAGTTGGAATGATGTGAACCATTCTACACTGCCAAGGAGAGTCGCTCGGCGTACAATGCCAAAACCGTAGGCGTTTGCTAGGACAGAGATTAGGTTGCAGGGTTTTGCCTATGATACCATGGAGGAGATGGAATCTGAAAAGGACGATTGCGTGAAGTTGGTCCGCATAGAGGACTCTATCGAGATGATAGATCTCTCTTCGGACTCCAAGTTCGAGGAAGACCCGAGTGAGGGTTCTAGTGCCCCCGTTAGTGCTGGAGCTAGCCATTAGGAGTTATTTCATTTTCATTTTTGGGATTAGAGTATCTGTGTAGGATACTTTTGTAGTGTTGAAGAATTCAGCCTATTTTTATAGCTTCAGTTGGGCGATGATTAGATTCCGCCTTGTATTCTGACTGACATTTTACTTGACCAAGCAACACCTCGTTATACATGTTGTAAGGTCAAGTCTAATTATTAATGAAGAAGTATTCAGGAAAATATTGTATCATTTTCAGTTATCGTTAGGTAACCGTCATTGATTTTCTGCAGTTTATGTTACTAAGAACATGATGTCTCGAAAAAGAAATGAATATAACTAAAACAATTTTTAATGATATATTCAAAAAAATTATTCCCAATTTAATCACAATATTTATAAACTAATTTTCGGGACATTACAAGTGAGACCTTATATTATTAGATCAACGTTTTGTTAGTAAATATTAACTTTATGATAAGTACAACACGTGTGGTTCATTTATCTATACCATTATATAGAGTCAAAACCTTTTCAACTTTCATGGTGTAATTTTCTAATTTCAATTTGTCTCTTCACTATGGTAACCTCCTCTATCCATAGTTATATAAGTAAAATTGAAATCCAATTTCGTGGATCTTTATAATAAAAATTCAAAAAAATTCAATCAAAATGCAGTTTTGATGGACTTCACGCGGTTTCTTGGATCAATTTGTTGTTTTATTTCAGATCGGTTTTCACATATGAATAATCCATCTACTATTCTCTTATAAAAGAAAGTGGAAAGATAATGACATAATTGAAAAATTAACTAATAATGTTTTCTTAAATTTAAAAAATATAACCAAAACAATTTTTTATTGAAAAGGATAAAAAACATTAATGACCAAAGCATTTAAGAAATATAATTAACAACGAATAAAAAGTATTAGAATTCCGTCTACTATTAGACCCTCTAATATTAGAATGAGAAGAATAAAATACTTAAAATGTTAATTAAAAAAATAGATTTGAGTCATTGAAAAAAATATATTATTTACTATTCATTTTGATTATTTTTTAAAATAGTTAGTGATGTTTAAATATTAATGATGAATAATATAATGAAAGTATATAAAACTTATACACTACTAGTGCATACAAATTTTTTTCTTACTATTAACCACTAACTAAGGGTGAGCATGGGTCGGGTTAAGACTTGTCCTTATCTAACCTGAAATGTTGGCCAGGTTATTATTTTGAACCTGGACCCGACTCTAGACTCGAAACTAACCCGACCTTAAATATTGATCGGGTCAGTCTTTAAACCCGACCTAGACCCGATTAAATATAATACATACTCATTTTGGATAAAGTTTTCTAAATGATTTATTATTATGAATATGTAATTTGACATATAAAATGATGTATATATATTTTTAATCTTGTATATATGATGAAAAATTAGACAACCAATGATATTTTCGACCAAAGAAATATCATTGCTCTGTACACAATTGAATAAAGATACTACAAACATGAAGAATGAGTGACCATGAGACGGGTCAAGTGGATCATGTTTGGTCCCTACCCGACCCTAAATATTGTCTGACTCTAATTTTTGAACCCGAACCCGGTCATAGATCCGATGAGACTCGACCCTATTCGGGCTTGATCGTGATCGGGCTATACCGGGTGAGTGGGTAGGGCCAAGTCCTGCTCACCCTTCCCACTAACAACATTAAATATTACATTAATGTTGTTTTGACGCACATAAGGATGTCAATGAGTGTAGATGAGTTCAGGTAGTATATTAAGCGGATATGCCTCGTTTTTCATTTTTGAACTCAAACCCATTCCAGATTCGTACTTATATCTTTGGGTCTGCTACCCACAGATCCTTGAGTACCCAGCAGATCAGCAAGTACCCACAAATTCAAAATACATAAAAAATAATTACGAGTAATTTATGTAATTTTGTATTTGTTTCCTACAATCTTATATGTTATTTAGGTAATCAACCAGAGAAAAAAATTCTAAAACATATTTAAAGTTTTAAACACATTTTAAATTGACATTTTATGTATAATTGATTTTGTAAGAATTGTTCACTCAACAAAATATTGGATAATACATATCAATTAACAACCTAACAATCACATTTATGAATTACTAATATAACATTATAAATTAACAATATATATAGAAGAAAGAATAGCCAGTACCCATGGGTTTGGGTACCTCATTATCCGGACCCAAACCCATCTAATAACGAGTTTTCAAATCTAGAATTTAATTATTCATGGGTTTAAAAGCACGGATCTAAACCCAACTCATTGCAGATATTTTTTTGTAAGTACTCATAAGTCTGAATACCCATTGTCATCCCTAGACGCAAAATTGTAAATTAAATTTAACATCAATAATCAAATCTGTTAGGAACAATTGAAGTCAACTACATACATATATAGAAATCTAGAGATGGTAAACCTCCATCTATTCTAAACGAAGAAATATAAAGTGATGCAATGACTAGGAGTTTATCAATAATCTGTAATCACTTTTCATTGTGCTTCATTTGTTCATATTTATCACGGAAACTGCTGCAACGCAACAAGCTTTTACAGCCGTGCACGAAATTGTAAACATTCACCAAATCACGAGGCTTTTAAGTCTTAACAAATCGGGATTAGTTTTTTTAATAACATGTTGATTTAGTGGTATAAGGTTCAACCATACCATCAAAATAATCAAAAAGTTGAAGGTTCAATTTCCAGGAGTCATATTTGTTGGAAGGTGCAATATTAATTTTGATTAGTTTCTTACCCATAGGATAGAGATACATTTTATAGTACCAAAAAAAATCATCATTAGTTTTGATTAATATTTAGACTGGCCTGTCAAAATAATTTCTTACTTATTTAGAAATAATACATAGCTCCAATTGAAACTTAATATACACGTACGAATTGAGTTTGTTTTGACATTAGTTTCAAATATATTTTGTTATATGCATGCCTTAAATTTTTTAATGTCTCTCATCCACTCAAGATTTGTGTTAAATGGCAGAATCAATTCGTATGCATATCACCTGTGAAATTTATTGTGATTGAAAATTTGTTTATGAACCTCATATGATGGGATGTGGTATAATGTAGCATGATGCCATCCTTTTGTAATTCGGTGCACAAGGCAACTTCAAGATAATATGAGTGTAATTGTCACTACAACTAGAATATTGTGGCCGAATCAAGTGACGAGGTCCACAATTTGAAACCCATATATATGTAAATATGTTTGAGTAGCATTATTTAGTTAAAATTAGGACCTAACTTCATCAATTTGATAAGAATTATGACAAAATGCATTCCTCATTACCAGGGCAAGGTTGTTTAGGTACCAGGGTCTGCATCTATCTGATAAATCTTCATAGATTTTTTACCTATACGTCTCAAGTCTCAACCAATGCTTTTTCATTGCATGATAGCACAAAAAGGAAATGTGAAAGCGTTATGTTGTGATAAGGGCGCAAAGTGTAAAGTTTAGCGTGAAAGTGCTATGTTTCTGGTAAAAGGTCTTAGCATATATTTTAATTGGTACTAAATGGAAAAATAACTTCCGCTAAATGTGTTTTTCTACTAGTGAACTAAGCTCATTATATTAGTCTAGGGACACATGAAAAGTTTGAAGGAAAACTTGTCGACCCACTTTTTTTTTATAAATCAAAGTCCTAGTTCATTGGAAACCTCACTAAATGGTGCAAATATAAATGCTAAAAAGTGAAACTTTGTGACTTATTAGTTCCTGTTATACTAAAGTGAAGCATCACTAACACTGTCATATTCAGTACGTTTTGGTTTTGCATCTGCAATATTTTAGTGCAGATTGGCCTATAATTGTTCCAATGAAATTATCTCAAAAGGCCACTCTCATTAGTGCGGCAATGCACGCTTGAGGCCAAAATAGCTTGTCCATAGTAGCATTAGATGGGTTTGGCATTAATCTTCACTCATGTAATTATAAGACTACTTTCAAATATCCATTTTAGACTTTGACAATTATATTGAAATTACAACATCAATGCACTGTGACGGCTTCAATGGTCATTAGTCTTTTAATAAGATAAATTAATCCTTTAGCTATTTATAGAAGTGCTAGAAATTTGCTTTTTTGATTTACTTATTTTGTATTTCTTAAACAATCCCTTAGAACACTTGTTATTTGTTAAGAAAACATATTTAATTATGCAGAAGTTTGTCATTTCTAGTAATTAAGTATCTCAATGGCATTGTTAATCTTACACTCAAATGGTTAGAGCCTTAGAGGAACCTATTAAGAACATATGAATGATACGCATTACACAACAAGAAAAAACAGCTAAAATTTGAACGAAGTATTAGGTGTAGGTGGAATATAATTGTAAGGTCACTCACCCTTCCAAGAGTCAACAATGATGTTATATCATTACAGCTAAAAGTTTGTTCCTGTAACAATTTTCTGAGAATAAAAAGCTTCTGAATAACTTAAGACCTAAGAGACACTGATAACAATTTCATTGAACAATTTTCCATACTAGAAAGCGATTGCAATAAATTCTTAAACTTTAAGTTTTCATACATTTCATATGGAAGTGTTAATTTGAGGAAATAAAAGACTTATCTGATTACTTCCTCTATGTAACTTATCTTTCTTTAGTCTCTTAACCTCAACCCTGAGAGCTGATGATATCAAATTCAACTAATTAATTACTTGAAATACAGTGTTTAATTTACAAAGGATGTATTCATTTTCTGAATTTAGAAAAAAACTCATGTAAAAAGGATTAGATATACTAACTGCAATGAAAATCTCCAAACAGTGAAATCCACAAAAACATGATAAATGCCAGTCACAGTGCAAGCAAAGCTGATAGCTACCGAGTATAACCAATGTTTTAAATTGCGATTACACTTACATTTTATTTAACGTAATCATCAGAAAATGTAACTGATATAAACACAATTATAATCATGACCCCTTTGTGTAGAGTTACAAAACTACAATATTACAACCTCAATCGCAGTTGCATATTGCAAGTTAAAAAACTTCTATATAACACATGAGCATTAATCTAATCATTTGATGAATATTTTAAAACAAAAGCCAACGTATGGTACACGTAAGATCCATCTCCTCTTATTTAAGAACCTAGCAATTTAGCTAGAGGAAATGAGAATAAAATATTATGCTTGATTCACTTGATTGGTCATTTCAATAGTAGTTAAATTCCCCTATTGGGTAATCATCATTTGGAGGATGGATACCCATCCCACATGGAGAGGTATTGTCCGTTTTTCCTAAGTGAGGTGGGAATTTCAATAATAGTTAAATTCCCCTAGGGTATCTGAAATTAACGTCGTTGACGGAAAAGATTTATTTATTGAATGTTTACAACTTTTTAGAATAATATTATCTAAAAATAAGTTAAGAGACTCGTATGAGTTTTGCCTATTGAATTTACATGTTTTGGGTAATATTTTATCATGCTAGCAAGTAAAGTACATGATTGACTACAATCAATATAAATATCGAGAAATATCAAGTTATTTTTATAATTTTATAATAGGGAAAAGAGAGAGATTATTGAAAATAAAAAGAGCTTGAGAATAAAAACTTTCTCAGGCAAACATTAGAAGAGTCATTTTTATATTTTACTACTTTTATTTGCAAGTTAGAATATTCAAAAGTTAATTTTGGATGTGCCTTAAACTATTTTTCTCTTTCTGTAAATATAATATATGATGTGTTAGTCTAGTAGTGAAATGTTCGACTAGATTATAGGTATTTTACCAAGTCAAAGGCTAAAAGTTCGATTCATATTAGTTCTACTTATTAGAAAAATAATCACACACCCAAAGTGATTAGTCATAGGGTGAAATGATACATTTATTTATACCAAAAAAATATTTAGATTCTAAAAATATGTTATTAAATAATATTTTTAAAATATGTAAACTTAGTTTACTGGCTAAATTTCAGGACCCTACTTGAATTATCAAACCAGACGAATGGTTTTAATTTGGATAGTTGGTATTTATTTGTATGTATGGTATCAATATATATCATGTATTTACTGAAATTTTTTGTTATATTTATCGCAAAATCTATAGATGTGCAAATCTTCTTGCTAATAAAATTCATCCGGATTCTTTTCGCTGTATTTAGTTTGAGTTTGTCACCCTCATAAACTCCTTCACTAAAGAACAAGAACTTGGAAGAGAAAAGTTTCTTACATGGAGAAGGTTATGGATGAAGAAAACAATTTCACAACTCTCACTACACCAGATATCGTAATTAACAATGGTCATTCAACAATGCAATTTTAGATGACACTGTTGAAAATGATCCGGAAGAACATCAATAGCGCATACTGAAGTAAGCGCTGTCAATGTAGGTAATTTCAACAGCGCATTCTTGTAGCATTGTTGAACATCAGTAACGTTAACACTGACTTGAATGAGTTATGTTTAATAACATATGTTGTAAGAAACGTTGTTAATGTACGTCTATTCCACATCGTAGCTTTCAATATGCGCTGTTGAAGATGACATAGTTATATGCTGTTGATTTTATACGACATTTTAAATATCAGAAATATTAATTGTTGAGTTGTTATGTGTCTCTTCATTTCTTGAAATATTAATGGTTGAGTGATTATGCGTCACTTCATTTCTTCAAATATTAATGGTGAGTGATTATGCGTCTCTTCGTTTATTGAAATATTAATGGTTTTTTATCTATAAATATTGTGGTTAACTCCAAGTTCTATTTCATCAATAAGAGTATGTTCATGTTCTGCTTTGTATATTTTCTTTTATCTCCTTCATAGTGTCTCTTTTTATAATTTGTTATGACACCTAAGGAGATGAAGATAGAAGGAAGAAAACACAAAGTAACCAAAAAGAGAGTAGACAGTAGATCTCAACAACTCAAAGTGTTAAAAGTGCTAAAGTTGTACTGTCACGAACCCTGTATCATCATAATCATGTTAAGGAGGTCTTTAACATCTTTTGATTTGGCAAAAGGACCCAGATTTCAGAAGGAAAGTGACTATTATACAAGATTTGTGTGAGATGAAGAATTAATCTGTAGATTATTTAGTTCATTCATCTACCAAATATTTTATTTCATTAATTTCCTTCATTGTAATCTACCAAATCATTTAATTCATTAATTTGCTTCATTAAGTTCATTGTAATCTACCAAATCATTTAGTTCATTATATTGTCATCTATCAAATCATTTAGTTCATTATAATGTATTTTGTCACTTTATTTGAATGACGAATGAACATTTATTTTGGATGTTAATTTCAAGTTTTTGTTATTTATTTGAATGAATATTAATGTTTAATATTTTTGCAGTTCCCTGTCAATTTACTTCATGACAACTTCATGTTAATTAACTTATTTTCATATTGTATTTTGACCCGTAATATAATATGCCAATTTAACAACCCATAATTAAGATAACACTGTCAATTAGATTATATTCAACATCTCATAGTTGAGATGACGCTATCAATTAGATTCTATTCAATAACACATCATCCAGGTAGCGTTGTTGATGTATTCATGAAAATGAGTAGTAAACAGCCGGATACACAACAATAGTGTAACCCTTAAGAAGTGTTGTTAAAGATGTTAATACAACAGCGCTACTATTAATATACGCTATTGAAGATGTCCTATTAACATCGCTATCTACAGAAAGCGATATTGAATTGTTACTACAGTTTAAATATCTAAAAGATGAACCAGTTCCCTCTACGCTCTCAAACTTAATCGAAAAGAAACATCATACTCTCAGAAACCTTCATACTCTAATAAACGCTCATACTCTTAGAAACCTCAAAAAACTTTCTCAATGACTTCCCAAAGTGGTGATCATGGTTCTCATAGTGGCAACGAAGCTAAACTAACGCCACAAGACAAACAAATTGTTGCTCAAAAATGAACTCCACGTGAAATGACTTCCATGAAGAATGTCATTCGGGTAAGAAGAAATGATGTGAAGATAGAATTTCAATGGAACTTAAAAGGACAACCATTAAACTCGAAGGATGACAACTCATTGGTAAGCTACATTGAGGTCGTGATTAGGCAGAATGTGCCACTAACATTCAACAAATGGATTGATGTTGGGAATGTCGTGAAGGAGCGTTTTGAGTGATTTTTGTGTGCTTTCATATCACATTTTCACTTATAAACACTTCTAAACCATCATTTTCATGTTTAGTGGCCTAAATAAAAAAAAACCCAAATCTCCAAAACCCAAAAACCTAACTTTTCAAAAACTCATTTTAATGGCTTCCTCATCTAGAACCAAGAAGCAACACACCAATCCTAATCAAAGGAACCAATGAACTTCATCTTTGGAGTCCAACCCTCTTGACTTAACGCGGCTTCTAGCAAATGATGAGCAACAAAAAATCTTTGAGGAGCACTTTCATGGTCGCATTATCTTCACTCCCAAATACGGTAATATTGGGAACTTTGAGTTTGAAAATTTTCTATTTCCTTATCTCTTGAGACAACAAAACCTTTTCGATTTATGTTGTGAATCAAATGAAATTTATCCTGAACTGATTAGAGTATTTTACTGTAACATGAACTTTAGGAAAAACCGTCTTACTTTCTATGTAAAAGGAAAAGACATTACTTTTGATTTGAAAACCATGAGTTCAATGTGATGTAACATACCCTATCAAGGGAGCATTGCAGGCTTCGGCCTTGTATGCGAATGATAAAATTATGATCGAAAAGATTTTTATTATCCTCTGTGTAGAATAACCAAAGAGGAAATAGAAATGCTTAAGCAACATGGTTATGGTGAAACTGTTAACAATAGAGATATCCTTTCTGAGCTATATCATCTTACCAAAATATTCAAATCACTCTCAAATAAGTGATATAGAACTCCAATTGATGTGTGCCATGAAATTTAATCTGAAAATCAAATTGACTCTAATGATAATGAGACAAATGTGGTCTGTAAGAGGAACCCAAAGCCTTTTGCCATATGCAATCTTCATAACAAAAACCCTTGAGCATTTCGGTGTTTCTACTGCTAGAGAAACTAAGGTCTCACTTAACCCTCGTGAAATCCATATTGTTTTGGATGTAATCCACAAAATGGGATTCACATTTGATCTCCGTGATCGGACCTACAAGCATAAGAAAGATAGACCTCTTGCTCCTGAACCAGAACCTACCCCTGCTAATCATTCTGAACCTCAACCTTCTGAGTGTCATGCTCAATCTTCCTAATCTGCTGTCATGCCCTCAAATCAGATGATTATAGATGAGTTGATTTCTCTTCGAGGCTACATCACTAACCGGATGGATGCCTTTGATTCACATAATCAACAAATCCAGTTTGAACTTCGTCGTCTCTCTTCTAAGCTAAGTAGCATGGACGTTGATGAAGACAGTTCTAGGCCCGAGTCTTAGACTTTATCCGTTGTTAGGATTTTTTGATTGTAATGTTAATTTCTTCTAGTTTCGGACAAATTTCTATTATGTTGTTTGTATTACTGTTTGCATTGTTAATGCTTGAATATCTTTTTACCTTTATGATATACATTGTGATGTTTATGTTATATCTTGTGATTACCTTTATGCCTATCATATACATATTGTATGCTATATATATATA
>NC_032020.1:8694550-8694806 GCF_001865875.1 Lupinus angustifolius
ATATATGTTGTGTTGGAAAACTCTTGGCTTTTCTACTTTTTGATGAAGTCAAAAGGGGGAGAAAAGTTGGGAGAGTGTATTTTATGTTTAAAACATTTCAGGCGCATAACTCCAAACGAAAGGGGGAGCATACAAGATAGGAGGATCATACTCAAGACAAGTCAAGAATATCACAAAGTATGCTGCTCTTAGAAAATTACACCGTCAAGAAGATATTGGTTTGTCATCATCAAAAGGGGGAGATTGTGAAGAAGAT
>NC_032020.1:8694906-8716430 GCF_001865875.1 Lupinus angustifolius
CAACATCACCAAAAATAAGAAAAGGAAGAATACTTATGAAGACAATGAAGATTCAAGCTTCAAGATATTCAAGACTTTTAGTCTAAGTCTAAATAGGTACTTCTATCATATACTCTTGATTATACAATAGTAGTAATCCTTAAACTATTTTTATAAGAAAATTGAAATACTTTAAAATACTTAAAATAATTTTAAAAAATAGTGTGTAACGAGTTACTTAATCTAAGTAACCCAACTTAAAACTGATCAGAGTAATCCATTAGTGTCTTTGAGTAACAGATTACTAGTGTTATTAAAGTTGAGTAATTGATTACTCAACTTGCTGTAATCGATTACTCTAATTCGAAAATAAATGATTAGTGGACAGAACACTTGAGTAATCAATTACTTAATGCTGTAATCGATTACTGAGAGATGTTGCATCAGATTTTCAAATTCAAAGTGAATGAGTTTCAACCCAAAAGACATGTTTTCATTCCAATTAATTCCTACCCTTTAAAAGAGACATTTTGGCTGATTGGAAAGCCTATATAAAGGCATTAAAACTCACAATTACAACACACAACATATACACAACTCTTATACAAATTTCAAAAGCTCTTACACATTTTCTGAAATTATTTTCTGCACTTTTTGCAACAAGTTCTTAAACTTTCAAAGTTGATTTTTATGAAGTTGCTTAAAGTGAAAGGGTTTCAACTTTACAAACTTATAAAGAGAATTATTACTAAGTATACTAAAGAGTTGTTTGGATTGCAAGTTACATCGCTTTCATAATTGTAAAGGCAATTCAGCCATAGTTGAACATTCTTCATTATTATTGTAGAATACTTTCTTTCACGAGGTGTGATAAGAAAGGGGATCAGAATCACTTGGAAATGTGTTTTCCAAAAGTGAATAAGGATTAAGGAGTGTGTAAGGTACATAGAAATCTCGGGGTGAGATATTGTAATTGCAACTCATAATCTTTAGTGGAAAAATCTCTTGTGTTGTAAGAGTACTGGATGTAGCTTTCGGTGGACAAGAAGGTGAACCAGTATAAAAGTACTTGTGTACTCTCTTCTCCTTTATCTCTTTGATTTTACGTATTAATTTTCTGCAAATTTTTTCTGTTGCACTTTAACTCTTGATTTTGCAGAAAAAGTGGACATTATTTTAAGTCAACTAATTCCCCTCTTAGTTGTAATCTCAGTCTTACAATGCACGTATCCCACACCATCATATGAAGGTCTCAATTGATGTTGCAATCGATGATAAAGCGTTTCTGCCAATTCCCCCCGATGAGGATATCTTCACAGTTCGAGGGGCTATAGGCACTTTTGTAGCTTGGCTAGTAGACCTTATATAAATATTGATCTATAATTGATATGTTTTGTATTGAATATTTCAGGAAAATGTACACTCCACCTCCAGTAGAAACCAAAAGACTAAGCCATCTTCAGGGGATGTGAGCTTGATGCCATCAACCGAAGATGTGAGCTCAAAACCATCTACGGGGAATGTGAGCTCCAAGAAGACTACCAACTAATGTACTCATCTGTTTAAACATGTACAAAAGTTGGGAGATGATATAATAATTATATCATTTCCTAAGGAAGTCTTCAGGAATAATATTGATGAATACATTAGCATCAATGAAGTACGAGATGTATATAAACATGATTGGATAGGTGCAACTGTTGTATGCATATATATGAGGTAAATTATGTTTTCTTAACTTCTTACTTTTGCATGGTGGTGTGTTATAATTAACTAACATTTGTGTTATATATATATTAGGTACTTGTATGAAAATGTTGTTTCGGTAAATAATAAAAATGTGATATTCATATCCCCACACCTTATCGCTATGTTGTAAAGTGACAAAAATAAGATTGAGGAACAGACAAAATAAATTGCAGATACTATCCTCATTCATAAAGAAGCTGCAGATTTATTCCTTGTACCTTTTAATATCGGGTGAGCATTTTTTAATTGTCTTTTATGTTTCTTTCTTTAGTATGTTTGTTGCGCTTAACATTTCCTAACCATGTACATATGTTTTGTTAGGCAACATTGGCTTTTGGTTGCCATCAATCGGGTTAATAAAGAATATATTACTTTGTCTCATTGGAACATGGTGATCTGAACAAGTACCCCGCAATGAAAGAATTGTTTTCTAAGTAAGTGGACTACTCATATAAACTTTTAGTTACACTTTCACTTTCCTAGTTGTTTTTTAATTAAGTACATTTTCTATTGTTTAGTGCGGTGAGAGTTTACAGAGGTTGCAATTGTTCTAGAAAAAACGATATTGCAACACAAAATCAAGTGGACTCATATAAAGATATTGACACAAATCATCTCAAACAATCATATGTGTAGTGTATTCATATTGCAACTAAGGTTGTGCTTATATGTTTACTTCATTTTAATTGTAGACCCCTTGCCAAATAAACGAGGTAGATTGCAGCTATAACGTGCTGAAATTCATGGAGGAGATCATTCAACAATGACCAACTAATAAAATCAAGTTTGTTGGCAAATTATATACAGATGACCAAGTCAACCAAATTAGAGAACATTGGTCAAAGTTTGTACCTAGTTTTGTTGGCAAATCATAGGTATAGTAGATTTTTACACAGATTGTAGCTTAGCGAATTCAATTAATGTTCAATGTAATGTATATGATTTTGTGTATGTAATATATGTTTATGTAACATTACAGTATAATTAATGTTCAATATATAAATCCATTTGTGTTCATATAGTTGTGAATTGGTGTTTCTGTATGCACTCAGTTTGTTGTTCTATTCTATTTCTGTATACATTCAGGTTATTTTTTGTTGTGTGCTTAATTGTGTAGAATTAGGAATAATTGTCTTCAATAGCATTTTTTATGAATTATTGTATCTTCCATAGCGTTTCCTTCATTTTGCGATGTGGAACACTTACCTTATTTATATTTAAATGAGGAGTTCTCCCACAATGCTATTTGTAGGTGGCGTTGTTGATTAGGTATCATTGACAATGCTATCTTCATTATGCGTTGTTAAAGATACTATCATACCCTAAAAAATTAATGTGTTCCTGCATTCTCACACATTCGACAATCCAAACACTCATTTACTCAGCAATGAAACTCATTTACTCAGCAACGGAACTCATTTACTCTTAAAATCAACCTCTAAAATCATTCAACCTCATCATCATTCAACATCTAATTTCAAATATCATTCACTCATTCAACACGAAAATCCTTCTTCACTGATTTCAAAATTCCTTCACTCGTTTAACCTCAAAATCATCATTCACGCATTCAACACCGAATTGAAAGTGAGTTTTCCTTATAATTATTTGCATTCAACACTCATTTAGCTTATATTTTGTTGGGGTTTCCGAGCTCTTTCACTTTAATTACATAATAATGTATTTGCTCTGCTTGGTGAGCTTAACTCCAAACTTTAGCTTTAGAGATTTATGCTTATTATATTTTTTTTAATAGAAAATGGATGAGTGTCAATTGATTGATTAAGGAGTATGAGGAAAGAGTCAAATCATTTCTTAGGTTTGCAATTGAGAATGCTGAAAACCCTAATAGAATTGTATGTTATTGCTTAAGATGTTGTTATTCAAACCGAATAACTCCAAATGAGTTAAAAGTTCATTTATTGTGTCATGGTATTGATCAAAGTTACATATGTTAGACAAGAAATGGTGAGAAGAGAGATGTTATGGATTGTGATGATGAGATGCATATGAAAGACAACTACACAAATGTATATGAAGACGATCATCTCGAGGAAATGGCAAACGTTGTCGAAGAAGATCTTCAGATTGTCGTGAGATGTTTCAGTAGTTGATAAATAATGCTGAGAAACCATTATATGATGGTTGTACCAAATTTACAAGATTAGCAGCGATGTCAAGGTTGTATAAGTTGAAATATGTTAAGGGATGAACTGGTAAGAGTTTCACCGACTTGCTTGCACTTCTGAAGGAGATATTTCCGGAAGATAATGTGCTCTCTTCTCGAACTTATGATGTAAAACAAATGTTACACTCCATTGGGATGGACTACACTAGGATACATGCTTGTGAAAATGATTGCATCTTATTTTTTAATGAGAATGCTTCATTAAAGTTTTTTTCCTAAATGTAATGCATGACGAGAAGGAAGACTCAATTCCCAAAAAGGTCGTATGATATTTCCCATCAAAGCAAGATTCAAGCGTATGTTTAGTAATGCCAAAGATGCAAAGAAGTTGACATGACATGATGAATAAATGATTAAAGATGGCAAGCTTCGGCATCCTGCAGATTCTTCTCAATGGAGAAAATTTGATCATGACTATCCTAGTTTTGGTCAAGAATCAAAAAATCTACGCCTTGCATTGTCAATAGGTGGAATTAACCCACATAGTATTCAAAGTTCCTCCCATAGTACATGACCAGTGATATTGGTGATATACAACCTACCTCCTTCTCTATGCATGAAGCGCAAATATGTGTTTTATCTATGTTAATTTTTGGACCTAAACAACCAGGAAATGACATAGACATATATTTGGCTCCATTAATTGAAGACTTGAAGGAAATGTGGGAGACAATCATAAATGTGTATGATGCATATAGGGAAGAAAGATTCAACTTGAGAGTTTTGTAGTTTGGCACAATCAGTGATTTCCCTGCCTATAGTAATCTGTTTGGATATAGTACAAAAGGAAATTTTTGCATGTCCTTCATGTGAAGACAATACTCATTCAATGAGGTTGGAACACTATAAGAAGAATGTCTTCCTTGGCCATCATAGATTTTTGCATTCAGATCATCACTATCGATGATGGAGAAAAGCATTTGATAGAAACAATGAAGAAAGTCGTACTCCTTTACCAATGATAGGTGACTAATTATTCAAAAGCTAAAGGATATGAATAATAACTTTGATAAACCTTTTTCAAAAGAAATTGCCACAAATGGGTGGAAGAAAACGTCAATCTTCTTTGAATTTCCATATTGGAGTTCATTATATGTAAGACATTTCCTCGATGTTATGCATATTGAAAGAAATGTGTTTGAAAGTCTCCTTGGTATCTTAATCAATGTCCCTAGTAAGACCAAATATGGCTTGAATGTAAGGTTGGACTTGGTTAGTATGGGAATAGGAAAGGAATTGGGGTCGATAATGAAGGGAAACGTAGATTTCTACCTCCAACAGCTTATACTTTGACGAGGAAGGAGAAAATGGAATTTTATAAATTTCTTCATGGTGTTAAAGTTCTAGAGGAGTACTCTTTCAACATTCAGAACCTCGTATCAATGAATGACCTCAAGTTAAAATGTCTTTAGTCATGATTGTCATGTACTTATAGAGCATTTCTTGCCTATTGAAATACAATCAATTCTACCTAAAAAAGTTCGAGTAAGCATAACTAAGTTATGCTTTTTATTCAAGGCAATTTGTAGCGAAGTGATTGACTCTGGGAAATAACCTACATTGCAAAGACAAATTATTTTGACTTTGTATGAGCTTGAAATGTATTTCCCACCTTCTTTTTTGACATAATGGTTCATCTAAGCATTCATCTTGTTCGAGAGACACAACTATGTGGCCCATCCTATATGAGATGGATGTACCCCTTTCAGCATTATATGAAGACATTAAAAGGGTATGTGAAGAACCAATCAAGACCAAAGGATTGTATTGTCGAGCGATATGTTGTTGAAGAAGCTCTTTATTTTTGTACTAGATACCTTACCGATGGTGATTTCATGGGATTTCAAAGCCTCGATATGTAAAAACATTATTTGGTGAAGGTATTACTGGGAATGAAATATTGACTATATGAAGAACCGAATTGGAGCAAACGCACTTATATTTTATACATAATGCCGACGAGGTTGAGGCATATGTTGAAATACACAAGGAGATGCTAAGGAAGTCTTACCCAAGTAATAATGAAAATTGGATTTCCAAATAGCATAATCGATGTTTTATAAAGTGGCTAAAAAATCACATTGATGAGGAGTTGAATATAAACATACATTCAGTTTCCGAAAGATTGAAATGGTTAGCCAATAATCCAAGTATTCATGTCTTATCCTACACTGGTTACCTAATTAATGGGTTCACATTTTATACGAAAATACAAGATGGTCAAAGTAAAATACAAAATAGTGGTGAGACTCTTGTTGCTCGAACTTTACACATGTCAAGTGCAAAAGATAGAAACCCAATATATGTGAACATGTCATACTTTGGAGTGACTGAATGAATATACCAATTGGATTACACAATGATTTAGATGCCGGTTTTTTATTGTATGTGGGTTGATAACAATAATGGCTTTCGAGTTGATGAGTTAGGGTTCATGCAGGTAGATTTTAATAGGTCGGGATATAAAGATGAGTCATTTATTCTAGCATCGCAAGCTCAACAAGTATTCTATGTTAGTGAGCCAGCTGATATGAAATGGTCCATTGTTCTTTTAACTAACAAAATAGTCATCAATAATATTGATGACTAAGAATATGATGATATTGATGAAAATGATCCTTTTTTGGAACATATCAATCACATGAGAGAGGACCGACTATGGATGATCATTTATATACAAGAGATGATAAAGATGAAGGGCTTTGGGTGAAACAATATGTTCTTCCAAATAATGACGATCTTACAAGCCAAAAATAATCAAAGAAAAGAAAAAAGTAGATGCAAGTAGTCTTTGTATAATTATAGCTTAATTTTGATTGTATGTAATTTGTATAATTTTGTTTCTTTGTAATTTGCATAATTTTTTTATTTGTAATTATGTACTCTATCAAAACATAATTGGCATGATATTCATTGTTTGTAGCTTGTATTATATTGATGTTAATAAAACAAACGTTTGGCCTATATTAATGTGTATGTGTTGTTTAGAATGTATAAATGTATGTGTTGTTGAGAAAGTGTGTGTGCTGCTAGTAAATGTATATGCAGGTATTAATTTATACAAATCAACGGCGAATTCTAGGGGAAGCCCTAGCATGCGCTGTTGTAAAGGATTAATACCACAACGTTTTTTATAGACAGCATTGTTGTATATGCTTAATACCACAACGCTATGTGTGTGCTGCGTTGTTGTATTAAAGTGTTGTTTGAGAATATTTATGAATAATACAATAGCGCTTTTGCGATAATGCAATGTTATATATATGCAATACAACAGCGCAACAATAAGCGTTGTTAATAATGTTTACAGAATGTGTTGTTTATGTAAGACGTATATGACAACGATGTGTGTATGATGCACTGTAGTATTTATTGAATACAACAGCGTCTGAGAAGCACTGTTAATAATGACAATATACTACTACGGTTAAACATAAAGCACATGAAAGTATTGTTATACATCTAAAATGCACGTTGTTGAATTGTAACTCTGGCATAGTGTCTGATTTTCTTAACAAACAGTACTTTGGGGAATTAAAACTGGGGTGTAAATGTTAAAATATGAGGTGTTAAAATTGATTCGATTTGGTTATAACTTAAAATTGTGAACTTAACTACTTCACTCTCGGTACGAGGGTAGAACTAGTAGAGTAATTTTCTAAATTATTTGTTATTTTGAAGTTGATCTAAGTTATTTTGTTTAGAATATGTCATTTAAGTACAAAGGTATTGGTTCAAGTGGTACATGTTTGATTCCTCTTAAGCAAGGTCTCGAGTTCAAGTCATGTGGATGAAAATATACCCACTGGGAGAGTTAGCTCCACATACCTGTGGATATTTCTAGCTCATACAAGATTGCCTTCATTGCGATGATACATATGGGAAACCAAAAAAATGTTATTTAAGTTATTTTCGCTTTTGAAGTTAGTCCTATAAGTTACTTTTTCCAATACTTTTTAATATAAAACACATTTTTAAAGGTACATTTTTAGAAAAATAATAAGTAAATTTAATAGATTTTACCTTTTAAATTTAATGATAAAATTCTGATTTTTTGTTGAGGATGGGTGAGTTGTGATTAAAAAACAGGAAAAATTTAAATGCCAACAACACATAAATTTTATACTCTATTATTATATCATTCATAATTCATATTTAATCATTATTCACTCTTCAAAAAACAATTCAAATAAATATTGGATGATGTAGTGATTGTGTTTAAATATTTATGCATAAATATGAGTTCAAAATAACCTACTAATGTCCATAATGACCCTACAAAGTTGATTTCACTAAGTTCCTTAAAATCGATTTTTTGAAAGTTGATGTTATACAAACCATGAAAAACAAAATTCCATTTGATGCGGCCTCATCTTCATGCTCCACATATTTTATGTTCAGATTCATAATTAGTTTATTTTTTATAAGCATATATATTAGAAACGGGTATTAGGGTGTCAACCTAATTACAACTTACAAAGAAGATTTAAATAAGTATATGGATCAATACACTAATGGGAAAAGGTGTACAAATTATAATCTATATTTTTTTGAAACTCACAACTAAAATCTAATTTAGATCGAATCCATAATATGAGTAAAACTGACATTTTTCCCTCTAAAAAAAATATGATATCTCAATTTCCAAATAGACTAAATAACAATAAACCACAATATTCTCCACAAAAATTTCTTTTTTTCCAATCTCACAAAAGGAAGCATAAGTTTTAAGCGATTCCACAATCGAGTTTGGCATAGTAATCTGAATTTGAAGCCAAGAATAGAAATTGTTCCACACATTAAGGCAAAAGGGTAAGAAAGGAAAAGATGCTCTAAATGTTCATCATACAACAGATACAAATCACACTTAAAATTATTCACCCCCACAATATTTCTCTTATGAAGCTCTACTTTTGTTATTACCCTAGCTCTAATAATTTTCCACATTAAACAACAAACCTTTGAAAATGCACAATTTATCCAAAATAAATTAAGAACATTACCTAAATCCATCACACTTGCATTTAAATGAGCCAAGTAAGCTGATTTCACCATATAGTATCCCGACTTATCAAGAATTCATCTCCATCTATCACCAACACCACTTTTGATCTCCATCTATCACAAATAGTTGAATACTTGTTTTCAATTATAGACTCATTTAATCAATTCTACTACATATAATGGTTTGACATAATGCTTTATGTGAGCTTCCTTATTATTATAGTGGTAAAATTGAAGGATTTACCATATCCCATAACCCACCAGGATAACCAATTCATCATAATAACAACTGCATTATTATTTGAGTTGTAAACGATTCTGCAATAATCACATCTTCATATAATTTTTTCAGAATTAATACCCGGGCAAATAATATGAGAGAGGGAGAGGGAGAGAAAGCGTGAGTGATGTTATTTGGTAGATCTGTTTGCTAAGAACAAGGGTTCCACAAGCGGCTACCTCAATAATCTAGATCTCAACTCAATTTCTTTCTTCTTTACAAACTTGCTGAACTCTCACGGGACGATGGATATGTGGAAGCTATTTTCCAAATGGGGGACAATAAGGGATGTTTTCATTCCCCATAAGCATGACAAGAGGGGAGGAGGTTTGGTTTTGTTCGCTTTAAGAAGGTGAAAGACCGGAATAAGTTGAAGGTGGAGTTATCAAATGTTTGGATTGGTCTGTTTAAGGTTATTTTGAACACGCCTAAGTACCAGAGGCAGTATGTGAAATATCTGGGTCTTCCGAGGCCTCCTAAAGTTGGTCTTCAAGCAGATGATAGAGGTGTGATTCATAGGGTAGGACCAAGACTTCATGTTGGAAATGATATCAGCTGGAAACAAGTTCTCTTAAATGGGGTTACTCTGAACCCTACTACAGATATGTGTCTTTCAAAAGATTGCTTGGAGTTTAATATCAAAACTGAGCACCTTGAAAAAATGAAAGGGATGGTCGTGGGGGAGTTAGAAAGGGTGGAAGAAAATTTATCGATTCTAGACATTTTGGCAAAGGAAGGGTTTCTTTCGGTAAAGGCTATTCCTGCTGGTAGGATGTGGGTGTGCCTTAAAAGTAGTTCAAATGATGTTTTGTTGGAACTTCAAAAGGAAGGAGGTTCGAGCACATGCGTTTTTAAATCCTTTTCATAATGGTCTCCTTTGTTTTTTGTAAAGATAGATTGGTTTGGGTAAAATATTTTGGGGTTCCGGCACAGGCTTGGTCAGAAGAGTTATTTAGGCTTCTTGTCACTCCCCTGGGTCGTTGATGAACAATATGTTACACACTATTTATAACATTAATTTAGCATGATTGATGATTCTTGGTGCCTAATTGACTTTATTGAGGACTAATATTCCTAAAATGAGTTAATTTGGGATTATTTGGTCTAATTAAATGCACTATCATTTTCAGATCATATTTGGCACCAGTGGCATTTTTGGCATTATGGAAGTGGATGATATGTGTAGAAGTGAAGATTGTATTTTTATTTTAGGAGTTTTTATTTGTAAATTCGGTTTTAGTTTTGGGCCCATTATTTATGGCCCATTTTAGGTTTTACTCTTTGTAAAAAGAGGGAACCCAAATTCCATGCCCTCACTTTTGAATTCACTCACTTTGAAACACAAGTCATTTTCGTTCTCCCCTCTTTTTGCTCTTCTAGGGTTTACTTTGCCCTTCATTTTCGGTTTTTACTTCTTCTTCATTTCATTTTGGTTTTGCTTCCATTTCCCTTGAAGGCTAAATTTGTAGACTAAATTCCTTTGGTAATGTATCACAACTCTTGAGGTTTTGTTATTAATGCATTTTCGGTTTCTTTACTATTGATTTCTATATCCTATTTCTGAATATGGTTGCTTAATCCTATTGTTTGGAAACTGGTTTGTGAGTTTATCTTTGTTTAGTTGATTTACTCTCTAGTGCATGAATGCTTAGTTTGTGTGAATTTAGTAATGTTCCATGACTATTCTGATTTCACTTAGTTAAATGTTTAAGTTGTGAAACTGTGCAAATTAGGAAGATGATGTTTGGAATCTAAAATTAATCTTTTGAAATCGAGAATTGAGTTGTGAACAAACGAACCAAAGGGATTTAGTTGTTTTATTATATTGCTTAACTAATGTTTCTGAATTTGATTTATGTTCATACTACTAACAACAAAACTCCCTTGTGTGTGTGAGAGTGTAAGGTGTTTTAAGCTTTGCTTGAAAGATAATCCTTGGGAAACGACCTAGTAGTCACTTCCTAATATTGCAGTTTTTACTTGTTATATTATTTGCATCGAGTACAGCCTCGATTAAATTGGGCACCATTGTCATGGATTATAGATTATTTTCAAAGATTATTAGTATAGTTTAGTGTGTGTCTTAGAATAACCATTTTGTTTGGGTTTCAAAAACTGTTTGTTCTATTCACTGTTTGTTTATTGTTGTCGTGTTTAACCATTTGTCTATTGTTTGATTCTGATGTATGTTGGTTAATATAGTCGTGGTTGAAATTTTTGCAAGAAACTTTGTTTCCCCACTTCTTTCATCACATATTGAATGTTGGATGCACCATAGTCATTCACCTTGTTGCTGGTTGTGAGATACAAACAAGTAGTGACTAGTTTTGCCGATGATTTTCTATTTTTGGCATAACTTTGGAACCGTTAATCAGAATTGGACATATTATATATGAAATTGGGGTAGAAAAATCCAAGGATTCTTTCTCTACACAGTCCGTCTATAGAACCCACCCTGAAAATCCAAAAAGAGTCTTTTTATGATTTCTTTTTTATTTTACAAGTTTTATTTTCCAATTGTTTTGATTTTGTTGTATTTAATTAAATTAGTTAGGATTTGAGTTTTGTCCTGAAACGTTTTGTGAATGTTTCCTATGGTACTATGATTTTATTGATGGAAAGTTTTGGTTGATCACAGAAATTTAACATTTATTTCCTTTACTGCTCTACACGGTTCTTACTATTGCATTTAGTTATGACTAGGGGAAATCCTGACTCTTTGCAAACAATAAATCCTAAAATTGATAGAACATTTCATAGATTAGTTAGTCAAGTTAGGAATTTAACTTTAGATAGTGAGTTTTTTCATCATAGTGTTAATATTGCTGATAGTGATACTGATTTTGTTGTTTTTGTACATTCTGCTGTTTCTTTGTTTTCTATTGCATACTTTGAAAATATGGCTGAACCACCTACAATCCCATGTGAGAGGACATTAAGGGAGCTGGTTGCACCTGATTTACATATGAAAGCTTGTGTTCCCAGTATCCCAATGAGGATGTGTCATATGTGCTCAAAACTGGACTAATCCATTTGTTGTCTAAGTTTCATGGACTTGCATGTGAATGTCCTCATAAGCATCTTAAGGAGTTCCACATTTTATGTACCACCATGAAACCTCGTGATGTCCAAGAGGCTCACTTATGTTTGAAGGCATTCCCATATTCACTTGAGGGCCCTGCAAAAGATTGTTTGTATTTCTTGACCCCTAGTTCCATTACTAGTTGGGATGACCTAAAGAGGATCTTTCTTGAAAATTTCTTTCATGCCTCTAGGACCACTGCAATCAGAAAAGATATTTATGGAATCGAACAACTACATGTAGAAGGTTTATATGAATATTGAGAGAGATTCAAAAGGCTATGTGCAAGTTTCCCATCATCAGATCTCTGAACAACTCCGCCTGTAATATTTCTATGAGGGTCTGAAGAACATGGATAGGAATATCATTGATGTTACTAGTGGTGGTGCACTCAGAAATATGACCCCTTTAGAGGCTAGAGGTTTGATTGAGAACGTGTCTTCCAACTCTCAACAGTTTAGTGCAAGGAGTAGTGATGCTATAATGGTAAGAGGTGTCCATGATGTTGGGACAGATTCAATGAGACAAGATAAATTTGAGAAAAAAAATTGACTCCCTTGCCACCTTCGTCACTCAACTTGCCATGAATAAGCAGAAACCTCCACTTGCAGCACGAGTTTATGGCATTTACACCACAATTGACCATTATGATGATGTTTGTCCTTCTCTTTTGGAGCCCAAAACTGGTGACTATCCTGAGGCCTATGCTGCAAATATTTACAACAAACCTCAACAACAACAAAAAAATTATGATCCTTCATCAAGTAGATACAACCCTGGTTGGAGGAATCATCCTAATCTTAGATGGTCTGATCCTTCACAACAACAATGCTGCACAAAATAGATCATATGTGCCTCCTCCAATCCAACAGCAGAGGAAACAACAAGTAAATAGTAATCCTGCTCCTGCACCTAATGAACCTTCATTGGAAGAATTGATGAGGCAGATGACATTGCAGATTATGCAATTCCAGCAAGAAACTAGAGCTTTCATTCAGAGACAAGAGTCCTTCATCCAGAATTTGACCACCCAGATGGAACAAATGACTACTTCATTGAACACGTTGCATTCTAAAAATTCTAACAAGTTGCCTTCCCAAATTGTGGTTAACCTGAAGAATGTGAGTGTCATCACTCCAAGTTCAGGCCAACAGATTGAAGTTGATCTAGCTATATCAAAAATGAAGCAATCGGTTTTACATGAGAATGAGAGCACTATCGAAGAAATTCATGCTAGTGAACCTTCCACAAGTGTTGCACAACCATCTTCCATTCCTCTTCCATTTCCTCCAAGAGCCATTCCAAGTAAGAAGATGGAAGAGGTCGACAAGGAGATCTTGGATACATTTAGAAAGGTAGAGGTGAACATACCTTTACTTGATGCAATCAAAAAATTCCAAGATATGCAAAATTTCTAAAGGAGAGTTGTGCACTCACAAAAGGAGGCTCAAAGGTAATTAGAGGATCAGCTTGGGTAGAACTGTTTCTGCACTAATAGGTAAACATGTTCCTCACATTCCTGAAAAATGTAAGGATGCCTTGGTTCGGGTTGGTGAACTTATTTTTCCGGCTGATTTTTATATTCTCGATATGGAAGAAAGATCCTCTCGTAACAAAATTCCTATCATTTTGAGGAGGCCATTTTTTGAGAACAGGCTGAACCAAGATAGATGTCCATGATGGAACATTATCTATGGAGTTTGGTGATATTGTAGTCCAGTTTAATATTTTTGATGCTATGAATCATCCATCCGAGGGCCATTCTGTGTTTCATATTGATTTACTTTATGAGTTAAGTAATGAACATATCTCTGATTTGTTAATGATTTTGATTCTATGTCATTGATAAACTCATACACTTGTCATATTTCTTATATTAATGACTTTCTGCATATTTATGTTGATCCAGATGTTGTAGAATCAGATTGTATTAACCCAATTGCTATAAACATCATACACTAATTTAATTTACTTATTCAGGTGTAGGCTGCAGAATCTATGTATGATACTTTGGTTCCTCTATTTTGTATGCACTTGTATTGGAGCTTAAACCTTTACCCGAAAACAACAAGTATACTTAGAGGTTGATGAGAAGATCCCTGTTATTGTTTCCACCTCCCTTGATGTTGATCAAGAAGAGAAGTTATTGCAAGTGCTGAAGAAGCATAAGAATGCAATTGGTTGAACTTAGCTGATATTCTTGGTATTAGCCCATCCATGTGCATGCACAAGATACTATTGGAAGATGGAGCTAAACCAGTGAGGCAACCACAAAGGAGACTTAATTCAGTCATCCTTGAGGTTGTAAAGAAAGAGGTCACAAAGCTTCTACAAGCTGAGATTATATATCTCATTTCTAATAGTCATTGGGTGAGCCCAGTTTAGGTGGTTCCAAAAAAGACAAGAATTACAGTGGTGAGAAATGAGAGAAATGAGTTGATTTATTGATTAGATGCTTGAGCGCTTAATTAATGAACAATATGTTACACACTATTAATAACCTTAATTTAGCATGATTGATGATTCTTGGTGCCTAATTGACTTGGTTTCACATCGTTTAGTGTTTTAGCCTTTATTGGACTAATATTCCTCAATGAGTTAATTTGGGATTATTTGGTTTGATTAAATCTATTATCATATTTGGCACCAACGATATTTTGGGAATTATGGAAGTGGAGGATATATGTTGAAGTGAAGATTGTATTTCTATTTTAGGAGTTTTTATTTGTAAATTCGGTTTTAGTTTTGGGCCCATTGTTTAGGGACCATTTTTTGTTTTACTCTTTTTAAAAAGAGGGAACCCGAATTCAATGCCCTCACTTTTTAATTCACTCACTTTGAAACACAAGTCATTTACGTTTTCCCCTCTTTTTGCTCTGCTAGGGTTTACTTTGCCCTTCATTTTCGATTTTCACTTCTTCATTTCATTTCGGTTTTGCTTCCATTTCCATGGAAGGCTAAAGTTGTAGACTAAATTCATTTGGTAATGTATCACAACTATTGAGGTTTTGTTATTAACGCATTTTCCGTTTCTTTACTATTGAGTTCTCTATCCTATTTCTGAATATGGTTGCTTAATCCTATTGTTTGGAAACTGGTTTGTGAGTTTATCTTCATTTAGTTGATTTACTCTCTAGCCATTTTATTGCATTGCTTAACTATTGTTTCTGAATTTGGTTTATGTTCATACTATTCAACAACAAAACCCCTTGTGTGTGTGTGAGTATAAGGTGTTTGAAGCTTTGCTGAAAATATAATCATTGGGAAACGACCTAGGAGTCACTTCCTAGTACTACAGTTTTTAATTGTTATATTATTTGTATCGGGTACGACCTTGATAAGTCGTTTGTGAAGCTTGATGATGATACACGTGATATTAACAGGTTGGAGTTGGAGGTTTCTTCGTATTGTCAAAATCGGTGTGTGCAGTGGATTTGGTTCAGAAAGTGAAGATCGAAGGAATTGTCTTCCCTGTGAGGATGTTGAGTATGTTGGAGATCTTCTTCTATGTTGGTTGGGGGTGTGAATCTTACCAGTCTCTCCTCACAAGTGAATCAAATGGTGGATGTTCCAGGTGACAATGATCTTGATTCTTGGCAGGATAGGGACTCATGTTAGGGAGAACACATTTTGCTTGAAGAAGAAGATGATGAGGTGTCAAATAGCTTGGTTAATGAGCCAATCCTTCAAGAAAAAGGTAACTAGAAGCTTTCCAATTTCGGTATTCTGAACAATATGTTGTTGACGCCTAGTTAGCTCCTCTAGTGTTTTCTGCTTCTGGGGCTACCCTCGTCCCGAGTTGCCCTCCTTTGCTGCCTATCAGGGAGGGTTTTTTGTCTTATAGTATATCTGTGCAGGAATTGTTACCTGTTGTAGGTTGTTTTTAAAATGATGACTCATATTGCGTTTGGCTCAAGGGTGAAATCTCTGAGGGTGTTAGAGGTTTTTCAGGTCCTTTTGCTAAGGAATTGAGCAAGGTCCGAGGTGACCCTTTGTTTAATGCTATGAAATTCCCTCTAGTTAGAGTGGGATGTGGGCCTAGTTGTTTAATGCTATGAAATTCTCTCTAGTTAGAGTGGGGTGTGGGCCTAGTTGTCTGGGTGGAGCATCATCTAGCTTGGGTAGGGGTTTTAGGCCTCTGCCCATTTCCTTTATGAAACCCTCCTCGTTTTTAACCAAAATTATGTCTAAGGAAGTGGCCACCTATTCAAATCATGGTGACCCCTTTTTTATCGATCTGGAAGGTTTGAAGAAAAATGTATTTGAGAACTCTATCTTTAAAGTGCGCTCCGCTTTGAAGGCAATGGTGGATCCTGGAGGCAATAAGTCTACAAGTTCTCCTTTGGAAGAAGTGATTAAAAGTAAACGGGGCATCCTGAATAAAGGCAAAAGGAAAAAGCTGAACCCTTCCAGTGGGGTTCCTTAGCTTATTAATCTACATTCCCAGGTTTAGAGGAAGAAGAAATTCCATCCTTCTCTTGTTTTGAAGCCTTCTACTCATCGTAAGAAAAACCAACAAGCTTCCACCACCTCGGTTAAGAAGAAGAAGGAAAATCAAGTGGAAGTAGGGAAAATGATAATCTTGATTCTTCTATAAGCAATTCCATTGATGATTCACATGTGAGAAACATCAATAGTTTACATTTAAAATAAGGTAATTATGTTGTTGGGAGAATTTGGGAGGCTGGAAAGAAATTAGGGGTAACTTTTGCTGGTGGTGACTCAGAAATGGACAAAAGAATAGAAAAATTGGAAGCAAGAGATAAGATTGAAATTCCGGCATCCAATCATAAGGATGTTCATTGTGATCAATGATTTGTACATCCTTAAATGTGAGGGGTCTTGAGAGTGGAGTAAAGAGAAGAGGTGTGAGGGACTTGGTTTTTAAAAATAACGTGGATTTCTTAGCAAATTAATAGACAAAATTGGAGGTGGTGGAGGATAGTGTGTGTTTTGCGGTTTGGGGAAATCGAATTTGCCTTTGGGATTTCATTACTGCAGTTGGTCATTCAGGTGGCATCCTCAGTATTTGGGATACTTCTAAGTTTCATCGTTCTTCTACTATGTGCGGCATTGGTTTCTTAGCAGTTTTTGGTAACTGGATTTTGGATAATTATGCTTGTTACTTACTTAACATTTACTCGTCCTATCTCCTTTCTCAGAAAAAAGCTATTTGGGAGGATCTCCTCTTGTTGAAGAGGTTTGTGGCGAATGTAAGGTGGTGTTTCATGGGCGACTTTAATGCAGTTAGAGGTAGCTCAGAGCGTTTAGGTGTTTCGACCAGGTTGGATAATAAGGAGACTCATCTCTTTAATGAGTGGATTTGGTGTGTGGAACTGGTTGACTTGTCTCTTATTGGTAGAAGATTCACTTGGGTTCAACCTAATGGCTCTAGTATGAGTAGGTTGGACAGGTTCATTTTTTCATTCGAGTGGATTGATCATTGGATTGGCGCTTCCCATTGGGATCTTCATTTTCCCTTCTCGGATCACTGTCAGATTCTCCTAAAGTACAAGGTGATGAATAGAGGTCCTTTGCCTTTAAAATTCAATAATTCCTGGCTCATGCATAAGGATTTTAAAAGGGTTATAAAAAATTCATGGGATGACATCTGGATCCAAGGTTGGCCTGATTTTGTCAATAAGGAGAAATTTCGTCTGTTAAAAGCCAAGATCAAGGAGTGGAATAAAGTTCATTTCAAGAATCTAGATATTCAATTAGAGGGTGTTTCTAAGGATCTCCAAGCTTTGGATTTGATTGTTGAAGGTTGTTTGTTGTCTAATGCCCAAATTGTGCAGTAGGGTAGGTTGTCTGCTAACTAGTGGAGGCTTTCCTCTCTTAAAGAGGGCTTGCTTGTTCAGAAATCTAGGGCTTAGTGGTTAAAGAAAGGGGATGCAAACACTAAATTTTTTCATGTATGTATGAAGAACAGGATGCATGGAAATACGATTTTGGGTCTTTCTTTGAATGATCATGGGGTGGAGGATGATAGCTTGATTAGAAAATGAGATTTTCGATTACTTTAAAACTATGTTCACGGGAACTCGAAGTATTAGGCCAGCTTTGGATGGAGTTCATTTTAATACCCTTTCGGGTGATCTAGTGTTGCCTATTACAGCGGAGTTCAACATTGACGAAATTAAGTCAGTAGTGTGGAGTTGTGCATTGGATAAAAGCTCGGGCCCTGATGGTTTCAACTTCAAGTTTATTGAGGCTTGTTGGGATATTATATGTGAGGATATCTGCTGTTTCGTTCAAGATTGTTTTGTCAATGCTAAGCTCCCAATGGGTCTTAATGCTTCTTTTATTTCCCTACTTCCAAATATTATCAGCCCAACAAAAATACAAGACTTTAGACCTATTTCTTTGATAAGTTCTCTTTACAAAATTCTTTCCAAGATTTTGGCTTCAAGGCTTAAGGTTGTAATTGGGTCTTTAGTTTCAGAGTCACAGTCGGCCTTCATCCAAAATAGAAGTATTTTGGATGTTGTGGTGGTCTTGAATGAAGTGATTCACTCGACAAAGAACTGCTCCAATGGCTGTCTAATTTTGAAAATTTAATTTGAAAAAGAATAGGACTCGGTGGATTGGGGATTCTTGGACTACATGCTTCAGAGTTTTGGTTTTCCATTGACTTGGAGAAGATGGGTCAGTAGTTGTCTTTCCTCAACATCTATGTATGTCCTCGTAAATGGTAGTCCTATGGATCAATTTTCGGTATCGAGAGGTATTCGTCAAGGTGACCCCATGGCTCCTTTCCTTTTCTTGTTGGTGGTTGAAGATCTCTCTAGATTAATCTGTTCTGCCATGCATTCTAGTTTGTTATAGAGGTATAGTTTGGGCAGAAATCAGGTTAAGGTGACCAACCTACAGTATGCGGATGACACTATCTTGGTGTGTAAACAAAATTTTGAGAACCCGTGGTGTTTGAAAAGTATTGTGAGATGTTTTGAATTGGTTTCTAGCCTAAGGATCAATTCCTTGAAGAGCTTTATTTTTGGAGTTAAGGTGGATTGTGCTTCCTTAGTGCAGTGTCTCAGTTCTTATCCTATAGAATCGACAGTATCCCATTCAACTATCTTGGTATCCTGGTGGGTGCAAGTCCGAAGAATAATTCGACTTGGGCTCTAGTTATTTCAGCAGTATATAAGAGACTAGCTTCATGGAGGAAATTTTTTATCTCCTTTGGAGTTAGGGTCATCCTTTTAAATGCAGTCTTGGCTAATATTCTCATTTATTTGATGTCGTTGTTCAAAGCTTCTAAAAAGGTAATTCTGAGCTTAGTGAAAATTCAGAGGAGATTCTTGTGGGGTAATAGAAGTGGAGATATAGGTGTGGCGTGGGTCTCCTGGGAGAGGTTTGCATGCCAAAATTTGAAGGGACTAGGAGTTAAATATATTGAATCCTTTAATTTGTCGCTCCTTGGTAACTAGAAGTGGAGGTTCCTTGTGGAGATTGACTCTCTGTGGATCCAGGTTATTAAATCAAAGTATGGCGTTAATTCAGGTAATTCTACCTTAGATGTCTCCACTTAGTGGAAAGAGATTAATAAAGTGGGGAGGGGTGAATGTCTTCATCAAAACTAGTTTCATTGCAATGTCTTCAAGAGTATAGGTGAAGGTTTGAGTACTAATTGCTGGAAAGAAGTGTGGGTTGGGTCTAGCTGCCTTGCTGAGCATTTTCCCCGGCTGTTCTTCGTGGCCTCAAATAAGAAAGCATCTATCTTTGATTGTGGTCATTGGCTGAACGGCAATTGGTCTTGGAAGGTGAATTGGCGTAGGAATTTATTCAGTTCCACATGAGTCTGTGCAACAACGTAAAATCCTCCCATTGGTGGAGGATGTTGTGGTTCTCGGTGGTTTGGTCTGTTTGATTAGTGAGGAATGGGGTAGTTTTTCATGATAAGGAGTTTAGTGTTTTAAATGTTTTGAACTCTATTAAGGTTCGTTCTTGGGTTTGGTTTTGTGCAAAGATGGAGTGTCACTCGTTTTTCTTTGCTAGTTGGTGTGTGGACCCTCGGTCTTGTATTTTAGTTTCTATGTGACAGTATTGTTTCTTTCTGTGTTTTCTTTGGGTTAGCACCCTTTGTGTTCTTAATCCAATTCTCTTGCTTATAAAAAAAATATCTTCATATAAATTTCTATTTGCCTATAAAAATTATTGCCATTCAAACTCATATAGTTGACCCAAATTCACATTTTATTATAAGATTTTTTTTATGTGTGCTCACAGATATATGTCAAGAGTTCTAATAGAAGTAACTTTGTTTTTTGCTAATAAGTGATAGAAGATAACATGGGTGGCAATTGGATGGATTTGGATATGGATCCTAATAGATGGATAGAAAACTATCCATCAATCCGTATAAATTTATTACATCGCATTTTTAAATTATCCAATCCATCCATATCCAATGGATTCCAATCCATCCCTTTTATCCATGTATCCATTTTAATGGATTGGATGGATGGATATCCAACCCACTTTTTTAATTTGAACAAAACATTTTTAATAAACCAATTTGAAGAAGAAAAATTCTTTTAAAAATTATTATTTAATAAAACATTTTTACATATCAATTTTAAAAAAATTATTTTCTTAACAAACTCTTTTAAAAAGTGTTTTTTTTATAAGCACTCTTATTAGCAAGAATCTCTGGTGCAACATAATTGGTAGGAGTGTAAAAGTTTGGTTCGGTTTTTGACGCCATTGTGTGACCGAACGAACACAAAGATATGATTCGGTTCTACTCGATTAACCATAAATTTTATTTAGGAACTGAACCGTTCATTTATGCTTCGGTTCAGTTCTGCAGTTCATTTATGCTTCGGTTCGATTCTGCGGTTTTTCAACTTATTTAAAGAAAATTCTTTATGAAATAGTTGAACAAAATTTGCAAAGTATAGAATCAACTAAATGAATCCTAAACGCATCAATAATAAAATATTTAATACTCTTTCTAGTAAAACAATAATAATTCAACATCTCAACGCACTACAAACTTGAAATTTTAGACCACAAAATCTTCGACAATGTCAAGCAAAATTTAAGAATGGCAAAGTTGGTACCAATTCTTTAGTCTAACAGTCTATCTTCTCAATGGATAATAGAGATAATAGATATTTAGATTTGTTTACTAATTTATTTTTTCTATTTGCCTCTTACTTATAGCCTATATGTATTAATAATCCTAAATTCTTAATCATATTTTATCTCCTAACTTTAAAGCTTAACCATCCAAA
>NC_032020.1:8716530-8735636 GCF_001865875.1 Lupinus angustifolius
TTTAGGTTTGTTTACTAATTTATTTTTCTATTTGCCTCTTACTTATAGCCTATATGTATTAATAATCCTAAATTCTTAATCATATTTTATCTCCTAACTTTAAAGCTTAACCATCCAAATATAAAATAAAATTATTTTTTAATATGCGCTTCGGTTCGGTTCTAACGGATCCAAAATTTACAAAATCGTGAACGGAACCGAACTTAAATGGTTCCAAATAAAAAATTAAATCGAACCGCATTTTATGGTTCGGTTCAGTTCGGTTTCATCAGTTTCACGGTTTAAACTAGAACTATTACACCCCTAATAATTGGGACTTCCACAAGTTGTATCCAACAATCCATCATCCTGAAATATTTCATTTTGTTATTATATTATCATATTAGGCAATAACTAAAATGATATATTTATACTTTGCATTAAGATGTTGGGATAAAACACTAAGGTCGAAATTGTTTATATTTTTTTGTAAGCACTTTTGAAAATCACAATTGCAATTTTCAACTTTTATAATGTGTGTGGGATTGTTCTTAGAAATATGAGAGAAATTTTTTATATTAATACTGAATTAATTGGAAAAAAAATTGTTTTTAATTTAATTTTTTTGGATGGATGATTGAGTATCATTCCAAATGGATATACTCATGGATATCCATTATCAATACTATCCATTGGATTATATCCATTTAAATTCATTATTTCTAACGGATGGATTTAATTTGAATAGATTTGGATGGATTTTGGATTATGAATAATTTTGCCACCCCTAGAAGATATTGATTCAGGATTCGTGAAATAGAATTTTTTATGTCATAAATAATAACTAATATTTTCAAAAAAATTAATACATCACTTTACTTTCCAATATAAAACTTTTTAGATTTCTAAAATACTTATATCTTTGAGCACTTATTATAAAAAGCTTTCCTTATATAATTATATGATCCAGAACAACCATGTGGAAAGCATCCTAGATGACTCAGTTTAAAGTTTATATAATAGCTTTTTAAGCTGTTAACTTCTTTTGATTAATCAAGAATATTGGTGGTTAGTTAATCATGAAGTTTCCCTAAGCGAGTGACATAAAACACAAAAGGAGCATGCTCATTAGCAATAAAATATTTTATAATTAATGTAGTTAACAAATATGAATCTATAAATCTACATATATTATTCCTATCTTTTTTTCATATATAATTCTTATTATTCCTTTCACTTTAATATATCTAAAAAAAAATCAATTCTTTAACCATAAGATTAAAGGATATTCTTGCCACTAACAAAAAAAAATGTACTCCCTTTTCATAGTAGTTAATTAAGGTATTCACTTTTTCCATGAACCAAGGATACTTGTACTTTGTGTATGGTATGTCATAACTATCTTCTTGAAAGACCGGAAGCTAAAACTTATGAAACACTGATCTTTACATATTAGTTAGTTCATTTCACTTCACACAAAATTGGAAGGTGACTTTCACTGACCAAACAATAAAAAGACCACTCGAAATTATTACGAGCTAGTTAAGTAACTGATTAATATAAACCATTTTCCTTGTTTGCTTAATTTGAATAGATCATAAATAAGAATGAACTAAAACAAAGTCTTGTTCTATGTTCATCTGTTATCAGCATAAAGGGCATACAGTTTTTTATTTGGGCATCTTGTAATTTGTGCGACATACTTTATTCAATGTTTGTGTAAAGAAAAAAAGTGAGATAGGACAAAGGACAGGGCTTAAATTATCATTGATGTCTCTTTATTTATTTCTCCCTTTTATGATATATTGGACAAACTCTGAATCGATGTCACTGAGAAATGTTTGTTCCATTAAAGTTAATGGAAATCTTGCAAACATTGAAAGTGGACAGAGACAAAAAACACTTGTCCACACCATCATTGTCATTTTTCAGCAACTTGCATTACGGTAGTACTTGAAAATTCACAATTCAATATAATATGAATCTATAAGACGATTCTTCTTAAATTGTAAATTACCATAATCTTCTCTATAAAGCAATATGTATTAAGCCCCGTATACCATGGGAGGAATGAATCCAGGTAAAAAAAAATTCTCAAAGCTTAGGGGCCTCAATAATTGTAATTTGGGAAGTACCAAATGTTGTTTTCTAATATGTTGAGTAGGGTGTATGAATTGAACACTTATAAGTGGGTTTGGTCATCATGAACTAGCATTTGTTTTGAGCCACTTCATTTGCACCAATTCTATGTATGCTATGAGGAGACATGTATCCATTCAAGCTCTTGTTCTATTTACCAACTTCTGTTCTTTAATTTCTAGCCCTAGGACTTCAAAGTGGTAGTAGTGGAAGGAAGGCAAGTAAGGTTTTTCAAAAGGTTCAACTCTCATACACTTAAGCAAGTTTGTCCATTAAGTTTGCATTATATTAAGAGTGGAGGAATTCAAACTAGGCAACCTAGATTAAGTCACTAGAATGGAGATCTCCTATCCCAACTTGTATTTTTATTTATATTTCGGACCAATCAAAATGTTATTTAATTTAAAATATTATAAAAAAACTAATAATTTTATATTACTTAGTGTGATTCTATTAGATATAGATAAGATTCTTAATCAAACCACTGTAGTATTTAATCAACAAAGTGTGGGTATGTCAAATTAGACCAGTGGTCCACATCAATCCTTTCACACGTCTTAAGTTGGTTATACTAACTTATTGTAATTTGTTAAAATAGAGTTTGACTTAACAATAAGGTTGTTGTTTAATAGTCAAAAGGTCATAAGTTCTTATCTTCGAAACAACTTCTCCACTTATGAAGATAATGCTATATATATTTAACCTCCCTAGACCCCACTAAATAGAAGTCTCTCGTACAATGGGATACTATTTTATGTTGTGAGCATACTTGACCTCCACTATTAGAATAATTCCACCTAACTTAACCTCAGAAGATAATTGATAGGAGAAGATTGTGCAAGTCGGATGATGATCACATGTCATCATTCATGTCTCACTTGGTATCTCAAGCCAATAAAAAAACTTCATTCATTTAAAAAGAAAAATTATAAAAATAAAATTAAACCGTTCTATGCTCATATACTCAACTCATTTCTGACTTTAACTCTTAATACACACCCGTTATATCCAAGATTAAACATCCTGCAGGTGAAGTTTGTTGAACTAGACATCTTGATAAGTTTTAATACACGCCCCTTATATCCACTACATTGTAACTTCTTTTCTGAATTCACCTTAATTAGGCTATGAGGATTTTGTAATAAAATGTCTTGATAAGTATCGCAAGTTCTTTACTGTTTGTATAAAGGTTCACAACGCATGGTTTTGTTGATTATGATACTAACTGGATGTTAGAACATCAAGAAGGTAAAGAGAGAGGGAGCACGAGGGAGATGATGGATGGAATGAAAATAATGTAACTGTTGAACTTTCTATTTCTAGAAATTCTAGTTAGTTAAGTTGAGTATACAAGTCTATTTATAGTAGGTTGCAAAACCTAACAAAACTACTTTTTGAATTACAAGCTAACACCCCCCATGATTCAAAACCTTACACATCAAAACTCAAACCCGAATTCTATTCCTCAAACATCTTTCAGGCTATGAATTCTTATCTTCTTCCTCAAGTTCTTGAACCTCTCTATCTTCAAAGCTTTGGTCATAATGCCAGCCAATTGTGCTTCTGTTTTGCAATGGGTTAGCTTGATCCTCCCTTCTGTCACTTGTTGTCTAATGTAGTGATATTTTGTCTCTATGTGTTGGCTTCTACCATGAGAGACTGGATTTCTTGCTAGATCAATGGCTGACTTGCTATCTATCAAAAGCTCAACTTCATTTTTGTCTTGCAAACTAAGTTCCATCAACATAGAGGACAACCATGAAGCTTGGCAAGCTGCTGAACAAACAGCAATATATTATGCCTCACATGTTGATAAGGCCACCACATTTTGTTTCTTGGAGCACCAAGAGATTGGAGCTCCTGCTATTATGAAAACATATCCCATTGTGCTCTTTTTGTCCAATATGTCTCCACACCAATCAGAATCTGAATAGGCCATGAGATGTGGTCTGATTCTTTCATCTTCATGAGGAAAGACTATGCCAAAATTCATTGTTCCTTTGAGATACCTTAGAACCCTCTTGGCTGCAAGCATATGGAATTGCTTTGGATTACTCATGAATCTAATTATTACTCCTACACTGAATAAAATTTCTGGTCTGGTATGGCAAATGTATCTTAGGCTTCCCACAATCTGCCTAAAAACAGTTGCATCAGTAGCCTCTTCCTCTTCACAATTTCCTAGCCTTAGATTCATTTCAGGTGGAGTTTCTGACGGGTTACAGTTTATCATGTTAAACTTGTTCAGGACCTCTAGTAAGTACTTCCTTTGGTGCATGAACAAGCCTCTCCTGGTGTATTGAAATTCCAGACCAAGGAAATATGCTAATCTTCCTAGGTCTATCATTTCGAATTCACCATTTAAGCTTACTTTTAGCTCTTCAATTCCCTTTGAGCAACTTCGTGTTATCAGCAAATCGTCAACATATAAGAAAATGAGTAGGACATCCTTGTTCTGGTTTGTTGTTTTGGTGTACACCCATATTCTACTTCACACTTCTGAAAACCAGAGTTGGATAAGAACTTATCAATCTTTTTGTTCTATGCTCTAGGTGTCTGCTTCAAACCATAAAGTGCATTTTTTAATCTAAGCACTTTGTGTTCATTTCATTTCTTGATAAAGCTAGGTGGTTGAGTGACATACACCAATTCCTCTAAGGGGAATTGAGGAAGGCTGATTTTACATCTAGTTGTCGTAGAGTCCAGTTCTTCCAGCTAGCTAGAACAACTATTAGTCTCGCTGTCTCTAGCCTAGCTACTGGTGCAAAGACTTCAGAGTAATCAAGTCCTTTCTTCTACATAAACCTTTTGGCTACAAGCCTTGCTTTGTGTTTTTCTGGAAACTCTACTAACTCCCAAGTGTTATTCTTTTCGATGGACTTGATTTCTTCTAGCATGGCTTCTCTCCAAGTGCTACTAGATATTGCTTCTTCAAAGCTTATGGAATCTGCATCAGCAAACAATGCCATGTGTTGTACTATGTCACCTTCTTGATTCACATCATCATCAAGACTCAATACATAGTCTGATAGCCAAGAAGGTGGATTTCTTGACCTTGTTGATCTGCTTCTTTCTTGTTGAGGTGATGTGGTTGTGTCCAATCTTCTCTCATGTATTGATGAATCATCAGTTTCCCAATCAATATGTACTTTTGCCAAAGGTGTGTGATTTTCCTTCAGTCAATTCCATGAGTTTGGTTCATCAAAGAAAACATCCCTGCTAAATGTTATCTTCTTTGTATCAAGGTTGTATAACTTGTATGACCTTGTAAAGTTGTATCCCAAAAGAATCATAGCTTTAGTCTTGTTATCAAGCTTTTTTCTCCTATGATCTGGTACATGTCTATAGCATAAGGATCCAAAAATTCTGAGGTGTTTCACAGATGGTTTGATCCCTAAACATGCTTCCTCGGGGACTTGACCATCAAGTTTCTTGGTTGGACACCTGTTCAATATGTAAACTGCAGTGGTTGCTGCTTCTCCCTAATATTCATGAGAAAGTTCCTTGCTTCTTAGCATACTTCTAACCATGTTCAAGATGGTTCTGTTTCTTCTCTCTGCTATTCCATTGTGTTGAGGTATATAGGGGGCAGTTACCTTATGCACAATTCCTTGTTCTTTGCAAAATTCTTCAAATTCTCTTGAAGTGTATCTCCTCCTCCATCAGTCCTTAGTATCTCGATGCATTTTTCTGATTGTTTCTCTACTAAGGTCTTGAACTCTTTGAACACTGAGAAGGTATCATTCTTGGCCTTTATCAGATATAACCACATATTTCTACTCAATTCATCCACAAAGGTTACAAAGTACCTACTTCCTCCTAGTGAAGGTGTGTCAAGGGGACTACACACATCAGAGTATATGACATGTAGAAGCTCATTGGCCCTGGTAGGTGTGTATGCACTGAATGATGAACTGGGTTGTTTGCTTATTTGACAGCTATCACATACTTTGTTAGGGGCCTGAATTAATGGTAGTCCTTTGACCATGTCTTTGGATCTCAATAGACTCAGATATCTAAAGATTAGATGACCTAGTCTTAGGTGCCATAGCCAAGACTCTTCTGCTAGTGATGTAGCCGATAAACATTGAGTTTCAATGGTTCTTAAACTGACTTGGAAGGTTCTATTTTGTGCAAGAAGAACTTACAATACCTTTTTCTTAGTAGCATCAAATATTTCTAGAACCCCATGATGCATCTGAACAGAGAATCCTTTTTCTATCAATTGTCCCAAGCTGAGTAAGTTGTTTTTCATATTTGGGACATAAAGTACATCAGATATCATTGCATTCTTCCCATCTTTTCTACAAATCAGAACATCACCAGTCCATTCTGCTTGGATTAGCCTATTATCTGCAAATCTTACATTACTTTTTCTGTTTTCATCAAAATTCACCAGCCAATTCCTATTTCTAGTCATGTGGTTTGAGCATCCTGAATCTATATATCACTTGTCATCACTGTTTGACTTATGATTGGTGGTCACCATCAACAATAATGGTTCATCATCCAGACTTTCAGTGCTTTCTTTCTTGGCCAAGTGAGCCTCAGTGTTATGCCTACCTTGATTCTCTCTATGACTTGAAGTTGCTTGCCATTCACTACTGAAATGCCCAATTGAAGCATTTCAGCTTCTTCCTATCAACCCTTTTTTTGTTGCCTTGCCATCTTTGATATTCACCCCTTCTTGATGCTTGTTCTGTTTGATCAGATTCAGCCCTTTCTTGATCTGAGGATTGAGTGAATCTAAGGTTACCTTTTCTTTGCTCTCTACCCCTGTCTCTGCCTCTTAGTCCACTTTTGCTGCCATATCCACCTCTTCTTGAGGTATATGCTTGTAGAGCTTGTTCAGCAGGTTTCTCTAAAGACCTTTCAATGAGTCTTTATTCATGAACCTCTAGAGAGCCTTGGAGATCCACAATTTTCAATTCCTCTATGTTCTTGGACTCCTCAATTGCAACAACTATATGATCGAATTTAGGGCTAAGTGTCCTCGGGATTTTCTCCACTATGACCTGGTCTGCCATCTTCTCACTACTAGCTCTCATAGAATTGGTGTGGCTGATGACTCGATTGAAAATTGCGAACTCTCTCACTGGATTCCATTTGCATCAACTCATATTGTCTCCTCGTGGTTTGTAATCTCACCTTCTTCAATTGCTCAGCTTCTTCATTGTTTTTCTCAAGAATTTCGAATGCTTCCTTTGTTGTTCTTGCCTCAAAGATCTTTTCAAAATGTGCTTCATCAACATATTGATGTAGCAAGAACGTGGTTTTGCAATCTTTCTTCTTGCTTTCCTTATACATAGTTCTTTGTGCCTCTGATGATGAATCTGTTAGTGTTGGAAGTCCATCTTCTACAATCTCATTTACTTCTTGGAAGCCCATGATTGCTGACATTTGAATTCGCCATCTGTTCCAATTCTTCCCGCCGAGGATGGGAAGATTTGCAGGGAAGCCTGTTTGTCCCATCGAGTTTGTGAGGTGAGTGTGAGAGAGAAAAAATGAGAAGAAAAAAAAATAAAGAAGGAGTGTGTTCTTGTTTTTCTGAATGTGGCTCTTGATACCAGTTTGTTAGAACATCAAGAAGGTAAAGAGAGAGGGAGCACGAGGGAGAGGATGGATAGAATGAAAACAATGCAATTAAACTGACTTGGAAGGTTCTATTTTGTGCAAGAAGAACTTACAATACCTTTTTCTTAGTAGCATCAAATATTTCTAGAACCCCATGATGCATCTGAACAGAGAATCCTTTTTCTATCAATTGTCCCAAGCTGAGTAAGTTGTTTTTCATATTTGGGACATAAAGTACATCAGATATCATTGCATTCTTCCCATCTTTTCTACAAATCAGAACATCACCAGTCCATTCTGCTTGGATTAGCCTATTATCTGCAAATCTTACATTACTTTTTCTGTTTTCATCAAAATTCACCAGCCAATTCCTATTTCTAGTCATGTGGTTTGAGCATCCTGAATCTATATATCACTTGTCATCACTGTTTGACTTATGATTGGTGGTCACCATCAACAATAATGGTTCATCATCCAGACTTTCAGTGCTTTCTTTCTTGGCCAAGTGAGCCTCAGTGTTATGCCTACCTTGATTCTCTCTATGACTTGAAGTTGCTTGCCATTCACTACTGAAATGCCCAATTGAAGCATTTCAGCTTCTTCCTATCAACCCTTTTTTTGTTGCCTTGCCATCTTTGATATTCACCCCTTCTTGATGCTTGTTCTGTTTGATCAGATTCAGCCCTTTCTTGATCTGAGGATTGAGTGAATCTAAGGTTACCTTTTCTTTGCTCTCTACCCCTGTCTCTGCCTCTTAGTCCACTTTTGCTGCCATATCCACCTCTTCTTGAGGTATATGCTTGTAGAGCTTGTTCAGCAGGTTTCTCTAAAGACCTTTCAATGAGTCTTTATTCATGAACCTCTAGAGAGCCTTGGAGATCCACAATTTTCAATTCCTCTATGTTCTTGGACTCCTCAATTGCAACAACTATATGATCGAATTTAGGGCTAAGTGTCCTCGGGATTTTCTCCACTATGACCTGGTCTGCCATCTTCTCACTACTAGCTCTCATAGAATTGGTGTGGCTGATGACTCGATTGAAAATTGCGAACTCTCTCACTGGATTCCATTTGCATCAACTCATATTGTCTCCTCGTGGTTTGTAATCTCACCTTCTTCAATTGCTCAGCTTCTTCATTGTTTTTCTCAAGAATTTCGAATGCTTCCTTTGTTGTTCTTGCCTCAAAGATCTTTTCAAAATGTGCTTCATCAACATATTGATGTAGCAAGAACGTGGTTTTGCAATCTTTCTTCTTGCTTTCCTTATACATAGTTCTTTGTGCCTCTGATGATGAATCTGTTAGTGTTGGAAGTCCATCTTCTACAATCTCATTTACTTCTTGGAAGCCCATGATTGCTGACATTTGAATTCGCCATCTGTTCCAATTCTTCCCGCCGAGGATGGGAAGATTTGCAGGGAAGCCTGTTTGTCCCATCGAGTTTGTGAGGTGAGTGTGAGAGAGAAAAAATGAGAAGAAAAAAAAATAAAGAAGGAGTGTGTTCTTGTTTTTCTGAATGTGGCTCTTGATACCAGTTTGTTAGAACATCAAGAAGGTAAAGAGAGAGGGAGCACGAGGGAGAGGATGGATAGAATGAAAACAATGCAATTAATGAACTTTCTATTTCTAGAAATTCTAGTTAGTTAAGTTGGGTACACAAGTTTATTTACAGTAGGTTGCAAAAACTAACAAAAACTACCTTTTGAATTACAAGCTAACAGTGGAATGGACTGTGCTGCCTTAAGTTAAATGATTTCATGTTTAAGAAATTATTCCAAATGTTAATCTAAAGATGCTACATATTCTATTCCATTTTTGAAGAGGACATTTTAAAGTCTGATATATTTTGTTCTGTTCCATTTTTGAGCTATAAGGCACCCAGCTTTTATGTATCTGAGTTAGGTAAGTTAGCACCTGAACATAAACTACAAATATATAATTTCAAATAGTGTACTTCACCAAAAAAATTTAAGGATAATAGAAACCAGAATTCAAAAGAGAGAGAAAATAAGTAAGGAATCAATAAGTCATTTCATCCACACTGAGAAAAATACATATTAAAAAATAAAGACCAGGTACAATGCTAGGTATTAGTCACTGTTAAATTGGCACTAGAGCTTTTACTCAAAGATTCAAAATAATTTGAACAGCACTATAACCAAGATATTATGGTTACTAGGGGCAAGTTTCAATTATAGAATGCATTGCAGTCACCTTGACTGAACACTACTGCCTTCAATGCTGGCATGGTATCTCCTTTAAACATATGGCATCTTCTGAGTTTTTTTGTGGAAAGGAGGGCACTGAAATGAACAAAGTTGGAGATAGTATAAGCATGTATAATTGGTGATTAGATTTCATTTTGTGGGGGACAATTAATATCTTCTCAACAAGGATGAAATGAAGTTAAAAAATAGAAAAAATAAAGTAAGTGCATTAAGTTGTTTCTACAAAGGCTACCCCATTCTTTCAAATTTCCATATTTCCATATTTAAAGTAAAAATTTGCACCTATAAAAGTTACATAGCTGAATGATAAAGTTTTCTAGGTTGAGGATAGTTTCTCAACCTCCAAAATGCAAGATCAGCTTTCTTTTATCTCATTTCTGTACAATATGGTGGAGACAATGGGCCATAATCTGTTTCTATTATGTTGATGACCTAAGAACTCATGTAGTACCCTTTTTTTTAAGGAAAATAGAAAATTGGAAGGAAGGGAAAGAATTAGGAAGCATAAAATACATTTATGAGATGACTTTAAAAAAAACATTTCCCCTTCAAAAATCAACTTAGAAATGGACCTAGATTCTTATCATGTTGAGAGGACATGTTCCCTTTACTCTCAAGTTTGTAAATATAATGTTGCACTAACATGAGTAAATAACATGTTATACTCTTCTGTATGAGTTCAGATACATGATGTGCAATATGTTAGCTATCAAATACATGGTGCGCTCGAAGGTATACTTAGAGATAACACTAGTTGTGTGTCTGTGGTAGGATTGATCTATACGCCCTAACTTTTTATTTTTATGTTGTTATTTATATATTAGTTAGATGTTAAATTAAAAGATAAGCTCATTAATATTAAGTTATTTAAATAAGTCCATACATTAGCCAACCATATTTTTTTATTATGTATAACTAATTTAAATTAATTAAGTTTAAGTGTTATTGAGTTCAAAGAGGTGTTTTATTTGATAGCTTAAATAAGCTCAATACCCTATTTTATAATAACACTATGTTAGAATATGCATTTAAAATAGTCATTTAATAGCGCTTCTTAGCACCACGTTATTAAATACATCACGGAAGATAATTAATAACGTTCTTTTAAGTAAGTTCTGTTAAATTTGATAGTCGAATATAGCTTCAATATCACTTTCTTCAACGAGTGTTGTTGTATGTCTACCTAAGATATTCAATGACACTCTTTTAAGCAAGCGTTGTTGATTTGATTCTAAATCATCAACCAATAGTATTAAAATAGAATATTAAGGTGGATAATTTGGCACAACATAAACTCATATTTGGTAAGTAAATTATGTTATTTGCTAATTCATTCACAAAATTTGAACATAATATGACAACTAAATAATTTTAAAGAATTTTGATATTCAACGGCGCTCTTTTAAGTAAGCGCAGTTGATCTGAATTTATTCAATAATGTTTGCTTAATTGAGTATTGTTAAAGGTGATATATCAACAGCGCTCATTATAATGAGTGTTGTTAAATGTCACACATTTAACAGCGTTTGCTTTAGTGAGCGTTGTTAAAAGTTATACATTCAAACAACACGCTTGTTTTAGTGAGCGTGGATCTTTGCAGATTTAAAAATAAAATCTCATACACAATAATACATATATCATTCAGTATTCTATTTCTCTTACTCTTCTTCTTCTCTAAGTCTATACCTTCAAGCAAATAATTCGTTTTTTGTTTCTCTTTGATTCATTTTTGTTGCTTGTATTTACATCTACATTAACGACTTATTTTATAATATAGGAAATGTCAATGTTGTATCTAGGTGGAGCTATTGGTGATTTACTAAACTTGAAATCTCTGTATGTATTTCTTGTATTTGATTATTATATTTTCATCCATATTTTCTATGTATATTTTGATTTCATTCTTATTATATTGAATCTGAATTATGTCTTTCTATCCTCTTATTTCTTCAATTAAGGAAGATATGAAATTCATGGATTTGTCCTCTACATCTTCATCACCTTCATCCATTTCATTACTACATATAATCTTCTATGTTAATATGTTTGTTATGTGTTTGATATATTGTCTTTGAGAGATTTTTCCTTATTTAAAAAAAACACTTTACAGAGCTCGCTTCAGTCAGTACAATTAAAAGTTTAATTTCTATAGCGCTTCAAAAGTGTTGTTGAATCTAACCCTATATACTACTGCACTCACACAGACAATGCCTGAAAAATGCTCTTGAATGGTAATTTTAAGCATTGTTGTTTTGCTATTCTGTCGTAGTGTAAGCATTTAGGATTTACGTTGCAGAGTCGTTATTTACCTCTCTTCCTCCATTGTGCCTTTCGTTCTTCTTCCTTTCATTGCTGATTGTTCTTTTTCCTCGTCTTTGTAGACACATGTCATTCTACAACTCTCTCATCATTTCCACACATTGCTTAGTGTTTTCTACTCATCTTTATTGTAACTTTGTTCTACATAGGGTTCACCAAGTTTGAAGAACTAAATCATATTCCACCTGGTACCAATTCAAAGCAGAAGCATGAACCGGTTCATGCAAATCGATAATTCATAAGGCTAACATGTTAGTTACAGTTGTTGGAGTTGCATGAGTGCCTCCTATGGGCCAAAATTGTCATAATTCATAAGGCTAATTTAACACTTTGTGACTCTAAATACTTACTTTATGTAATCATAATTGAGGTTTTATTGATAAATTGTACTAATCTAATTTTCTAAGCTTCTTTATGTGTTTATGGATGGAAAAAGGTTGATTGGGCCAAGAATGGGCCAAAATTGGGCTAAGCATGCAAAGCTATGAATCAGCCCATGTGCGCTCGGTGCAGGAGTTGAGCTCAATGCATTGGCGCTAAGCGTGAAAGAAGCCAGACGAAGGTTCTGAGGCGAGAAGTGGTGCGCTTAGCGCAGCACATGAACCATGATTTAAAAACATAAAAAGGGACCACAAATGTCATATTAAATATATAGATTTACCTAGGGAGTCAGAAACCGAAAACTTTTACTTTGTATTTTCTTAGAATGGTTTCTAGTCTTCTTAGCTTGTATATTTATATAGTTGGGAGTATGGTGTAAAGGTTAGGAAGCAGAAATAGTAAAGATCCTTGATGTTAATGGAGAAATTTACACTTCTCCATGAATTCAAATTTTGAATTCCATTGTTATCAAATTATGTATGAAAATACTTAATAAGACTGTTTCATAGCTGAGATTGGTTCTTTATATTCATTAATGTATTTTGGATTTCGATTTTATGAATAAAATAACTTGATTTTGATGGATTATTTTTGCTGAACTTTTAATGTTACTATGTGTTTGATGAAATGCCTAGTTCATTTAGGAAAAGAACTTTGTGAAGAAATTATAGTTTGATAGTCCAAATCATATAATTCATCCTTTATGCATACAATTAAATGTAGTTACATGTTTAATTATCACAATGATTGTATATGCTTATATGTTTGCTAGACATAGTTTAATATTTGCATTGAAAATTCTCAAACTTGATGATATGTGTTGTTAGACATAGAGGTATGCTTGATGGTTCATAGTTTGTAATTCTATCAATGAAGTTGCTAGATATAGAGCTAATTTGGTAAAGTATTAGTATAGGTCAAGATGTTGGCATCTAACACTATTAAGGGTCTGCAATAATCTCAACTCATGCACAGTTGCTAGAAACAGAGGTGTCTGTGAGTCATAATATTTGATCTTGTGTATAAGGTTTTTGGCTTTATTTTATGAGTTATCAAGTAGACTAAAGTATTAGTTCTTAGTGTAATTGATGTCTCATATTGTGTAGAATCATATTTATTTTGTTTGCTTAATTATTGTCTGATTTACTAATATAAATAGTGAGTCAATCCCACATATAAATTCCAATACTTATAATTATAAAACAATTTCAATCAAACCAACAACAAATTGAAAACCCTTTTGAAAATCAGCTTAAAGTAGTAATTTTATTTTGAAAGGTTGAGTTATCAAATTCTTATGAATACGACAACCCCTTAGACTTTTACTTATTTGCGACACCATAGATAATATTTTTGCAAATAGTTAGCAGTGCCCTATGGGCCTAGTTGAGGGTCGTTAGAGTTACAGGTTGAGCAAAATCCAATGAAGGTCACATATAACCTAAGGATAGGACATAGGAGTGGACTTGATCAACTATGCGTTAACTTAGCCCACAGTTATCGTTAGCATTAATAGATAATTAATAAAATATAATAGAAATAAGTAGGTATTAATAAAATTATTAATTATTTATCCTCAAACTAATGATAGATAATAAAAAACAATTTATTTTAAATTTATTATTTTTATTTTCACCCATTGTATACTTTCAGCTATGTATATTATTTTCCCTCTTCAGTAGACAAAAAATTGTATTTTTTCCATCTTATTCATTCAAATGAATCATTTCAATCTTTCCTTTCTCTTTTTACTTGATCATTTGCAATAAATCTTTAATCTCAATCATTCACATGCAAATCAATTTTCATAGGTGTGACAAAATTAAGATGAGTATCATTTCAGCATCTACATTCATAAATGATCAAGAGTGAACTAATAAACGATGGTCTAAAAAGCTAGCCAAGTTGAAATTTGAAATATATGTACATATACTCTAAATGAGTTATCTATTTATTTATCCATTTACTATATCATGTAACATTTGGACCGCCATATATATATATAGCAAAAATTGAGATTAGAAGATAAATTCAAGTTAGATATATGAAAGCAAAAAAATTCAAATTAGCTTGTTTTTATCTTAATTATGGGTGGTCTAAAGTTCACATAAAAAAACGAGCTAGGAGTTTTCAAACTATATAGGTACACGGTTTCTTATAGTCATGTGAGAGTTGATCTAAGAATTGACCAATAGGTACACATTTTTTTTTTGGCAAAGGGTGGCAACACACCCCATACTATATTAAAAGATGATTAGAAGGATTATTATAACAAGATAGCCAAGAAAAAACACACAACCAAGTTACAAGTTCTTAAACCTATAACTAGGCAAACCAGCCTTATTCCTAGCAATCTCATTCAACAGAAAATCAGGAGTAGCATCCCACCAGGTATCCACCTTAGATAAAACTTCAAAAGCCGTCAATTTATCAGCACAAACATTCCCTTCCCGGAAAATGTGAGAGACCCTAAAGTCTATTTGTCTAATAATTTCACAACACTTTTTTCATTTGTTTGCAAGCTTACAGAAGACAGTGTGCTTTCCTTTGAACATGTCCACCACCAATGATGAGTCGCATTCAAGCCAAATACAATTCCAGCCCTTCATGTAAGCTATCCTTATAGCCAAAATGGTAGCAAGAAGTTCAGCATACAACAAATTTTGGATGTCAAAGTAGGCTGCAAAACAACCCTGCATTGTTCCCGAGCTATCACGAAAAACACCACCACCACTTGCATGACCAAGGGCACCATGAGTAGCCCCATCTATGTTGATTTTTGTCCAACCAGGTATGGGATGGAACCAAATGACCTATGTGATTCGAGGAGCTTTGCTAAGATGACACTGAACATTCAAAGCTCTGAAGATATAGAATTCCTGCAGATGAGGTTTAGCACATAAAGAATAATGATTACCACATAGAGTTGAGTCAATTTTGATTTTGGAAATAGCTTGATGAAGATAAAAATTTTGATTATCAAATCTCATCCTATTTCTGCAAAACCAGATTGTTGAGATGATGTTGGTTATGCAAGAAACGATTGTTTCTGTAAGTTGAGGGCTCCAGTGCTTAGGAAGAGAAGGCAGAATGTCTGCTATTGATCTATTAAGGTGTAGCCCAGTCAAATTTTCAAGCCAATCCCAAAGGCAAGAAGCAAAAGGACAGGAGAAGAACAGATGATTAGAAGACTCCTCTACAACATTACACATATTGCATTTAGAAACCATATGCAGGGTCTTTTTTTTCAAATTCTCATTTGTTGGCATTTTGTTTAGAAATATTCTCCACATGATAAAAGATTTGGAAGGTGGAATAGCAGGAGACCAGATGAGTTTACACCAAGTCGGATGGTTTTGTCTTGGCTTTATGAAGTGGTAAGCATCATGCAAAGTAAGAATACCATCAGAAGCATGCTTCCACACAATCCTGTCTGGTTGATCCTCAAAGGATAAAGGGATGCTAATAATAGTGTGGACAAACTGATGATGAAGCCTAGCCATCCAATCAGGAATTATCCATTTTGACTCCTGAGTAAAATCAACAATTGATGTTGATAATTCAGATTGAATATGAGGTGGAATACTCAAGTAATCAGCCAAGGGGACTCTAGACCAATTATCTAGCCAACAGTTAATCCTCAAACCATTTCCAATAAGCCAAATAGAATTATCAGCCACAGTTTGCCATATGTGCTTTAGACTAGGCCAAACAGAGGACTTGATGTAAGCAGCAGAGGGCTTGCCACCCTTAAGACACCTAGATCTATAAAAGACGGCCCACTTTTCATTGGAGGATTCTATGACCCAGGCTAACTTGAGCAGGGCAGCTTGATTCAAGGCAGAGATTGATCTTAACCCAAAGTCACCCTCTTTTTCAGGGCTGCAAACCTGGTGCCAAGAGACAGTGCATAATTTCCTAACCTTAGCATCACCAGACCAGATGAAGTTCCTTATTGAGGCATCAACCAACTTCTTAAGCTTAATAGGCCAAGAGTAGACATAGAAGCTAAACATTAGCATGCTCTGAATAATAGACTTAACTAGTTGAACTCTACCCATAATGGATAGGGATGAGCCCTTCCATTTAGAAATCTTGCTAGAGATCCTATCTGCTATAGGCTGCAAATGGTGGATATTAGGCTTGCCTTTGAAAATGGGCACCCCCAAGTAGATAAAAGGAAGCTTCCCAGCATTGAAGCCCAACCAAGCCGTTAAGTTAAGAACTTTCCTTGCAGAGGCTTGAGTATATACATGGCAAAAAGGGCATTTCCCTCGGCACGCCCGCATAGCCTGCATTTCTTTGCGGGCAGGGCATACATTTTTTGTCCATTAGCCCGTTTTGCCCGCTAAGTTTGCGGCCATTTCCGTTGGGCATGCGGGCGGCCCATAAATATAATTTAAGAAAAAAATAAGAAAATTTTAAATAAGTTATGATGTAATGTCATTTTTATTCCCTAAAAAAATTGTAATCTAATGTAATTTATTAAACTTCATATAAAATATCAAAAAAATTTGTTACTTTTTTATCTTCAACTACTTTATTTAATTTCATTTCATTTATTATATGAATTTTTTATTTTTTTTAATTATTCAACAATGCTCGCGGGTCGCCTGCAAGCCCGTTAGCCCGTTTTAAAACGGGCAGGACATTGAATTTTTTCCGTTAAGCCAATGCGGGCATGCAAGCGCCCGCTTAAGTTTTGCGGGCATTTGCGGGCGCGGGCTAAACGGGTCGGGCGGCCCGTTTTGCCATCTCTACTTGAGTAGAATAAAACTTGCATTTGCTTAAATTCAGGATTTGGCCTGAAGCTTGAGCATACTGAGTGAAAAGATCTTTTAGCACCAAGATCTCCCTTTTGATGCCTTTATAGAAGACTAAGATGTCATCTGCATAAAGGACATGACTTAGAGTTTGAATCCCCCTAGGCCCAGAGATAGAGGAGAGTTTCCTATCATGAAGCAACTTAGCTAAACCACGACTCAACACATCCTCAACCAAACAGAAAAGGAGAGGGGAAAGATGATCCCCTTGTCTGACCCCTCTTTTGCAACTAAAGAAACCAACACTTGGACCATTTATAGAGATTGATAACTTAGCTGGATTGAGGATTGTAAAGATCCAGTTGGTGAAAATGTTATTAAACCCAAAGGCCTTAAGGGTATCCAACAAGAATTTCCATTCAATAGTGTCAAAGGCTTTCTTGATGTCCAGTTTCATAGCCAAATTCCCACCAAAGACTTTATGATCAAGAAGGTTAATCCCCTCAGAGGCAAGGCAGATGCAATCATGAATGTGTCTATGCTTTAGGAAGCCTTTTTGTTGACTTGAAATTATTTAGGGAGCAACAAAGGCAAGCCTATCAGCTAAGACTTTAGTGATGACCTTGAATTGGAAATTGGCCAAAGCAATTGGCCTGAAGTCCTCTATCTTGTCAGCACCAGGGAACTTGAGAATAAGCACAACAGAGTTGGAGTTGAGATTAGGAATCACCCAATTTTGTAGGAAAAATTGAGTAACAGAATTGCACACATCTAGCCCAATAGTATCCCAATAAAACTGGAAGAAGTTGCCACCAAAACCATCAGGACCAGGAGTCCCTTCCCCCTTCAAAGCAAACACAGCAGCTTTAATCTCCTCAGGCATGGGGATCTTGGTAAGCATGAGATTATCTTCATGAGAAACCAAATTCGGGACGACAGATTGGATCAGATCATCAGACATAGTAGAGTTCTGAGAGGCATATAAATCAGTGAAGTAGTGAAGAACATGATTAGTAATATCTGATTGATCAAGCAGAAGTTGGTCCCCATTTCTTAACAGAGTCATGGCCTTAGTAGCATGCCTTATTTTAGCAAGTTTATGAAAGTAGCTAGTGTTTCTATCCCCCTTTGAATGTCAATTAATTCGAGCTTTCTCCTTCCAAAACTCTTCTTCAACACTCAAGCATCTAAAAGCTCTTTTTAGCTATATCTTCCTGCTCAAGCAAGTCAAGATCCTGACCCAAGGCATTGATACTATTCTGAATTTCTTCAACCTTAGAAAGAGCAAACTTAACTCTAGCATGAATGTTCCCAAACACCTTAGTGTTCCAGGTTCTAAGAGCAGCTTTTAGAATTTTAAGCTTTTTGGATAGAAAAACATTGGACAACCAACTATGGTTGTGCTCCAAACATCTTCCACCACTTTTTTAAGGTCAGAATGTTGAAGCCACATAGAGTGAAATCTGAAAGGAACCTGCTTATTAAAGGAAGCATTAGCAAAGTAGATCATGAGGGGATGATGATCAGAAGAAAGTCTTGGCATGGAGCACCAAGTTGTATGACTCCAAGAGGAGAGCCAACTATCATTACAAATGGCTCTATCAAGTCTCTTTTCAGTATGAGCATGACCTCTTTTCAGTATGAGTATGAGTTAGAATACTGTAACGCCCCGAAAAATACTTCTCAAAAACATTGCGGAAAAATGGGTGAAATTTTTTTTTTT
>NC_032020.1:8735736-8736168 GCF_001865875.1 Lupinus angustifolius
GAGTTTTCAGATACCTTACTATCAATGATGCACTTTTTGGGGTAGAATTGCACGTGGAACCCTTTGTCACAAAGCTGACTTATATTGAGTAAGTTGTGATTGAATCCCTCAACATATAGAAATCCTTCTATTGTAGTATAAGGTGGCTTCCCGACTCTACCAACTCTAAGAATTCTTCCTTTATTTTTGTCACCATATGTAACATAGCCTTTGTCCCTTGTAGTAAGGACAAAGAACTTTCCTTTGTCGCCCATCATATGTTTTGAGAAGTCGCTATCCAAATACCATAAATCACTAGCGGCTCTTAAATATTCCTGCAAAACATGTTAATTAAGATTAGGTACTCAATTCAGTTTGGGTCCTATAGGGTTAGCATATTCTCTACCCATTTAAAATATCCTAGGGGTACACCATATTTTCTAATCATGCAAG
>NC_032020.1:8736268-8737199 GCF_001865875.1 Lupinus angustifolius
AGTATTAGGTGTATGCCCATGATTTTGACAGTAAGTGCATATGGGTTGATGCTTTTGTATCCTAGTTCTAGATTTAGAAACATGATGAGTATGGATACTTTGTTTTTGAAATTTTATTTTTGTTGACACTTCCTTTTTCAAGTTTACACTACTCTTTTAGAATTACTTTTTTTTCAAGAGTAATACACTTTGGACAAGAAGAAGAAGAAGGTTTATTTCGGAATGTGTCAATCTCGTTCTTCTGTTTAAAACAAATTTTGGCGAGTTTGACATATTCACTATGTAAATCATTAAAAACATTTTGTAATTTATAAAACGATGGCTTATCAAAAGAGAGCAAGTTGGCTTAATTCCAACTCACATTCTTGCAACTTTCCAAATAGAGCAGCCAACGAATATTGGATAGACTTTTCTTTTTTGATATAGTTATCACCTTGCGTTTCCATTGTCTTGTAAGTGATCTTCGAACTTTCAAGCTCAAGTCACTATTTGATAGTACCTTACCAAGTGCAATCAGATGAATTTTGAGGTGAGTAAATCTCTTTTGGACATACTCCTGGGAGAGAGTATTAAGTCTAGATCTTTTCACCTCTTTAGTTCCTTCATGAGTGGTTTCTAGAGTATCCCACATCCCCTTAGCGGATTTGCAATTTAATACTCTAAAGAACTTGTCAACACCAAGGGCTAAAGTGAGAATGTTTTGGATTTGAGATCATATTGCACTTTCTTATGTTAGGTGTCAGTGACAGAATACACCTAGAAAGGGGGAGGGGGTTGAATAGGTGTCGCGGTTCCCACTTACCGCTATTTGCACCAAATCCCTATTCTGGAAAATCACCCAGTTAATCGATTAAAGACTGCCTTAATCGATTAAGTTGCACAAACTTTATAGTTGTTGAATGACTCAATTACACAGCCACTTACAGATTAT
>NC_032020.1:8737299-8752203 GCF_001865875.1 Lupinus angustifolius
ATGAATGAATGTATGAAGCATGATGTAAAAACACAGTTTATATAGAAAAGTTGTTTTGTGCCCAGTTAATCGATTAAGTGCCTTGTTAATCGATTAACGGGCTGTTTAGAATAACTCAATTATGTTTTTCAGTTATCTGTTGAAACTGATTAAAACTGTTTTCACGTTAATCAATTAAAGCCTTACTTATCGATTAACTAGCATATTTTCAGTTAAGATATTAATTAGTAAACTAGTTATATGTTATGCTTATCAACTATACATGTTTTATCATTATGTTATACCTAAGATGCACAAATAACTTGTATGATTAATGCATGAAAATATAATAAGCTAGATGACATGTCTCATGTAAATGATATGATAGTTTGTAGAACTTGTGAGATTTGAATCTAGGTGTACCTAACATAGACTCAAGAACTAAGCCACATATCTAAGACTCTAGTTTAGACATGAAGCTCTTGAATCTTTTGCATGTTGATATGTTGAGTTATCTTTATGTTTTCACTAATTCCTTTGTCTTCACCAAATTATAGGCTACCTAAGTTCTATCTTGACACTTTGCACTTTCATCTTATTATCTTCATCATTCCATGATGATTTTGGCTTAACTTCCCTTACACTATTAACAACAATGAAAGGTTTATAGGGTCCTTCCTCAATCACGTTCCATATATCCAGGTCTTGAGATTCAATAAAGATTCTTATCCTGATTTTCCAGAAATCATTGCATTTTCCAACAAAGCTTGGAGGGCGATTGATGTTGGAACCTTCTCCCAAAAATGATCTGGAGGCCATCTTCAAAATAGGATTGATTTGAGAGTAATTTACCAAAAATAAGCTCTAGTGCCAATTGTAATATTCAATAACAACTAAGAGGGGGGTGAATTAGTTGATGGGTGAAATGGCCGAATTTTCTGTTGAGATATCAAAGTGTTTGTGCAGTAGAAAATAGTTGTAGAAATCAACCATGTTAAAACTAAATGAAAGTAAACAAAGAGAGAAGATGAAAAAGAGTACATATAGAATTTTTATAATGGTTCACCTTCTTGTCTACCAAGGTTACATTCGGTACTCTTGCGACACAAGATATTTTTCCACTAGATACTTTGAGTTGCCATTACAATTTCTCTCCCTGAGACCCTTATACCTCACACTCTAACAAATATCTACCCTTCAGAAACAAGCTTTCCAAGTTAAATCTTTTCCCCTTTTCAATAATGAAAACAATGGCAGGATTGCCTTTACAAGTTCAGAAATATCTGAAAGTTTAGAATCAAAGTTGCAAAAAGAGTGTAGAAATTGTTTTACTAAGTTATGAAAATTTTGGGTATCACTTGTATATGGATTCTTGTTTATGAATTGAATGTCTCAATGCCTTTAAATAGGCTTCCAATCAACCATAGTACCCTTCAAAGAAGATGAGACACACTTGGAATGAAACCCGTTCATTTTGGATGAAAACTATTCATTCAAATTTGAAAATCTGGTTTCCAACAACTATGTGTAATCGATTTTCACGACAGTATAATCGATTGCCAAGACTTGCTGTCCAAAGTGGTAATCGATTAATACAACTAGTTAATCGGTTATTCAGTGTCAGTTATCCTTTGTAATTGTTTTCTTAGTCATGTAATCTATTACGTAATTCTGGTAACCGGTTACCAAGTGCCACACAGTCCAGGTAACTTGTTACCCAGATCTAGTAGCGTGTTACTCAGGTCAAGTAACTTGTTACTTAGTATTTTTGATATCGTTTGAAGTCTTATCCAATTTATTTGAAAATCGTTTTGAATTCTTTGAGCATTACTACAATATATAAATTGAGCGTAAGCATAGAAGTACCTATTGAAGACTTAATCTATAATTTCCTTGAAGCTTGAATCTTCTATGTCTTTATAGTCTTCTTCCTTTTTCTATATCTTCTAACCACAATCACTCCTATCTCACTTACAAGACTCATGTACTAGTGAATACACCACCAAATTGCAGCTAGGATTTCCTAACTCAATTCTTTAACAGACAATGATACTAACACACCAAGAAAACTCAAGAAAATCATCACAAATTTATAAGTTATAATTGCACCTACAATGTGATAATCTAAAAATTCAGAACACCACTAAAACCTGACTAGAAATCTCGCAAAAGACTTAAAAAAAATGTGTGATTTTGCTAGGTTTTTAAAAATGGTTTTGACAATTGATGCACAATTGATAATTTCCAATGAAACTACCCTTATCTCTCTTTCATGTGCCAAAGAAAACTAATGACTTTTCACACAACAATAAATTCACTCAAAATGAATTTGAAAGTTAATTTTCTGAAATTTTCCAAGACTTGTTATGAGCAAATGGGAAAAATCAGCTTTTATATAAAATTGTTTTCTTCTTGGTTTAATTGATTAAAACATGGCTTAATTAATCGATTAATGATACCGAGAAATTAAAACCTTTAGCTACTATAACTCACATAATTGATTAATCTCATACTTATTCGACTAATAGGTTCCCATTCATATTTATCGATTAACATGTTTTATGATCGATTAATTGTGTTAAAAATAGTTTCTTTAATGAATGGTGAAGCTTCTACATGATGTATATATGTGTGATTCATGATTTTTCAAAGTTGTAAGACTTTAATGCACTAAAATCATGTGTAGATGCATGAACATATTAATTATGTATGTATGTATGCAAGTCTCATTTTAAGATGTTCAATTTTATGTTTGTGAGACTTCCACTCAAGGTTCACCTAGCCTCCACTCTACCCAAACAATCATCTTAAGACCCTCGACAAAATAAAATCTTAACCTAAGTCTTCATAATTCAGCTTGAGCCTTAGCTTCGTTGTTTGTTTAGTTGTCATTGTCTTCAAGTTTCCTTTTATCCTTGTCTTCATCTAAACTATGTAATGTTGCACAGATGCAATCTCAATCTCCTTTTTTTTTTATGATGACAAACCCTTGTGTGTATACACGTGTTTGAATGGCTTGATGACAAACATCTTATTTTTCAATTATTGTAATTTGATGCATTGCTACCCCTTATTGTATTCTCCCCCTCAATCTATGTGTGAGGTTTATTTATAAGGAAGCTATGAAAGCTAATGAAAGTATGTACTATCTGCAAAACTCAAACAACAAAAACTTTCTTCCCCTTTTGGCATGATAAAAAAGTAATGATAAAATATGAAGAGTATAGCCAAAAGTATGGAAAGAATAAGAAAATTTAAAGTGTTAATCGACAATTCAGTCATATAATCGACTAACATGTTTTTAGAATGCTTAGAATATTGAATACAGGACTATAACTTAATCGATTAGGTTGATAATAAGCTAATTTGTCAAATTTTGTGTATTTCATTTGACGAAACTAATAGATTATACCATCCACAAGCATATTAACATATGAAATCTAGAATAATCAATGCATAATAGAAATAACCATAGTGTAGTACATAACAATGCTCACCAGTTAGTAAAGCAGGTTAGTAACAATGTTTTGCAAATACACAAAACACTAGAATATAAGTCAAGGTTACAAACCAAATAATAATAAGTCACAACAAAACATAACAAATCACATAAAAACACACAACTAACTACTAACCTAACTAGGAGACTCTAAGACGCTCTAAGCTAGACTAAGCATCAGGAGGTGGTTGTGATGGTTATGAGAATTCAACAAAGGTCGAGAACATAATATTCATAATTTCAAACCGAGTCGTAGTTTGTTACTGCTCTTCATCGATTAAGGATAGACTTAATCGATTATCAATTTAAGAAATTCCCTAGTTTAATCGATTAAGACAACAAATAATCGATTAAAGTTCGAAATGAATTTAAGCCAAGGGATTCGATTAATATTGAGTTAATCGATTAACTTTTCAAAAATTTGCCTAGGTAATGAATTAAATTCTTATGTAATCGATTAAATATAAAGGTTTTATAGATTTGAGTACAATTCGAATTAGTTTAACAATTTGCTAAGTCATGACTAGAAAGAACCTATCATTAAGACTCAAAGACACACTACCACAGAACTAGAACAACATGAAGTCACATAGGCACAAGAAACATGCATTCAAGCAAGAAATTATAAAATCAAATAACAAGATCACAAAAGAAGTTATCAAGAACCTAAGACAAGCTAACTTAGATATGATTCATCAAGTATGTCAGATTCTTTGCACAAGACAAATAACGAATCCCTGGGAAGGGGCTTGGTGAATATATCGGCTAATTGTTTTAAGGTTTCTATAAATTCAATAACACAATCACCTTTATGCACATGATCTATAAGAAAATGATGTCTTACCTCTATATGTTTTGTTCTAGAATGGAAGATGGGATTCTTTGATAGGTTTATGACACTAGTATTATCACACTTGATAGAAAGTTTATCAAGATTTAGACTATAGTCTAATAGCTATTGCTTCATTCAAAGGATTTGAGCACAACATACGCTTTTGGCGATATACTCCACTTCGGCAGTTGTCAAAGCAACATAAACTTGCATTTTACTATGCCATGAGAATAGTGAACTACCTAATAGGTGGCAAGTACCACTAGTACTCTTTCGATCCAATTTTAGCCAGCAAAATCAGAGTCAGAGTAACCTATTAAAGAAAGTGAGGGATCCCTACTATACCAAAGTCCCATATTTATGGTTCCTTTTAAGTATTTCATGACGAGTTTAATTATAGAAAAATGTAATTCTTTAGGAAATGCTTGATATCTAGCACACATGCAAATACTAAACATTATATTGTGGCGTCTTGAAGTTAGATAAAATAAAGAGCCGATCATACCTCGATATTTAGTTACATCTACTGCCATACCCTTCTCGTCCTTATCTAGATAACGAGATGATGCCATAGGAGTTGAAGCTTCATTAAATTTATTCATCTCAAACTTTTTCAGAAGCTCCTTGCAATATTTTGATTGATGAATAAATATGTTGTTTCTCATTTTTTTTATTTGCAGCCCAAGGAAGAATGCCAATTCGTCCATCGTTGACATCTCAAACTCACCCTTATCGATAGGGTGGTCCTTCTTCGTTTTCAAAGCTTGCGGCATATCTTGATGATCTTGACTTGCTTCTTGATTATCTTGTAACACTTTTTCATATTCTGTATCCTTAGTGTATGCATCTCCAAGAGCACCTAAAACATCATCTGAAATAACCTTCCTCTTCTCTTTTGGAGAAGACTCATCAAAATGTACATGTATAGATTCTTCAGCATTTATAGTATATTTTTTATAGACTCTATATGCCTTACTATGACTAGAGTAACCTAAGAATATTCCCTCATCGGCTTTTGAATCAAATTTACTTAATTGAACTTTACCATTGTTTAAAATGAAGCATTTACATCCAAATGCGAGAAGATGTGAAATATTCGGTTTTCGGCCTTATAAAAGTTCGTAGGGGATTCTCAAGAGTATAGGCCTCAAAAGAACTCTATTCATTACATAGCAAGTGGTGTACACTGCATCGACCCAAAAGTATTTAGGCACCTTGCTTTCGTTTAACATGCTTCTTTCCAACTCCTCAAGAACTCGATTTTTCCTTTCAACAACTCAATTTTGTTGAGGAGTTCTAGGAACCTAATATTGGTGATGAATGACATATTTTTGACAGAATTTATCGAATTGGTGGTTTTCAAACTCACCACTATGATCTCTTCGAATACATATTAGTTTATAGTAGAGTTGATTTTGAAGAAGTTTGGCAATGTTTTTAAAGGATTTAAAAGAGTCACTTTTCAAAGCGAGAAACAAGGTCTAAGTGGATCTTGAAAAGTCGTCTACAATGACAAGTGCATAGTAACTACCACCAAAGCTCATAATTTGTGATGGTCCAAACAAGTTCATATGGAGCAACTCCAAAGGCCTTGATGTGGATACCACAATTATTGATGAAATTGAATTTCTGACTTGCTTCCATATTTGACAAGAGTCACAAATATCCTCAGTTTTAAAATTCAGCTTTTGTAATCCAATCACTAAGTCCTTGGAAGACAAATTTTCTAGATGTTCAAATGGATATGTGTTGTTCTCCTATGCAAAACCCACATATCACTTTCTTTTGAAATAAAATAGCTTGAAAATAGAGAAGTGATATCATATAGGTCAACCACGTAAATGTTGTTTATTCAATGACCCATGAACTTAATTTTATTGCCTATGCCACTACAAATTATGCATATTTGAAATCAAAAATATTTTGTTACCTTTGTTGCAAAGTTGGCTTATGCTTAGCAAGTTGTGCTCTAATCATTCCACATAAAGCATGTTGTCAATTATTGTTTGCAAAGCATTCCCGATTTTTCTTATTCCAAGTATCTTCCCTTTGTTGTTGTCGACATACGTGACATGATCTTTCTCCTTGAGTGATAGTTCTAAGAACTTTGATATATCACCTGTCATGTGCCTAGAACATCCGCTATCCAAATGCCAATGATGTCCATGCATTTTTAGGCACACCTACAAAACAATGTCACTTGCTAATTTTAGCTACCCAAGTTATGGTGGGTCCCTTCTTGTTAGTAATATTGGGAACTTGTCCCTTTTGAAACCACATAAATTGATCACATGGTACACCATGTATTCTTATATCACAAGAAATAGATGTATGTCCATATCATGCAATTTTAGGTATTACCTACTTGTTTCATGTTAAACTTCCTATTCTTCCCAATCATATAACCTAGACAAAATTGGCTACCTACATTCCTAGATGCAGCAAGCAAATTGTTCAAGTTTTGACTACTACTTGTGAAATTTGCAATTTTTTATTATAAACACAAATTTTTGTTTTCAAAATTTTGCATTTTTCACAAGTAGACGGCTCTATTAATTTAGTAGAACAATTGCAAGTAGCATTAGAATATATGAGATCAAGAGTTTCTTTCTCTAATTTCAATTCATCAATAAAATTCTGCATTTCAGTTATTTTCTTTTCATGCACAAGAATCACTCATTTTCTATCTACATTTATTCTAGCTAACTTTTTCAATTCTTCATGCAACTCGACAAGTGCACCATACAATTCATCGTAAGTAGGACAATTATCGGGACTAGAATCAGATTCATAAGAATGTACCTCATTCAAATCTTCTTGATTGCTTGAATTTCAAGAATTTTGATTTTTCACCATGAGGCAAATTTTTGCCAATTCCACTTTTTCCGAGGTACTAGAAGTTGAATCATCTTCGGGAATGTTCCGTACTATGTATGATTTCTTTGATTTGAAGTCCCCATTAGTATCATTGTTTCTTAGAGAATTGAGTTGGGAAATCCTAGCTATGGTTAGGTGGTGTTTTCACTAGTACAAGAGTGTTGGAAGTGAGTTAGAAGTGGCTAAGGCCAGAACCATAGCAATGTGGAGTATCCATTAGAAGATGGTTGGGAGTCAAACCATTCAGGGATCTCTAAGTCCAAGAAAGAAGTCTTGTATCGTTGGAACTGTGTTTTGTCAAACATTTGATTTCCATTAGTGAAGAAAAATCTTCTAATATGAGAAGAGGAGGCTTGGATGTAGTTTTCAAGTGGACCCACAAATGAACCAGGATAAAAGATCGTCGTCTCAAATTTTCTCTATCCCTTAATTTTTAATTTCAGTTGATTTATAATTTGCTTAGCTGGGTTACACTTCTTATTGAGCTTGTCGCATGCTTTGAATCTGTGATATTACTTAGGAGTAAATTTATTAAGCATTGTATCTAAAATTGATTGAAATTACGGTTAACTTTCTATTCAAGAAAACATATTTTCAAGAAGAACAAGAATCAGATTAATCAATTAAATCTATGATTAATCGATTAAGTCTTGCTATCATTATTCGATTAAGGCTCAATATAATAAATTAAACTAGTAGTTTTCAGAATGTCTCATTAATCGGAAAAAGCGGTATAAATGCTCCGCAACACCTATTCACCCCCTCTACGTGACCATAAGCCCTAGTTATTCAACAAGTGGTATCTGAGCTAGTACAATAGTACTAGCTTGATTGCTTAGATCGTTGATCCTATACATCTTTCACTATGGGCTCCACTAACCTTTCAGCGGCTGGCTCATCCATCAACCGCCCTTCGATTTTCAGTGGTGAGGGGTACGCTTATAGGAAAGTCAGAATGAGAATATCCATTGAGGCTATCCATACAGATATTTGGGATTCCGTACAAAATGACCCTTATACTCCACTACACCTAGTGAAAGGTCAAACCAAAGAAAATCCGAAAAGCTTGTGGGCGAATAGTGAGAAACGAAAAGTACAACATAAAATTGAAAGCGAAAAACATCATCACTTCTGCATTATCCTATGACGATTTCTTTCGGGTTTCATAATGTAGTAGTGCTAAGGAAATGTGGGACACTTTACAAGTGACTCATGAGGGCACTAGTGAGGTCAATCATGCTCGATTGAACGCTTTAACACATGAATACGAGTTATTTCGCATGTTTCCAAATGAATCTATTAGTGATATGAAAAAGCACACACCATGAGAACTCCAAAAAATCATCACAAATTTTCAAGTTGTAGTTGCACCTAAAATGTGCTACTCTAACAATTCATAATACCACTAAAACCTGATTATAAATCTCACAAAAGACTTCAAAGAATAATGTGCAATTTTGCTAGATTTTTCAAAAATTGTTTCGACAATTGATGCACAATTGATAATTTCCAATGAAGCTATCATTATCTCTCTTTCATGTGTCAAACATGACTAATGACTTTTCACACAAGAATTTTACTCAAAATGAATTTGAAAGATAAATCTCTGATATTTTTCAAGACATGTTGTTATGAGCAAATGGAAAAAAATCAACTTTTATATAAAATTGTTTTCTGGTTGTTTTAATCGATTAAAGCATGACTTAATCAATTAACAACGTGAAGAAATTAAAACCATTAGCTACTGTAACTCAGTTACTCGATTTATCACATACTTAATCAATTAATGAGTTCGCATACATATTTAATAGATTAACGCATGTTGTAAGATTAATTGTGTTAAAAATAGTTTCTTTAATGAATGATGCACCTTCTACATGGAGTATACAGGCATAATTCATGATTTTCCAAAGATGTAAGACTAATGCACTAAAATCATGTGTAGATGCATAAACATGTTAATCATTTATGTATGTACGTACGTACGTATGTACGTATGTATGTATGTATGTATGTATGTATGTACATACGTATGTATGTATGTACGTATGTACGTACGTAGGTACGTATGTACGTAGGTACGTATGTACATAGGTACGTATGTACGTAGGTACGTAAGTTTGTGAGATTTCCACTCAAGGTTCACCTAGCCTAGACTCTACCAAAACAATCATCTTAAGACTCTAGACAAAATAAAATCTTAACCTAAGTCATCATGATTGAGCTTTAGCCTTGGCTTTGTTGTTTGTTGAGTTGTCCTTGTCTTCAAGCTTGCCTTTTATTCTTGTCGTCATCAAAATTATGCAATGTTGCACACATGCAATCTCAAGCTTGTCCCTTTAGAATCACCCGAGATTACCGTATTTGGGAGTGAAGATAGTGCGACCATGAAAGTGCTCCTCAAATATTTTATGTTGCTCATCATTTTCTAGAAGCCGCGTTAAGTCAAGAGGGTTGGACTCCAAAGATGAAGTTCCTTGATTCCTTTGAGTCACATTTGTGCGTTGCTTCGTTGATCTCGAAGAGGAAGCCATGGATTGAGGTTTTTTGAGTTTTTAGGTTTTTAGGTTTTGGAGAATTTGGGGGTTTTTGATTTAGGCTACTAAACACGAAAATGATGGTGCAGAAGTGTTTAGAATTTAAAATATTATATGAATAGACATAAAAATCACCCAAAACGAATCAAAAACGAAGATTTGAGGGTTTGAGAGGGTTGAGCAAGAGAGAACACAAGTTGATGAGGAAGATGAGTTTGAAAAAGTTTTAAAATGCAGAAAAAATACATATATAACGACACAGAGTAATCAGTTACCCACTTTGAGCAATCGGTTACTCAAATTAAAACTTTTAAATTTTTCAAACAATAATATAGAGTAATCGGTTACTCTCCAGTGTAATCGATTACTGACCCCATAAAGACTTATTTTTAGGCAAAATTAAGCTATGAAAATGACTTTTAACCCAAAAATTGAAATTTTAAACACATTTAAGTTAAAGTAGGCACGAAATAGATATAATGAAGCACACATATAATCATATATAAGCATTTAAGATAAGTATGCTTCATCAAGAATGCCTAATTCTCGTTATTTTTAAAAAGGTTCTTTTGTCAATGGTTTAGTGAATATATCTGCTAGTTGGCTGTGAGTATCAACAAATTCTATACCCACATCCTTCTTTTGGACATGGTCCCTAAGGAAGTGATGTCTTATATCAATGTGTTTGGTTCTAGAATGCATAACAAGATTCTTTATGAGGTTTATAGCACTAGTATTGTCACATTTTAAACGAGTACACCCCAATTCTAAGCCATAATCTCGTAATTGTTGTTTAATCCATAACACTTGGGCACAACAACTACCTGCTGCTATATATTCAGCTTCAGTAATGCTTAGGACAACACATGCTTGTTTCTTGCAAGACCAAGAGACTAAAGCATTTCCCAATATATGACAAGTACCACTTGTACTTTTCCTCTCAGATTTGCACACAGCAAAATCTGAATCCGAATAACCAACCAAATCACATATATATCCTTTTGGATAACACAGCCCAATGTTATATTTACCCTTAAGATATTTCATGATTCTCTTAACGGCAACTAAGTGTGATTCCTTTGGTTTAGATTGATAGCATGCACACATGATATCAGGTCTACTGGTAGTTAAATATAAAATAGATCCAATCATACCACAATACTTTGATATTTCAATGCATTTCCCTGCTTCATATGTATCAATGTAAGTACCGGATCCCATAGGAGTAGTTATTGGCTTGCAGCCATCCATGTCAAATATTTTATTGGCTTGCAGCCATCCATGTCAAATCTTTTTAGCAAATCTCTGCAATACTTGGATTGACTTACGAAAATGCCATTATCAAATTGTTTGATTTGAAGTCCAAGGAAGTAATTTCACTTCCCCATCATGGACATTTCCAACTCTCCTTGCATCATTTTTCCAAATTCACTACAAAAAACCTCATTAGTAGAACCCAAAATAATATCATCTACATAAATTTGAACAAGTAAAGTATGATGATCTATTCTTTTTATAAAGAGTGTAGTGTCGACCTTTCCTTTGTTGAAACCTTATTCAAGTAGAAATTTAGTTAGACGATCATACCATGCACGAGGAGCTTGCTTTAAGCCATAGAGAGCTTTCTTTAATTTATACACATACGAAGGATGTTTGTAATCTTCAAAACCAGGAGGTTATTCAACAAACACTTCTTCTTGAATGTAGCCATTGAGGAAAGCACTCTTTACGTCCATTTGATATAACTGAAAATTCAAAGAGTGGGCATATGCAAGTAATAGCCTAATAGCTTAGGTCTAGTAACCGAAGCGAAGGTTTCATCGAAGTCTATACCTTCTTCCTGATTGTATCCTTGGGCTACTAGTCTATCTTTATATCTAACAATAATACCATTTTCATCAAATTTATTACGAAATACCCACCGAGTTCCAATAACATGCCTGTTTTTCGGTCTAGGAACAAGTTCCCAAACTTCATTTCTCTCAAACTGGTTTAATTCTTCTTGCATAGCAAAAATCCAGTGTTCATCCTCGATTGCTTCATCAATCTTGGAGGGCTCTATTTGAGAGATGAAGGTCATGTTTAGACATGCTTTATCAAGCATTCTTCGGGTAGTGATACTCGTATTTAATTTAGTAATAATGTTGTCAATAGGATAATTTTGATGAGTTCTCCATTATTTTGGTAAACCTATATGAATATGCTCATCTTGAGATGGTAGGTTATCAGTTGTAGGTTCAATAACAGAAATTTCATTTGAGGATGAACTTGGCAATTCCTCCTCATCAGGAGTTAACCCATCCTTTATCTCAGGTTTGGTTTCATCAAAAGATAGATGAACGAATTCTTCCATGACTAGAGATCTTTTATTAAAAATTCTATAAGCTTTACTTGTAAGAGAGTAGCCTAGGAAGATGCCTTCATCAGCTTTTGCATCAAATTTACCTAAGTTATACTTACCATTATTCAAAACAAAGCATTTACAACAAAATACATGCAAAGGAGAAATATTTGGTTTTATACCTTTGAAGAATACATAAAGGGTTCTCTTAAGAATTGGTCTTATAAGAACTCTATTTGAAACATAACATGCAGTACTTACTGCATCAGCCCAGAAATATTTTGGGAGGTTAGTTTCATTCAACATTGTACGAGTCAGTTCTTCTAAAGACCGATTCTTTCCCTCTACAACACCATTTTGTTGTGGTGTTCTAGAAGCAGAAAATTGTGATTGATACCAAGGTCATCACAGAATTCTTCAAATGAAGAGTTTTGAAATTCTCCCCCATGATCACTTCTTATAGCATAATTTTTAGTGATTTTTCATTTTGGACTCTTGTAGCATAAACGCTAAAGGCTTTGAATGCCTCATTCTTATGAACTAAAAAGAGTGTCCAAGTGTATCTCGAAAAATCATCTACTATAACAAGAGAATAGTAGTTACTACCATAACGTTTTGTCCTTGAGGGGCCAAACAAGTCCATATGTAGTAACTGCAATGGTCTATCGGAAGAAACCATATGCTTAGGTTTGAAAGAGGTTTTTGTTTGTTTACCCATTTGACAAGCACTACATAGTTTGTCTTTAACAAACTTCATTTTGGGTAAACCAACAACTAAATCTTTCTTATTAAGTTTATTTAAATGGTCCATATGTATATGAGCAATTCTCATATGCCAAAGCCATGCATCATGATTATCAATTTCAACTAAACATGTTATTGGTAAAGATGAATCTATGTCAATCATATATATATATTATTTATCCTTTTACCAACAAGTTTAGAGTTTTGAGAGTTCTTACTTTCAATGATGTACTTATCTGGGTAGAATGTCACATGAGAGCCTTTGTCACATAATTGACTTATGCTCAGAAGGTTGTGCTTGAGTCCGCTTGAGCTCTTCAACATATAATACACCTTCTATGGTTGTTGAGGGTGGCTTGCCAATTCTACCAACTCCAAGAATTTTTCCCTTGTTGTTCTGAGCAGCCGCTATCCAAGTACAATAAGTTGCAGGCACCTCTCAAATTTTCCGACAAAACAATTTAAGTTTTATTAGGTACCCAATATTCTTTGGGTCCTACATAGTTAGTACCTTTCGCAACCCATTTAAAATGACCTAGGGGTACACCATATTTTCTAATTTAACACGTATTTGGTGTATGTCCAAGGTTCTTGCAATATGTACATGTGGGTTGATGATCATGTATCCTAGATTTATTTTTGCTATATTTAAAAACATGGATATCTTGTTTTTCAAAGTTTATCTAAGTTGGGGCACTTTGTTTCTTCGAAACATGGCTTTTTGAATAGGCAAGCCCTCTTCGGTTTGTTGAGTGCCTTTGATCACCTATGATCTTTTCCAAGACTTAATGTTGAAACTTTATTTTCAAGAGTAATGCAGTTTTGACATGAAGATGATGAGGGATTGTTTCTAAATGCATCTAACTCGGATTTTTGTTTTAGAAACATTTTAGTAAGTTTGACATATTCAACATGCAGGTCATTAAAAGCAGTTTGTAATTCAGAAGAATATAGTTGAGTGTCGTTTACCTCTTCATCATCATAATGAAGAGATGTCATTAAGGAGAGATGTGTTTGTTCTTCATTTTCAGGTTCAGAGACGGAACTGGTATCATTGTCTTCCCAAGCAATGCAGGCTCTTCGTCCATTCTTTGTTTCATTTTCCGTTTGAAAGAATTCTTCTTCATATTTGGACAATCCATCTTTATGTGACCAGCTTTGCCACATTCAAAGCATATGAAATTTTGGTTGGAAGTGGAGACGTCATTGTTCTTAGTGAATTTCCTTGTTTGTCTAGTTCTAGCACCTTTGTTCCTCTTGAGGAACTTGCTGAATTTCTTCACAAAAAGACTCATGTCTTCCTTATCTTCCTTATCAGATTCATCTTCTGATGATTCGAATTTTTACACTCTAGCCTTGAGTGAGATATTCTTCTTTATCTTCTCCTGCTCTTCATGTTGGTCAAGTTGGCTGAGTTCTAGTTCGTGTTTCCTGCAACTTTCCAAACAACGTAGCCAAAGACATTTTCGATAAACTTTTCTTTTCAGAAATGGTCGTTACCTTGGGTTGTCATGTTCTAGTGAGCGATCTTAGAACTTTCAAGTTCAAGTCACTACTTGATAGGACCTTACCAAGAGCAAGAAGGTGATTTGTGAGATGATTAAATCTCTTTTGAAGATCCAGAATCTTCTCTCCAGGTTTCATAAAAAACATTTTGTATTCTTGGGAAAGAGTGTTGAGTCTAGATCTTTTTACCTCCTCCGCTACTTCATGTGTAGTCTCTAGAGTATCCCACATTTCTTTCGCAGATTTGTAGTTTGATACTCTAAAGAACTCATCAATTCTAAGTACTGAAGTGAGGATGTTCTTTGCCTTGAGATCATACTACACCTTCTTCTTATCTTCATCATTCCATGAAGATTTGGGCTTTACTTCTCTTACACTGTTCACAATGGTGAAGGGTTCATATGGCCCTTCTTCAATTGCATTTCATATATCCAAGTCTTGAGATTCTATGAAGATTCTCATTATGATTTTCCAGAAATCATAGCACTCTCCAACAAAGCTTGGAGGGCGGTTGATATTGGAACCTTCTCCTAGGAATGATCTTGAGGCCATCTTTGATATAGGATCAAGTTTGAGAATATCTTACTCA
>NC_032020.1:8752303-8755499 GCF_001865875.1 Lupinus angustifolius
CTGCAAAATCAAAAGTTAAAGTGCAGCGGAAAATATATGCAGAAAATTAATAAGTAAAATCAAAGAGATAAAGGGAAGAGAATACACAATGATTTTTATACTGGTTCACCTTCTTGTCCACCTAAGACTACGTCTAGTACTCTTGCAGTACAAGAGATTTTTCCACTAAAGATTATGAGTTGCAATTACAATATCTCACCCCGAGATCTCTATATACCTTACATACTCCTTAATCCTTATTCACCTTTGGAAAATATCTTTCCAAGTGATTCTAATCCCCTTTCTTATCACACCCCGTGAAAGAAAGTATTCTACAATAATAATGAAGAATGTTCAACAATCGCGGAATGGCCTTTAATAGTATGAAAGTGATATAACTTGCAATCCAATCAACTCATTGTATACTTAGTAATAATGTTCTTTATAAGTTTGTAAACTTGAAACACTTTCACTTTAAGAAACTTCAGAAAAATCAACTTTGAAAGTTTTAGAACTTGTTGCCAAAAGTGCAGAAAATAATTTCAGAATATATGTAAGAGCTTTTGAAATTTGTATGAGAGTTGTGTATGTGTTATGTGTCCTGATTGTGAGTTTTAATGCCTTTATATAGGTTTTCCAATCAGCCAAAATGTCTCTTGAAAAGGGTAGGAATTTATTGGAATGAAACCATGTCTTTTGTGTTGAAAATCATTCACTTTGAATTTGAAAATCTGATGCAACAGCTCTCAGTAATCGATTACAGCATTGAGTAATCGATTACTCAAATATTCTGTCCACTGGTCATTTATTTTCGAATTAGAGTAATCGATTACATCAAGTTGAGTAATCGGTTACTCAACTTTAATAACACTGGTAATCTATTACTCAAAGACAGTAATGGATTACTCTGATCAGTTTTAAGTTGGATAACTCTTTTCTCACACTCGTAACCTATTACTTAGATGAAGTGACATGTTACACACTATTTTTGAAAATTGTTTTAAGTATTTTAAAGTGTTTCAATTTTATTTTAAAAATAGTTTGAGCATTACTACTATTGTATAATCAAGAGTATAGGATAGGAGTATCTATTTTAGACTTAGACTAAAAGTCTTAAATATCTTGAAGTTTGAATCTTCATTGTCTTCATAAGTATTCTTCATTTTCTTCTTTTTGATGATGTTGGTGTCTTCATCAAAACTGTGTCAAGGTCAAGAGTAACCATCTTCTTCACAGAATCTTCATAAGCAATCTTCTTATATAGACTTTTCTTCTGGGTCTTCATAGAAGTTATGATCAAATAACATTTATAAAGGATTAATGCAATATGTTCAATTGAGTATGATAATGAGAAGTATATAAAACTAGTTCAAATGAGTATTTAATTCACGAGTTTCATTGTATCCGATTTCTTATTCTTGACGTTTCCTATAAATTCTTTTTTCCATTTACTTTAATCATAAAGGAGGTTTTCTTTGCACAGTTTAAATTTTTTTTATTGTTTTCCTTTAGTATGCACGATTTCGTCTCCTTTGTCCATAAAGATGTTAGGGTACAAAGTTTGTGTTCCCAAAGATATTAGGTTTCTCTTACAGATTAACATAACATTTAATTGAAGAATATATAATTATTGGGACAACAAACATTCACATTATATATATATATATCAATAAGTTGAAATAAATTCAAATTATTGCACGAGTGCAGAAGCACTAGGCATGTTTGTTTCTTGGACACACTTATCCTTGGAAAGACATAACATTAGACACATTTGACCCTTGCACGCATGTGTTAGTGGATGATTTTATCTCGTGATTGACACTTGACATAATCATTACTGGATGCAATTGTCATTGAGCTATATAGGTTATTGGACGCGCTAGGTCCTTTTGACACGATAACTCCTTTGACGGGCTTAGTCACTAGATGTATTAACTTTGTTTTCTAAAAACGTTTTTCTAAGATATTTAGTTTTCCATGACTAAGAAACTTATTCTCATTCGTGAAGAAGATCTTCTTCAGGATCTTGGTACAATTTTGATAAAGATACCAAGATTACACTAAAAGAAGGTAAAATGAGGAAGATATTGAAGACCCAAGAAGATAAAGCTTCAATTAAAGTCTAAGTCTTCAATAGGTACTTCTATCATTTACACTCTAATATAATTAGTAAGCAATGCTCAATTGAAAGTGAAAAACTATTTTAAAGTAAAAATGAAATATCTTAAAAATATATATATACAATTTTCAAAAGCTAAGTAACGGGTTAGTTGACCTGAGTAACACATTACTTGAACTATGTAATAGTGATTAAAAGGTTAATGGGACTTTGTAACAAGTTACCTAACTGAATAAAAACTTATCCAACAATTTATACATAGTGTAACCAATTACTACCTTGTTTTGACCGATTAATTCTTAGACATATAGTTTGAGTAATCGATTACATCATGGTGTAACCAATTGCCAAGAGTTGTTATAACCATATTTTCAAATTCAAAGTGAATAACTTTCATTCAAACTCAACGGGTTTCATTCCAATCATATCCCAACTTCATGGAAGGGAATATTGGCTGATTGGAAGTCTATTTAAAGGCATTAGGACTCCTATTTGAAATACACTTGACACAATCTGAATACACAAAATTTCATATACAATTCTCTGCACTTATAGTGCAATTTTTGTTTTAAACTTTTAGAATTCTTTCTGAAGTTGCTTCGAGTACAAAGTTCTAAAGTTTTCATACTTAATTAATTTAAAGAGCATTATCTACTAAGTGTACTGAGTCTAAGGATAGCATGTTATAGAAATGTTACATCTTGTAAAGGCAATCCTGGCACAAAATTTATTCTTCAAAACATATTGTAAACTTGTCATCACAAGGGTGTGGTGAGAAGGGGAAAGAGTGTACTTGGAAATTTGATTTCCAATATGTGAGTGTGTAAGGTACAAGGAGTCTCGGAGAGAGAAATTTGTAATTACAACTCAAGATATCTAGTAAAGAAATCTCTTGTGTTGCAAGAGTACTAGACGTAGCCTTCGATGGACAAGAAGGTGAACCAGTATAAAATCTTTGTGTTCTTTCTCTCTTCTATCTACTCTATCTCTCTCGTTTTCAATTATTTCTTGGTAATCTTTCTACAATAATTCGGCTGAATAAACACTTTGATATCTTAAGCATAAAAATTGACAATTGCCTCATACAACTAATTCACC
>NC_032020.1:8755599-8783942 GCF_001865875.1 Lupinus angustifolius
CTAGTTGTCATCTAATACTTACAATTTGAAATAGAGCATAGTTTTAGTAAGTTACTCACAAAGATCCTAACAATTTTGATGGCCTCTAAGTCTTTTCTAGGAGAAGGTTAAGATATTAATAGACCTCCAATTTTTGTTGGACAAAATTATGCATTCTAGAAAATCAGAATGAAAATCTTCAAAGAATCCCTAGACTTAGATATATAGAACTCAATAGAAGAAGGTCCTTTCATACCAAGCATTGTTGTTAACGGGGTTAAACAACCAAAATCAAAATGTTCATTGACCAAAGAAGAGAAAAATAGAGTCCATTATGACCGTAAAGCCAAAAATATTCTTATATCGACTCTAGGAAAAAAAGAATCCTTTAAAGTGTCAAGTTGAAAATCGTCAAAAGAAATTTGGGACACTCTAGAGAGGATACATGGCACCGGAGAAATTAAAATATGCGCAAAAAATAGTGAAGCATCAACATCAGGGCAAGACTCCATATGCTCTATATGCAGAAAACCAGATCATGTTAAAGGTACTTGTCCAATATTACAAAAGCAACATACATTCAAAAGAAATAATGACAAGAAGCATAGAAAAACAAATATCATATCAGAAGACAATGACGCTAGTTCAAATGTTGAAATCGAAATTAAGGAGCAAGCACATATTTGCTGGATGGCTTCAAACAAATTAAACGATGATTAGGAGGTTAGTAACTCTGAACCAAATGATACTTTTTCATATGATTAGTTACATATTGTTTTTAGAGAATTTCATGAAGAATTTACTAAACTCTCGAAATTAAACATCAAACAGTAAAATGCCATAAAAGGTCTTGAAAGTCAAAATGAAATTTTGCATAAGGATTTAGACTCCTTAAAATCCAAATCATATTTCAATTGCATAAAATGTCAAAAATGTGATACTCTTGAAACAAAAATTGTTTCATTAAATCAAGAACTTGATGTGTTCAAGAAGAATACTCATAAGTTGGAAAATATTTTAAATACTCAAAAACTTATCAATGATCAAAGTGGTCTAGGCTACTCAAATAGCCGAAAATCTAATGGTATGATAAAGAATACTTTTGTGAAAACTAAGAATGATTGCATTCATAATATTTCTAAAGAAAATCCTGATCAACATTTTTTCTATAAGTCTAAACAAAAGATGCATCAACTTCAATCCACACGCTTTTATTGTAAAAATGTAGGTCATACTCCTAATTCATGTCATATTAGAAAAGTTGGTATTCCAACTGGCCAACATGTTTGGGTTGAGAAAGGTGTTAACCACGCAGGACCCAATTCACACTGGATACCTAGAATTTATTTTTACTTTGTTTTGCAGGAGTGTCTAAAAGCCATAAGCAAAATGTGGTATCATGAAAACAGTTGTTCAAGTCATATCACAAAAGAAAAATTCAAAATTTTCATATTTAAGAAACAAAGGCCTTGTTACCTATGCATGCACCATCAAAAGAAAAATCCTTGGTATATGTAATGTTGTTATGATTACTATTTTCTAAAATCTAAGGCCTTGGTATGACCGTCTAACAAGCTTATTACTTGATAAAGGTTTTACCAAAGGAAAGGTCGATACTACATTATTTATTAAAAAAATAGATCATCATACACTTCTTGTACAAATTTATGTTGATGATATTATTTTCGGTTCTACTAATGATCTCTTGTGTTGTAATTTTGTTAAAATGATGCAAGAGGAGTTTGAGATGTCCATGATGGGAAATTTGAATTACTTTCTTGGACTAAAAATCAAACAACTCAAGGATGGTTTCTTTGTTAGTCAATCTAAATATTGCATGGATCTGCTAAAGCGCTTTGAGATGAATGATTGCAAACCAATTGTCATTCCTATGGGTTCTAGAACATACATAGATATTGATGAAGCTAGAAAATGCATTGACATTTCTAATTATTGAGGTATGATTGGTTTCCTACTTTACCTTACTGTAAGTAGACCTGATATAATGTTTAATGTATATCTTTGTGCATGTTATCAGTCAAAACCTAAAGAGTCACATCTTATTGATGTTAAAAGAATTAGGAAATATCTTAAAGGTACACCTAATGTAGGACTATGATATCCAAAAGGAAGTTAATGTGATTTGGTGGGATATTCGGATTCATATTTTGCTCGATGTAAATCTGAGAGGAAAAGTACTAGTGGTACTTGTCATATTCTAGAAAATGCTTTAGTCTCAAGGTATTGTAAGAAACAAGCTTGTGTTGCTCTAAGTACTGCTGAGGCAGAATATATAGCAGCAAATAGTTTTTGTGCCTAGATATTGTGGCTCAAGCAACAATTGCGAGATTATAGATTAGACTTGGGTTGGATTCCCTTAAAATATGATAATACTAGTGTTATAAACCTCACTAAAAGTCGGTGATGCATTCCCAAATTAAACACATTGATATAAGGCATCACTTCCTTAGAGACCATGTCCAAAAGAAAGATATACTCTTGGAATTTGCTGATACACATGACCAATTAGAAGACATATTTATTAAATCTTTGGCAAAATAACCATTTTACAATATTAGAATAGAATTAGGCATACTTGATGAAGCTTACTTTTCCTAAAATTGGTTTATATGCTTATATGTTTTGCTTCATTATGATTATTATATGCCTACTTGTGCTTATACATGTTTCAAAATACTTAATTTTCACACGTTTGGGGTATTTAATCGATTACTAATCCTAAGTAACCAATTAGCAGACATCAGATAGCCTGAATATTCAAAATTTGAAGATGGTAATCAATTACCCACTTTATGCAATTGATTAATTTTAAAACATTGGAGAAGTGTAACTGATTACTCACTTGGAGTAACCCATAATATTGCGTAGCATATAAGGCTTTTTGTCCATTTTCAAACATCATCATCCTCATTTCAACTCCTCCAAACCATGGTACCCCCATGGTTCCCCCCCCCCCCACAAACTCGAAAAACTGTCATTCTCAACCGTTTTGAGTGATTTTTGAGTCTATTTATATCACATTTTCATTTCCAAACACATTGCAACCTTCATTTTCGTGTTTGGTGGCCTAAATTAAAAAACCCAATTCTCAAAATCTCAAAACCTAGTTTCTTCAAAATCCAAATTCATGGCTTCAACTTCAAAAACAAAGAAGTAACGAACCAATGTGGCTCCCAGGAGGCAACAAACCTCTTCACATACTAATCCTTTGGACTTGGCTCGACTTCTTGCCAACGAAGAACAATGCAAGGTGTTCATGGAGAATTTCATGCAGAGACCAATTTTTGCTCCAAAATTTGGTAAGTTACACTCTTTTGAGTATGATAATTTCATTTCCCCCTTCCCTCTTAGACAACAAAAATTGTTTAATCTCTGTGAAATGCATTGTGCCTACTACCCGGAACTTATAAGGGTATTTTACTAAAATTTGACTTTCAAGAAGAATAAAATCTTCTCTTTCGTCAAAGGCAAGGAACTTGCCATCGATTTTCGAACTTTAAGTTCAATTTGCAGTGACACACCGTACATAGGGACTATAGTAGAGTTAGGCTTATAGTGTGATGAGCTAGAAGAGTACAACAAACATGATTTCTACTACTTTATATATAGATATTCCAAGAGGGAAATTGAATTGTGTAAGCAAAGGGCCATTAGTGATACCATAAAAAGTAGAAATATTCTTTCTACTGGAAACTTAAACCTAGAGGACGGTTTGCTTTATTACTTTTTGAGTTAAATCATAGTTCCAAAATTTTCAAATCACTATCAACTTAATGATATAGAACTACAATTTACGTATGTTATTAAGCAAAATGTCCTCATAAATTGGGCGTTGATGGTAATGAGACAATGTGGTCTTTAGAGGTGATTATGGTCCCTTACCTTAAGCTATCATCATTGCCACTTTTGAGCATTTTGGTGTAACTCTTGCTGGAGATTCAAAGATCATGTTCGATGCTCGGAAAAATAAGATGGATGTGGATGTCATCCACAAAATGGGATTCTTTCGAGATACCACCGATATGATCTATAAGCATTATGGTGATATCAGACTGCTCAAACTAAAAACTCCTCTACTAACCCTCCTACTCAGCATTCCTCGTCGTTTCATGTCGAGTCATCATCATCTGGTTCCATGTCATCCAATCAAATGATTATGGACGAGTTATTCTCACTTCGAGTCTACATCACTACTAGGATGGATGCTTTTGATATTACGAATCAACAAGTCCAAGCAAAACATCATAGACTGTCAAATCGATTAGATTATATGGATTTGGATGATGAACGTGCTGGGCCATGCTCATAGAGTTGTTTTGATTAGGAATTTACATAGTTTATATGTTTCCTTGATGTTGTTGTTATTGAACTTGCTAGTTATTTGTTGTTTTGCTATGTAATTGGCTTTAACTTTTACTTTCGGCCAAGTATGAAGTCCTTGTGTTTTCCTAAGTTACAATGTGATGATATTTCAAATTAATTTTGTTTTATAGTCTGTGCATTTATTATTGTTCATTTATATTTAATTCTGCCATTGGCTTCAAAATAAGTCAAAATATATCTTGTTACCCTTTTGGTATATCTATATGAATATATTGTGTTGGAAACCTAGTTTTTCCTTCTTTTTGGTGAAGTCAAAAGGGGGAAAAAAGTTGGAGTTTATATTTTTTCTGTCAACATTTATTTCAAACACAAACTTCAGCAAAAAGGGGGAGCATACAAACTAAATCATGTCAAATTCTACGAATTATGCTGATTTCAAAAAAAAACTTTCAAAATGTGTTGGTTTGTCATCATAAAAAAGGGGGAGATTGTGAAGAAGATCTTGCTCCTACCTTGGCACGGTTTTGATGAAGACACCAAGATCATACAAAAGAATGCAAAAGGAAGAAGATATTGAAGACACATGAAGATCAAGCTTCAGTTAGAGTCTAAGTCTTCAATAGGTACTTTTATTCTTTACACTCTAATATAATTAGTAAACAATGCTCAATTAAAGTGAAAAACTATTTTAAAGTGAAAATGAAAACTCTTAGAAAAAGTCAAACAATTTTCAAAAAGCTAAGTAACGGGTTACTTGACCTGAGTAACAGGTTACTAGACCTAGGTAATAGATTACTTGAACTGTGTAATAGTGAGTAATAGGTTACCTAACTGAGCAAAAAGTTATCCATCAACTTTTACACAGTATAATCGATTATTGCCTTGTTGTAATCGATTAATTCTCAAATAGAGAGTTTGAGTAATCGATTACATCATGATGTAACCGATTACCAAGAGCTGTTATAACCAAATTTTCAAATTCAAACTGAATAACTTTCATTCAAACTCAATGGGTTCATTCCAATCGTGTCTCAACTTCATAGAAGGGTATATTGGTTGGTTAGAAGCCTATTTAAATACACTTGATACAATCTGAATACACGAAATTTCAAATACAGTTCTATGCATTTTTAATACAATTTTTGTTCTAAACTTTCAAAATTCTTTCTGAAGTTGCTTCAAGTGCAAAGTTCTAAAATTTTCATACTTAATTACTTTAAAGAGCTTTTCCACTAAGTGCATTGAGTCTAAGAATTGCAAGTTATAAAATTGTTATATCTTGTAAATGTAATCCTGCCACAAAATTTATTCTTCAAAACGTATTATAAACTTGTCATCACATGTGTGTGGTGATAAGGGAAAAAATAGTACTTGGAAAGGTTGATTTCCAAGGGAGTTGGGTATTTGTGAGTGTGTAAGGCACAAGGAGTCTCGGGGAGAGAAATTTGTAATTATAACTCAAAATGTCTAGTAAAGAAATCTCTTGTACTGCAAGAGTACTAGATGTAGTCTTTGGTGGACAAGAAGGTGAACCAGTATATAAACTTTATATTCTTTCTCTCTTCTCTCTACTATATCTCTCTTGTTTTGAATTATTTCTTGATAATTTTTCTGCAATAATTCCGCTGCTTAAACACTTTGATACTTTAAGAGAAAATTTGATCATTGCCACATACAACTAATTCACCCCTCCCCTTTTAGTTACCATCTGACACTTACAACTTTTAACTTCATTTTTTGTTTATGATATTTATACTTTTGATCAAATGATCCGACTCCACTTTCTAAACATAATAAAACCATTTGTTGAATAAGTGGTCTCGAATTATTTTGTTATTCAAAAACATTAGAGAATAGCTTAGAAATTATTTAAAATTGTTGGTTTGAGAAGAAAGAAGAAGAAGCTATTTAACTTAAAAGCAATTTGGAGAGAGAAAGGTAATGCTTTGTTTATGATAATAAAGACTTTTACGGAACAAAGGGAAATGATGCCCAACTTGTTTGCTACCATAGAAGCACTCATGTTTTTTAACCTAGACAATTTTCCTAATTATTGTGCATAAACTATATTTTTATGAGTTATAAGTTATATCATGAATACTCAATAAACATTTATTCCACTAATAAGAGGTTTTATGTTATTTATGCATGTTATACTATAAGACTTTGTAGTATATGAAGAAAATGTTATGTAACTTAATGCATAAGTGTCATATCTCGTACTTAAGTTAGTTATATATATGTTCATGAGGAATTTGGCGCAAAAAGTTAAGGGTAACATACTTTGAAAGTTAATGCATCCATTGATCTTCTGCATGTTTTCTTGAGTAAAACATTAATAAAAAAATAACGCACCTTAACGTGAAAACGGATAGGCGAAGTAGAAATTTATAAATGATCAAGAACGATAAAGGATTCTTTTTTCTTTTTTGGTTGAAACAAAAGGAATAATGCGTTCCTTTCCATTTCGAGAAATTGTCAAAAGAATTAACCAATTGATTAATTGAGTAACATTATATTTAACCAATTGGTTAATTGAGTAACATTATGTTTAACCAATTGATTACTTAACTTCATATATTCTTTACAAATCAAGTTTTCTCACGAGCAATAAAAGCGAATAAAAATATAAAATTTAAAAGTAGAAACTTTAGGAAGCTTCAAGAAAGGAAGAAATTAATCAATTGTTACTCCCAAGTAGATTATTTCTGTTTGCTTGCACATGCAACCCAAAGTCTCACAACTTTTAATGATAATATTCTCTTTTGTTTGCATATCTACTTTATTTTGGTTCCTTCTACATGTGGAAAATGTATTTGTTCATTTACTTTCATAAGGGCTAAAACTTGTCCAAATTGGATGGGAATCACTTGTCACATTCATGTCTCACTTGATATACTAAGTTAATCACAAAGCTCTATTCATTTAAAAAGAAAAATTATAAAAACATAAATTAATATTTTAATAATATTTTGTAAAGTTTAATTGGTCAAAGATAGGGGAATAGAAAAATTATGGGACAAGTGATGTTTTGTCTCCAATACTGAGGCGTAATATATGTTTTATGGGCAAATTTACTGTGTAGGTGTAATTTGACTTTGTTATTACCATAGTAGTAGTGTAAATTTGTAGAAATCGTCAACCCAATAGGTGTTTCCCCTTTTTTTGTCCTATTCACACCTAAATCGTCAATCACAATGGAGTTTTATTTTTTTATTCATTTCATTCAGAACTCATCAACACAGTAGGCGATTTCAACTTTTTTTATTTTTTTTTCATAAAACTCCATTGCCATTGGAGTTTTTCATATCTATTTTTTTTTTATATTTGCCTAGAAAAACCATCTATGGCAATGGAGTTTTATGAATTTTAATTTTTTAATTTTCAATGGAGTTTTATGTTAGGAAATGTACACATTTTGGTGTCGGGTGTAAGTGGCGAATTCGCGCTTCTTTTAATGTTAAGTGCGACATTTGGGAGATTAAAAAAATTAATGGAACACATAGTTGTATAATAGGGTTAGTCACATCAATGTGGGACTTCATCACATAGACGTCATTAAGGTTTTGCTATGGAAAATTAAAAAATTAAAATTCATAAAACTCCATTACCATAGACGATTTTGCTAGGCAAATATAAAAAAAAATTAAATATAAAAACTCCAATGACAATGGAGTTTTATGGAAAAAAATAAAAAAAAAAGTTGAAATCTCCTACCGTTGACGAGTTTTTGAATGAAATGAATAAAAAAATAAAACTCCAATGTTGTTGACGATTTAGGTGTGAATAGGACAAAAAAAAGGAAAACATCTATAGGGTTGACGATTTCTATAAATTTACACTACTTCTGTGATAAAAAATAAAGTTATAACAAAGTGAAATTACACCTACACAGTAAATTTGCCATGTTTTATGATTTATATAAATTTTACATGTATCCATCACTTACTGGAATACATGATAGTGGTGCTCAATATCCTATAAACATTGTATATTTTCAAAGTTGAAGCACCAACAAACTATGCTTTACAATTACCACATCAATAAGTAACAGATTGAAATTTTCTCCCCGACCCTCCAGATTCCAACACTAGAATGTGAGGGGAAGAGAATATTTATAATTTTTAATTCGAAAATAATTGTAGATTTGAACCATTGAAAAATTGTCACATATTATAATCTGGATCAGGGACTCTCCACTAGAGGATACCAGCACATAAGTAACATTTCTTTTAATGCATACAGAGCCACCAAATAGACAACTAGGAAGAACATCATTTCAAGAACATTAATGGGACAAAAATAAAATACAAAGAATCACCCTTGTAAGTTCTGGGTTGTTCCTTAAACTAGTTAAGAACCACCAATCTCAGCTTGGTTATCTCAATCCAAAAAAATAGGTTTTATGAACAACAAATCAGGAGAATTTTGAGACAACTTTGATTTTTATAAGGCATATTACAACTATAATACCTTATTCAAATCAAAGTTCAGAAAATATTTCCAGATTTGTAATACATGTAACATTACTATTCTAAGAATTCCATAGCAAAGAGAGATATATATTGATGAGGTTGAGCTGTTATATACTTAAGCCAACCATAATGATAAGAATTTGGCATAAAATTCATGCACCCCTCTCTAGAATTTCTTGCTGCCTCTTCAATGATTCTTGCTTCTGCAATATCATCTTTCTATGGAACCTCTTTATGAAAAGATCAGCACAATTGTCAATTTCATTTTCCAACTTGAACTCTTCTCCTGCTTCTTCCTTACAATTCTTCACCAAATCAATCACTGAGCCTCCAAGATCCAAATCCTCAGACTCGAAGAGAGTGTGTGTTAGATCCGGGTACTTATCATCATCATCAACAACATCATCTCCATACATGAAATAACCATCTTGGTCTTGTTCTTCCTCCATCACTTGAGTTTCACATTGATTTGGTAAGGACTCATAGGTTTGAGCATTGTTCTTGTGCACCATTATGGCCATGTTTTGATCATTGCATCCATCTTCCAACATGCAATCTTCATTGTTCTGATCATCAGAGTTGTGCCCTAACACAGCATGAATCTTCTCTGAGAGAGAACTCATCAGAAACTTCTTATTCTTCATGAGTGAGAATATTATCAAACGTGCCTTGATGGCATTTGTTTTGGACTTCAAAGCCATAGTTTTTGACTTGGTCATTGAGCTTATAGCAGCTATGATTTGCTTCAACAACTTAGATGCACTGTTCTTCATGTTGTTGCACCTTGTAGTAGTAACTATCAAGTGCTTATAGGTTAATATATTTCTCAAACTAAAAATAGAAAATAACTTGAATTCTTGGAATATTTGTGTTTTTTGAGTGAGATTGTATGATGAGATTTGTATTGTGCAAGATTGTTGTACTTTTTTTACACAAGAAATTATATATCTTGGCATGAAAGAGTTCTAGGCGGGTACATGGGTTTATATAGGAAGTGTAACAAAGGTTGTATCTAGTGACAATTAGCTGTGCTTGTGTGATAGAAACATGCTAAAACAAAAGTAAGAGTGAGGGTTTAGAAAAAGAAAAGAAAAGGATTGAAAGTGAAAGTTAAAGCTGAACATAAAGTTAAGGACATTAGGCTTTTCATTATTGGGTCTTGTGAGGAGTGTGTCACATCCAATAAAAAAAGTGGAATACGCTATTCCATTTCATTTTATTTTCAATAACAAAAGTATTATTTTATTATACTTAAAATAATAAATATATTATTACATGTTGAATTTTTTTTTGTTTTTAAAATATTCATCTCTCTAATAACAAAAAGATCCTTACTCAAAAAAATAACACTTAATTAAAAAAAATCTATAAAAATAATAATAAACACTTTTATATTATTTAATAAAATTTGATACCAGGGGAAACAATTTTTTTTAACATAGTATCTCAATTTGGTGAATTAATCTTTTTTGCAAATTTGAAGTTTTTAGATTTGATTTCGCATAAACTAGAAAAAAGATTGGCCAAATGACCCTCTTGGTCTTCTTTGGGTTCCTTGGTACTCAGTGTACAATATAATTTGGGAGAATTTTCCTATACATATTTTCTTAAAAAAGTTAGGGAGAATTGATTTTGATCCGATTTTTTATGAAAGCTTATTGTAGAATTTAGTTTTTTAGCATTTTTAAATAAAATTACTTGTAAAGTTTTAATATAATTTTTTTTAAATGTAAGTAAAAATATCAAAGCCCCTTTAATAGAATTATTAAATAAAATCACATATCCTCAAAATCTAAAACACGAAGTCCATTTCTTTATAAACAACTAGGAGAAGAATGAAAGAATCTATTTTTCATGAATTTTTGTAAAGAATAAATTGTTAAGTTAAAAGTTTTTGTTGATTACCTAATGGGAGATGTTGTTTACTTATTTCTTTGATGAATTGGAGATGTTGATAAATAACATTGTGTATATATAATCTGTTATTTAAAATAAGGAAAATATTGTTAGGAAAAAAATTAGAAGAGAATATAAGATAAGTTGTGAAATATTTGTTAGAGATTTTGGAAAATTTCTTTATAAACCACATTTATTATTGCTTATAGTCATTGACAATGTTTATCATGTATTAATATCTTCAATTTTTTTACTTTCAAGTCTTGAAATAGTTTTGTACATTTTTTTTTGGGTACCTTAAGTCCTTTGTCTGTTTTTTTATTTGGTTCCTTTCAATTATTTGACCACTATTTAGTATGGGGGGACCCTTAAAACTTTTGAGGAACTGAAATTGGGACATAGATAGGCAAAGTTACCTAAACCACCATAGCAATAGAGCAATTACTGTTCAATAATTTACTTTACATTTAGATCTAGATTCAGGCTCAATAGCAATTGACAAAAATAACCATCAACCTTAGACAAATATTATACAACTTCTTTCTTTTGAGAAAAGGAAAGAGGGTGGTACCACTAACATTGCATTTGGGCATATTTTATTGTTTTTTGGTAGAAATTGGAATCTAATTTGCTTAGTGCAATCATCTTAATTCTTCAACTTCAAATTTCAACAAAAGAGAGGAGGCTCCCATGGTATTAAAAAAACTCTTTGCCCCTTATTACTTCAGCGTGAGGAAGGTTCAAATGTTGAATGCATATTGAATATTCCATTATTTATATTGTAAACTTAGCCCCTAAGGTTACATACAACGGCCTCAATTTTTCACTTGAGCTTCTCCACTATCTAGTGATGTGTGCTTTGTTGTTTTTATATAAGTAGAAATAAAATAAATAAATAGATCATTAGAGATGGAATTATATCCTGAAGATGTAATAACCATATATTGTCTTTGTAAAAAATTATTATAACAAATACATGATTCATCATTCATTTCTATTATTTTTATTAAAGAGTTAATAATAATATGAATGATGATGAAACAATAATAATATATAAACTCTTACATATGATATGGTAGATAAGCTTTCTCTCGAGTGACTCATTCACTATCCATTCTCTATAAGTCTATAAATAAATAAATAAGTACTTTTTTTCTTCGAACTACAATTTGTTTGAATTTTTTATTTTATCACAAAAGATCCACATTTATTTCTTGCACCAATTTCATTGTCACAAAATCCTAAAATCATAGTCAATGGACGTTGGTTCAAGTGATACATGTTTGATTCCCCTTAAGCAAAGTTTCGGGTTCGAGTCTTGTACATGGAAAAAATGTCCGCTAGGAGAGTTAGCCCCACGTACCTGTGGATATTCCCGGCTTGGACATGATTGCTATCAGTGCGAGGATACACGTGGAAAACAAAAAAAAATCCTAAAATCATAGAATTCCACGTTGCAAGTATAAGTCTCAATAATTAAAAAACAATTACTGTTAATATGAATTCGATGCTATTTTTACAATTATCATTATTAATCCAATAACTAAATAATTTTTACAAAATAATATAAAAAGTAATAATTTTTCCAAAAAGAAAAAACATTCATCTTAAAAGTCCTCTCATCTCTTTCATACACAAAAAAACATTTCCAGTTTCATCTGGCAATTATATTATGGATAATCATACTAGTTCGAATCATAATAAAAAGTAAAATATATTTTCGTGTTATAAATTATTTATCTCATTTAGCCACTAAAACCACAATATGTGTTTGTTTAATCATTTTATACAAAAAAATACTAAAAACTAAAAAATAGGATTATTTTATATTAAAGGATAATTTATTAAGGATGTTTCCAAGCAGAAGATTTATTTTTTGAGATGTATAGATATTATTTAAGAGAGTTTTATCCTTCCGTACAAACAGCATGTATTAAACCCCGAGCATAATGTTTAATACTGACCTCACTTGTTTATCAATTGTGTTTAGTCTTATTAATAGTACATAGAATTAAATAAATATATCATTTTGTTGCGTAATTAACTGAATGATGGGGAAAAGTAGGAAACTAAAAATAAAAACCATTGTTGGAGAAAGGAAGATCATTATTGAAAAGCCAGTCTTTAATGAAGATAAAAATATATTTAGATTTTCAAAGTTGAATTTCTATTTTTAAGCCATATTTAATCGCAATTTTATTAAATTCGAACCACTCAATCACTCAGTCATGTTCGGTATGAATGAGTCATTAGTTGGAAAAATAATTCAGGGGTTTGACTGTTGGACTCAATTTTAATGAAAATTTCTAAAAAATTTATAAAAATAGTTAATATTATTTAATAACTATATTTTAAATTTAAAAACATTAATATTTAGGTAAACAACCAATGAAAAAGGTTTCATTGCCACAAAATGTCTCAAACAAGTTAAAAACATCATCAAATAATATATGTTTTATGTTTTAATTGAAACAAAAGTGCGCAAATAAGTTTAAAATTTAATTTAACAATTAAGGTTTTACGAAAATATAAGCTAACAAATGATATACATAATTACAAATAAGTTGAAAGCATTTTATTTTTTTCCATTTCAAACTAATGTCATTTGGTAGTTTTTAAAAAAAATATTTTTAATTAACTCAAGCAATCCAACCCACCCGACTATCTGAACACCAATTTTAAACTTAAATTGATCAAATCAAATCAATCTAATTTAAATTTAATACCAATTATATGATAGACACGTCTAATAATTCATTTACGGTTGAACCAGTTGGAAATTTTTATAAGCCTGATTAGTCAGATTACCATGGCCCCTCTTATTTGTTATCAATTGGAAAGGGGATATGTTAATCATGTGCGTAGGGGCATGTCTTGTTAATGTTATTCCAGAGATACAATTCAATTTCTATAGTAAAATCCATGTTATTTAAAAATGGGCTCATATATTTGGAGTAGTATAATACTTGTCACAATATTTAATATAACTTTTATTCTTATTGGTCTCATTCATTATTTTATAATTTATTATAATTTTTATTAAATTATATATCAACAATATTTTCCTTAAGTAACAAACATTATTCTTATTTGATTCTTACAATTTACTCCACAATTTTATATTTTACAATAAATACAATCAACTATAAAAACAAATTAAGTGGTAATTAATAAAATAAAAATTTTGTTTTGGTTCAACATGTCTTTTGAATAGGTCTTAGAAACAAAACTATCTCATTGCTAAGTTGGAGCTCGCTAAACAAGCCTATTCGAATTTTTAAAAATCATTGATTTACTCATGTGTGAACATTCTCAGTGGCTTTCTAAAAAGTTCATTGTTCCACCAAGCGAACCTCCTCAAATTTGGAGACAATTTGGGACATTCACAAGTCATTTTGGCCCAACCTAACTTGGAGCTCGCTTTGATGCAGCGAAAGCGATCGTTGCGCAGGGTTGGCCACAAACAATCAAATAAAAGACATACGAGTAAATAGAAGAGAAGAAACAAGAGAATTTGTTAACAGGGTTCAACCAATTGTACCTACGTCCTCGGGAGCGCTGAGCGGCTACCAAGATATTATTAGAGAATAAGGATTACAAACCCTAGCACACCCATGGGCCCACCTGCCCATGGGGTTTTTCTATTAGGTGCTTATATCTGGTGCACATTATAACAAGGGACTTGAGTCCAATATCTAACATTGATATTATACTCTATTCTAATTCTAGGCAATGTGAGACTTCATATAATAATATATTTCAAACATCCCCAACAATCTCCACCTTGATTGAAATAGACGAATATTTCGCTCTTTAGGAAATCTACACAAGAATCTCCACCTTAGCGAATATATGACTCAACCTTGTTCAATGTCTAATTCTCTTTAATTGCTCCCCTACAACATAGACCTTCTGAGTATCATTGACGATGTTATCAAGAGCCTAGCTCTCCAAACTTATAGTGCAGCTTCCCGTACCGCCATCAAATGGAACACGCCGCCTAGCCACCTATTGCTAGGAAGTCTTTCGATATATTGGAACATCTACACAAAAGTTTACTAACAATCGTCCTCTTCAATACTCAGTCAAACTGAACCTTGGAGCTTCCTTGGAAAGCATCAACCGCAACTACCATTGTCTACTTCGACAATCCTAGTTCAAAAGAACTATCATACTCCACCATAAGGAGTATACCCACAACACACCTTGCGTCAATGCTAACTAATGCATGTGTCACATCCTTGCATCCAAGCCAATGCCCATGTCACACCCCTGCATCTCTACCAATGCTTGTGTTACAACTTACATCAAAGCCAATGCCCATGTTACATCCTACATCAAAGTCAGTTAGCGCCTCTGTGCTTTTGTGAATCTGCTAACAATTAAGATCCTTCACTATGACGTCTCAGACACGCCATTAGGTATTCCACTTCTCATCTCAAATGAGAACATTCCCTCATCATCTAGAGAGATACTGTCAGCATCTGTCTCTGGGTCAAACTCAACACATGAGTCCTTATCTCCACCTTGATCCTAACCCAATACATGAACTTATGGGTTCTGGATCAACATATACATTGCCCACACTACAGCTCCGCCATGTTTCCTTCTACTTCAACTCATCTACTCTATCTTTGTCATTACCTTTGACGCACCTTGTCTAGTCATCACACATTCACCCTCTTTAGTCATTATCTGACGTCTGGGCTAAGAGCCAACTACCAATTGGCTCTGATACCAATTGTTGGTGCAGCGGAAGCGATCGTTGCGCAGGATTGGCCACAAGCAATCAAATAAAGGACATACGAGTAAATAGAAGAGAAGAAACAAGAGAATTTGTTAACGAGGTTCAGCCAATTGTACCTACGTCCTCGGGAGCGCTAAGCGGCTACCAAGATATTATTAGAGAAAAAGGATTAGAAACCCTAGCACACCCATGGGCCCACCTGCCCATGGGGTGTTTCTATTAGGTGCTTATATCTGGTGCACATTATAACAAGGGACTTGAGTCCAATATATAACATTGATATTATACTCTATTATAATTCTAGGCAATGTGAGACTTCATATAATAATATATTTCAAACATCCCCAACAAAACTGTTCAACATAGGACAAAATTGGGTCAACCAGAAGTTTTTTTTTTAAAATCACTTAGGAATTATATTGGCTCAACAAGACATTTGACTTCTCAATAAGGAAGGACCCTAAATCTGTCAGAATATGTTGTTAGAGAAGAAGTATTTTCATTTAAGAAAACTACAATCAGCCAATAAGTCAAAAACATTATTAAATCCATAAGTTAAATATCTTCTAGCTACTTACTAGGCAAGTTCACTCTTCTATTAATTTACTATATAACAAAAAACTCATTGCTATACCACCTAAGGCATGTGTTATCATCTCAATAAAAAAAATTTTCTCAAAAAAGTTTCTTACCTCTTAATATGCAACCTCACACGTTAGATAAAAAAACACTATTTATCATTTATTTCAATTGAATAATAATTCATTATTAAATAATAACTCAATTACAACTTCACAATTCATTAGGTTATGTTAATTTATTTTATTAAATAATAACTTTATGGAACAAACTGTTTAACTTTCCTTAGTTCACTGTCCATTCTCCTTTTATTACTTCACAACTCATAATAAATTACACGTTAAATATTTTAAACTTAATATATTGACTTTTAATTTAAATTTTTTTCTAAAAATGAGCATTATCAGATGCTTTATTACGTTATACATTCTTTTTATATTCCTTTTAATCACCATGCATGATTGATTTATGTTATACATGCAAACATGTTAAAATTTTTAAGCTTAATATATTAACTCTCCATTTTACCATACCAAGAATGAAAGTTAATGATTATTATCATTATTTTTAATATAAAAATTAATGTTCATAAATATCCAAAACTCTGAAAAATGATTTTATAATTTGTTAATTTTAAATACTTTAATTTTAAAATTTAGAATGATTTTGGTAAATATTATTATTTGTGTTCATGATAAGAAAATAAATTAGTATTAATTTATAAATACGTATAAAGTTTACTTTAAATCAAAGATTGAATGAATTAAATGAATAATCTTGAACAATATTTGATTCCCTTTTATTATTATCCCTTCCATTTTCATACATCTTCATCTCTCCCTTTCTTGGTTATAGAAAAGCAATATTGTGTTCTCCTATATTATACACAACTTACTTTACTTTTAACAATATTATTACAGATATGACACATATAGTCAATTTCATAGAAGAGATCATGTTATTAAAAATACTTGGAAGACTAAGGCCAGAATTATTGGTCTTTTGTGTTGGATACATCTTCAGCACCATCCTTAGAAATGTTTTTCATGGATGAAAAGGTATTCTTTTGACTCTATATTTATTACCTATTAAACTATTTGTATGTATATACACCATATTTTTTTCTCAGTATTTTTCCTCTGTAAATTAGAGTGACAAGATACAAGATATTGTCAAGAATTACCATATTATGCAAATGTACGGGTAACATATATATTTTAACTATGCAAATGCATAAGTAACATGCGTGTTCTTAGCAATATGAATGTAAGAGTAACATGTGCGTTTTTAACCATGCGAATGCAAATGTTACATATGTGTTCTTAACAATACGAATGCATGATCAATATATGTGTTTTTACTTTTTAGCCATGCGATTGCATGATTAATATATGTGTTTCTTAGCCATAGAAATTCACATATAATATGTATGTTCTTAATCATACAGCAAAAAATAACACCCTTTTCTAATGCACATGTAACTTGCTTGTTCTCATTTAAATATACACGATCCATATGTACAGTCTGCTTTTTCTTGGATATGTAATGAAAACATGTGGGACATAAGTTTTGGATAAAACACAAGCCTCTTGTTTGTGTGACAGCCAACCACAAATATAAAGCTACCTAATCAAAAGTGAAAAAACATATATCGAGATTATCCAACACATCATATTTGAAGACAAATGTGTTTATATTGTTTGGCGCTATCATTTAGGATTAAATTTTAATTAAAATTAAAATTTTAATATATTTTATTGGTTGTTTTTACAAATTTATATCTCATTTCTCCTAATCAAATTAGCATATATAAAATAATTATTGGGGACCCTTGATTATAAACTTCGGCTGTGTATTCTTATGCTTTTAGAGCTAGTTCGCCAACAACACCTTTAGTTTAATTGGCGCAACTTAATAATTCAATTTATAAAAAATCAAAGATGTCGAATCTAACTTGGGCTTTGGTTTTGGATGCTTTCTTTCTGGTTTTCCACCTTTGGAAAGCAACAATAAAACGATTGCATTATTATGCAAATGTTGGTCTCAGATCTCAACATTGTGATTTGACCTATAAAAAGTTTGGCAACGTTACATTTAGAGAAAATGTGTACTTTGTGGGTGATGCAATCTAGTCTGTAAAGCTGCATTAAAACTTTAAAAATCAAACACCTACTTTGGATTTATTTTGGATATTTTGCATAAAAAGTTCATTCCAAAAAATCAAAAAAGTCCAACCACTGATTATGAACGACAGCTTAAATTTAAAAACTTTGGTGATCAACTAGTGTGTTTCCTCTATTGCAATTTCTTGTTGCAAACATAAATAACACTCTTTAGTAATTTATATGGATCATGCTTAGAAATGGTAGATTACAATCAAAATATTGGTCTAGTGGTGTAAGTTTCTATTTGTGAAGAAGATCTTGCTCCTGACCTTGACACGGTTTTGATGAAGACACCAACATCAACAAAAAGAAGAAAAAGAATACTTATAAAGACAATGAAGATTCAAGCTTCAAGATATTCAAGACTTTTAGTCTAAGTCTAAATAGGTACTTCTATCCCACACTCTTAATTATATAATAGTAGTAATGCTCAAACTAATTTTTAAATAAAATTGAAATACTTTAAAATACTTAAAACAATTTTCAAAAATAATGTGTAACATGTTACTTCATCTAAGTAATAGGTTACAAGTGTAAGAAAAAAGTTATCCAACTTAAAACTAATCAGAATAATCCATTACTGTATTTGAGTAACAGATTACTAGTGTTATTAAAGTTGAGTAACCGATTACTCAGCTTGTTGTAATCGATTACTCTAATTCGAAAATAAATGATTAGTGGACAGAACACTTGAGTAATCGATTACTCAATGCTGTAATCGATTACTAAGAGCCGTTGAATCAGATTTTCAAATTCAAAGTGAATGAGTTTCAATCCAAAATACATGTTTTCATTTCAATCAATTTCTACCCTTTCAAAGAGACATTTTGGCTGATTGAAAAGCTTATGTAAAGGCATTGAAACTCACAATCACTACACACAACATATACACAACTCTCATACAAATTTCAAAAGCTCTTACACATATTCTGAAACTATTTTCTGCATTTTTTGCAACAAGTTCTTAAAACTTTCAAAGTTGATTTTTATGAAGTTTCTTAAAGTGAAAGTGTTTCAAGTTTACAAACTTATAAAGAGCATTATTACTAAGTATACTAAAGAGTTGTTTGGATTGCAAGTTACATCACTTTCATACTTGTAAAGGCAATTCCACCATTGTTGTACATTCTTCATTATTATTGTAGAATACTTTCTTTCACGGGACGTGATAAGAAAGGGGATTAGAATCAGTTGGAAAGGTGTTTTCCAAAAGTGAATAAGGATTAAGGAGTGTGTAAGGTACATAGTAATCTCGGGGCGAAATATTATAATTGCAACTCATAATCTTTAGTGGAAAAATCTCTTGTGCTGCAAGAGTACTGGACGTAGCCTTTAGTGGACAAGAAGGTGACCTAGTATAAAAATCCTTGTGTACTCTCTTCTCCCTTATCTCTTTGATTTTACTTATTAATTTTCTGCATATATTTTCCGCTGCACTTTAACACTCGATTTTAAAGAAAAAGTGACCATTATTTTAAGTCAACTAATTCACCCCCTCTTAGTTGCAATCTCAGTCTTACAATTGGCACCAGAGCTATTTCTGAGTAAGATATTCTCAAACCTGATCCTATATCAAAGATGACCTCAAGATCATTTCTAGGAGAAGGTTCCAACATCAATTGCACTCCAAGCTTTGTTGGAGAGTGCTATGATTTCTGGAAAATCAGAATAAGAATCTTCATAGAATCTCAAGACTTGGATATATGGAATGTGATTGAAGAATGACCATATGAACCCTTCACCGTTGTGAACAATGTAAGGGAAGTAAAACGCAAATCTTCATGGAGTGATGAAGACAAGAAGAAGGTGCAGTATGATCTCAAGGGAAAGAACATCCTCACTTCAACACTTGGTATTGATGAGTTCTTTAGCGTATCAAACTGCAAATCTGTGAAAGAAATGTGGGATACTCTAGAGACTAAACATGAAGGAACAGAGGAGGTAAAAATATCTAGACTCAACACTCTTTCCCAAGAATACGAATTGTTTCGTATGAAACCAGAAGAGAAGATTCTGGATCTTCAAAAGAGATTTAATCATCTCGCAAATCACCTTCTTGCTCTTGAAAGTTCTAAGATCACTCACCAGAACATGGAAACCCAAGGTAACAACCATTTCTGAAAAGAAAAGTTTATCGAAAATGTCTTTGGCTGCATTGTTTGGAAAATTGCAGGAACATGAACAAGAACTCAGCCAACTTGACCAACACGAAGAACAGGAAAAGAAAAATAAGAATATCTCTCTCATGGCTAGAGTGGACAAATTCGAGTCATCAGAAGATGAATCTGATAAGGAAGAGATGGAAGACATGAGTCTTTTTGTGAAGAAATTCAGCAAGTTCCTCAAGAGGAACAAAGGTGCTAGAATTGGACAAACAAGGAAATTCACCAAGAATAATTACGCCTCCACTTCCAACCAAAAGTTCACATGCTTTGAATGTGGCAAAACTGGTCACATGAAGATTGATTGTCCTAATCTAAAGAAGAATTCTTTCAAAGGGAAGAATAAAACAAAGAATGGACGAAAAGCCTACATTGCTCGGTAAGACAATGACATTAGTTCCGCCTCTGAACCTGAAAATGCAGAAAAAACACATATCTCTTTAATGGCATCTCATCATTCTGATGATGCAGATGTAAATGACACTCAACTATATTCTTCTGAATTAAAAACGGCTTTCAATGACTTGCATGATGAATATGTCAAACTTACTAAAATGTTTTAAAAACAAAAATCTGAGTTAGATACTTTTAGAAACAAACCATCATCATCTTCATGTCAAAACTATATCACTCTTGAAAATAAAGTTTCAACTTTGAATCTTGAACTTAATAAAATGAACAAAAGCAGTAAAAAATTGGAAAAGATCATAAGTGATCAAAGACACTCAACAGACCGAAAATGTCTTGGCTATTCAAAAAGCCATGTTTCTAATAAACAAAGTGTCCCAACTAAGATAAACTTTGAAAAACAAAATATCCATGTTTTTAAAAACAGTAAAAATAAATTTAGGATACATGATCATCAACCCACATGTACATATTGCAAGAACCATGGACACACACCAAATACGTGTAAAATTAGAAAATATGGTGTACTCCTAGGTCATTTTAAATGGGTTGAGAAATGTACTAACTATGTAGGACCCAAAGAATATTGGGTACCGAATAAAACTTAAATTGTTTTGTAGGAAAATTTGAGAGCCACCTGCAACTTATGGTACTTGGATAGCGGTTGCTCAAAACACATGACGGGCGATAGAAAGAAATTCTCTGTCCTCACTCCAAGGGACAAAGGATATGTCGCTTATGGTGATAACAACAAAGGAAAAATATAGAAGGTGTACTATAGAATCGGTAAGCCACCCTCAACAACTATAGAAGGTGTAATATATGTTGAAGGACTCAAGCACAACCTTCTAAGTATAAGTCAATTATGTGACAAAGGCTTCCATGTGGCATGACTCAAATAAGTGCATCATTGAAAGTAAGAACTCTCAAAATTCTAAACTTGTTGGTAAAAGGATAAACAATATATATATGATTGAGATAGATTCATCTTTACCAATAACATGTTTAGTTGAAAAAGATAATTATGATGCATGACTATGGCATAGGAGAATTGCTCATAAACATATGGACCATTTGAATAAACTTACTAAGAAAGACTTAGTTGTTGGTTTACCTAAAATGAAACTTGTTAAAGACAAACTATGTAGTGTTTGTCAAATGGGTAAACAAACAAAAACTTCTTTCAAATCTAAGCATATGGTTTCTTCCGATAGACCATTGCAATTACTACACATGGAATTGTTTGGCCCCTCAAGGAAAAAAAATTATGGTGGTAACTACTATGCTCTTGCTATAGTAGATAATTTTTCGAGATACACTTGGACACTCTTCTTAGTTCATAAGAATGAGGCATTCAAAGCCTTTAGCATTTATGCTTAAAGAGTCCAAAATGAAAAATCACTAAAAATCATTGCTATAAGAACTGATCATGGGGGAGAATTTCAAAACTCATCTTTTGAAGAATTCTGTGATGATCTTGGCATCAGTCACAATTTTTCAGCTCCTAGAACACCACAACAAAATGGTGTTGTAGAGAGAAAGAATCGATCTTTAGAGAACTGGCTCGTGCAATGTTGAACGAAACTAACCTCCCAAAATATTTCTGGGCTGATGCAGTAAGTACTGCATGTTATGTTTCAAATCGAGTTCTTATAAGACCAATTCTTAAGAAAACCCCTTATGAACTCTTCAAAGATAGAAAACCAAACATTTCTCACTTGCATGTATTTGGTTGTAAATGCTTTGTTTTGAATAATGGTAAGGATAACTTAGACAAATTCGACGCAGAAGCTAATGAAGGCATATTCCTAGGCTACTTTCTTACAAGTAAAGCCTATAGAGTTTTAATGAAAGAACTCTAGCCATGGAAGAATCCATTCATGTATCTTTTGATGAAACCAATCCTCATATAAAGGATGGGTTAACTCCTGATGAAGAGGAAGTGTCAAGTTCATCCTCAAATGAAATTTCTATTATTGAACCTACAACTAATACTGAGCATTTGAAAATGAATGATAACCTATCATCTCAAGAGGAGCATATTCATACATATTTACCAAAATAATGGAGAACTCATTGAGATCATTCGATTGACAACATTATTACTGAATTAAATACGGGTATCACTATCCGACGAATGCTTGATAAAACATGTCTAAATATGGCCTTCGCCTATCAAATAGAGCCCTCCAAAATTGATGAACCAATCGAGGATGAACACTAGATTCTTGCTAAGCAAGAAGAATTAAACCAGTTTGAGAGAAATGAAGTTTGGGAACTTGTTCCTAGACTAAAAAACAGACATGGTATTATTGTTAGAAATAAAGCTAGACAAGTAGCCCAAGGATACAATCAGGAAGAAGATATAGATTTTGATGAAACCTTCGCTCTGGTTGCTAGACTTGAAGCTATTAGCCTATTACTTACATATGCCTGCTCTTTGAATTTTCAGTTATATCAAATGGACGTAAAAAGTGCTTTCATTAACAGATACATTCAAGAAGAAAAGAAGAAGCATTTTTTGAACAACCTCCTGGTTTTGAAGATTACAAACATCCTTCTTATGTGTACAAATTAAAGAAAACTGTCTATGGCTTAAAGCAAGGTCCTCGTGCATGATATGATCGTCTAACTAAATTTCTATTTGAAAAATGTTTCAACAAAGGAAAGGTTGACACTACACTCTTTATAAAAAGAATAAATCATCATACTCTACTTTTTCAAATTTATGTAGATGATATTATTTTTGATTCTACTAATGAGGTTCTGTGTAGATGCAAGGAGAGTTTGAAATATCCATGATAGGGAAGTTAAATTACTTCCTTGGACTTCAAATCAAACAACTTGATAATGACATTTTCATAAGCCAATCCAAGTATTGCAGAGAATTGCTAAAAAGATTTCACATGGATGAGTGCAAGCCAATTGTAAGAACGAAGTTGCAACTAAGAGGGGGGGGGGTGAATTAGTTGACTTAAAAATTATGGCCACTTTTTCTGCAAAATCAAGAGTTAACATGCAGCAGAAAATCTATGCAGAAAAATAATCAAGATAAAATGAAAGAGATAAGGGAGAAGAGAATACACAGTGATTTTTATACTGGTTCACCTTCTAGTCCACTGAAGGTTACGTCTAGTACTCTTGCAGCACAAGCGATTTCTTCACTAAGAATTATGAGTTGTAATTACAACATCTCACCCCGAGATTTCTATGAACCTTACACACTCCCTAATCCTTATTCACTCTTGGAAAACACATTTCCAAGTAATTCTAATCTCCTTTCTTTTCACACCCTGTGAAAGAAAGTATTCTGACCAATATTGAAGAATGTACAACAATGACAGATTGCCTTTACAAGTATGAAAGTAGTATAACTTGCAATCCAATCAAATAATTATGTATACCAAGTAATAATGCTCTTTGGAAAACTTTGAAACACTTTTAAGCAACTTCTTAAAAACAACTTTGAAAGTTAAGGACTTCTTGCAAAAAGTGGAGAAAAATAACTTCAGAATAAGTTTAAGAGCTTTTGGAAATTGTCTAAGAGTTGTGTGTTGTCTTATATTGTTGTTTATTTGTGTTGTGAGAGTTAGAGCCTTTATATAAACTTTCCAAACACCCATAGTGTCTTTCTGAAAGTGTAGGAGTTGTTTGAAGTGAAGAGATGACGTTTGGAGTGAAAACATTTCATTTTGAAATCTGAAATCTGATGTAACAACTCTCAGTAATCGATTACTGACAATGGGTAATTGATTACCCAAACTCTTTGTCCACTATTAATTTAAAATCGAATTAGAGTAATTGATTAAAACAATATGGGTAATCAGTTACTCAACTTTTCAAAACTGGTAATCTATTACTCAAAGACAGTAATGGATTACTCTGAACAGTTTTAAATTGGATAACTCTTTTCTCACACACGTAACTTGTTACTTATATGAAGTAACCCGTTACACACTATTTTTGAAAATTGTTTTAAGTATTTTAAAGTGTTTCAACTTTCTTTAAAAATAGTTTGAGCATTACTACTTTGTATATTTAAGAGTTTTAGGATAGAAGTACCTATAGAGACTTAATCTAATTATCTTGAAGCTTTAATCTTCTTTGTCTTCATAAGTATTCTTCCTTTTCTTATTTTTGGTGATGTTGGTGTCTTCATCAAAACCGTGCCAAGGTCAGGAGCAAAGATCTTCTTCACAATCTCCCCCTTTTTGATGATGACAAACCAATATCTTCTTGATAGTGTAGTTTTCTGAATTTTCTGAGAGTAGCATACTTTGTGATATATCTTGACTTGTCTTGATTATGCTCCCCCTATCTTGTATGCTCCCCCTTTCATTTGGATTTAAGTGTCTGGAATAAATTTTGACAGAAAATAAATTGTTTTAAGTATTTTAAAGTGTTTCAACTTTCTTTAAAAATAGTTTGAGCATTACTACTTTGTATATTTAAGAGTTTTAGGATAGAAGTACCTATAGAGACTTAATCTAATTATCTTGAAGCTTTAATCTTCTTTGTCTTCATAAGTATTCTTCCTTTTCTTCTTTTTGGTGATGTTGGTGTCTTCATCAAAACTGTGCCAAGGTCAGGAGCAAAGATCTTCTTCACAGGATTGTCCTATATTAAAGAAGATTCCATTCTAAGGGAAATTAGAAAGGAAGACCGGAAGACGAGCCTACATAGCATGGGAGGACAGTGACACAAGTTCAACTTTAGAACCAGAAAATGAAGAGCAAACTCATCTTTCTTTAATGGCGTCTTATCAGTAAAGTTTGACAGAAAATACACTCTCCTAACTTTTCTCCCCCTTTTGACTTCATCAAAAAGTAGAAAAGCCAAGAGTCTAACACAAGATATATAGCATATATAGCATACATGATGGATAGCATAATATATATAAAAATCAATGTAGTGCATATCATAATAGCATAATATCATAACATAAAATTAAATATTGTTCAAACATACAAACATAGCATAGCCTAGTAGTAGATGTTCAAAGCATACAAATATTACAGACATAAAAATAGATGTTCAGAATTATGCACCGATACAAATATAAAAAACCTAGACACAAAAATCACCCAAAATAGTTTAGAAATGAAGATTTTAGAGTGAGAGAGGGGTATGCACGAGTGAGAGAGTAGGAGGAAGAAGATGAAGTCTGAAAAAGTGCAGAAAATCCTATTTATACGCACAGAGTAATCGATTACGCTACTTTGAGTAATCGGCTACTCAAATTGAAATTTTAAGAATTTTCAGAAAGCAACTCAGAATAATCGGTTACTGACCCAATTTATTTTTTTATATTTTAAGCATACTGATGCGCCGAAAATGATTTTTAACCCAAAAATTGAAGTTTTGAACATAAATAAATATATTTAAGATCAAGTAGACATGAGATAAACATAATGAAGCAAACATATAATCATATTAGCATGTTAAGACAGGTAAGCTTCATCAAGAATGCCTAGTTCAAGTCTAATTTTGTAAAAAGGTTCTTTTGCCAAGGGCTTAGTGAAAATATCTGCAAGTTGGTTATGAGTATCAACAAATTCTACGAATACATCTTTCAAATATCTGCAAGTTGGTTATGAGTATCAACAAATTCTACGGATACATCTTTCTTTTGAACATTGTCCCTTAGGAAGTGATGCCTTATATCTATGTATTTGGTTCTAGAATGCATAATAGGATTCGTTCTGAGGTTTATAGCACTAGTGTTATCACATTTCAGCACAGTGCAGCCTAAGTCTAAGCCATAATCTCGTAATTGTTGCTTAAACTACAACACTGGGGCACAACAACTACCTGTTGCTATATATTCAGCCTCAGTAGTGCTTAGCATAACACATGCTTGTTTCTTGCAAGAGCAAGAGACTAAAGCATTGTCTAAAATGTGACAAGTATCACTTGTACTTTTCCTTTCAGATTTACATCCAGAAAAATCTGAATCCGAATAACCAACCAATTCACATATAATTCCTTTTGGATACCACAGTCCAACTTCAGTTGTACCTTTAAGATATTTCATAATTCTCTTAACAACAACTAAGTGTGATTCTTTTGGTTTAGATTGATAGCGTGCACACAAACATATACTAAACATGATATCAGATCTACTGACAGTCAAATATAAAAGAGATCCGATCATACCTCGATACTTTGATATTTCAATATATTTTCCACTTTCATCGGTATCAATGTATGTGCTAGATCCCATAGGAGTAGCTATTGGCTTGAAGTCATCAATATCAAATCTTTTCAACAAATCCCTACAATACTTGGATTGACTTACAAAAATGTCATTATCAAGCTGTTTGATTTGTAGTCCAAGGAAATATTTCAACTTTCCGATCATGGACATTTCAAATTCTCCTTGCATCATTTTGCCAAAGTCACTACACAAACTTTCATTAGTAGAACCAAAAATAATATCATCTACATAAATTTGAACTAGTAAAGTATGATGATTTATTTTCTTTATAAATAGAGTAGTGTCGACCTTCCCTTTGGTATCACCTTTTTCTATCAGAAAATTTGTTAGACGATCGTACTACGCTCGTGGAGCTTGCTTTAGACCGTAGAGGGCTTTCCTTAACTTGTAGACATGAGAAGGATGTTTGTAATCTTCAAAACCAGGAGGTTGTTGTACAAACACTTCTTCTTGAATGTAGTCGTTGAAAAGTACTCTTGACATCCATTTAATATAACTGAAAATTGAGAGAACAAGCATATGCAAGTAATAGCATAATAGCTTCAAGTCTAACAACCAGAGCGAAGGTTTCATCAAAGTCTATACCTTCTTCCTGATTGTATCCTTGGGCTACTAGTCTAGCTTTATTTCTAACAATAACACCATTTTCATCAGATTTATTTCTAAAGACCCAACGAACCCAACGAGTTCCAATGACATGCCTATTTTTTCGGTCTAGGAACAAGTTCCCAAACTTCATTCCTCTCAAACTGGTTTAATTCTTCTTGCATAGCAGGAATCCATTGTTCATCCTTGATTGTATCATCAATCTTGGAGGGTTCTATCTAAGAGACGAAGGCCATGTTTAGACACGCATCAAGCATTCTACGAGTAGTTATATCACTCATGATGTTGTCAATAGGATGATTTCGATGAGTTCTCCATTCTTTTGGTAGATCTGAGTGAATATGCTCTTCTTGAGAAGATAGATTATCATCCATTCTCAATTCCTCAGGTTCAGTTGTAATATCAACAAAAGAATTTTCTTTAGCAGGGGAACTTGGCAAGTCATCTTCATTACAAGATATCACATCTTTTAGTACAGGATTGGTTTCATCAAAATATACATGAATAGATTCTTTCATGACTAGAGTTCTTTTATTAAAGACTCTATAAGTTTTACTCGTGAGAGAATAGCCAAGGAAAATTCCTTCATGAGCTTTTGCATCAAACTTGCATAAGTTATCCTTACCATTGTTCAGAACAAAGCATTTACAACCAAAAACATGTATATGAGAAATGTTTGGTTTTCTACCTTTGAAGAGTTCATATGGGTTTTCCTTAAGAATAGGTCTTATAAGAACTCGATTCGAAACATAACACACAGTGCTA
>NC_032020.1:8784042-8800970 GCF_001865875.1 Lupinus angustifolius
ATCATATATATATTATTTATTCTCTTACCAATAAGTTTAGAATTATTAGAATCCTTACTTTCAATGATGCACTTATCTGGGTAGAACGCCACATGAAATCCTTTGTCGTATAATTGACTTATGCTTAGAAGGTTGTGCTTGAGTCCTTCAACAAATAGTACACCTTCTATAGTTTTTGATGGTGGTTTTCCAATTCTACCAACTCCAAGAATTTTTCCCTTGTTGTTATCACCATATGTGACATATCCTTTGTCCCTTGGAGCGAGGATAGAGAATTTAATTTTATCGTCCGTCATGTGTTTTGAGCAGCCGCTATCCAAGTACCATAAATTGCAGGCGGCTCTCAAATTTTCCTACAAAACAAATTAAGTTTTGTTAGGTATCCAATATTCTTTGGATCCTAGGTGGTTAGTATCTTTCTCAACCCATTTAAACTTTCCTAAGGGTACACCATATTTTCTAATCATGCACGTGTTTGGTGTATGCCCATGAAATATACAGTATGTGCATATGGGTTGATGAATGTGTATCCGAGATTTTTCAAATGCATGGATACTTTTCTTTTGAAAGATTATTTTCTTTTGGACACTTGGTTTAAAAACATGGCTTTTTGAATAGCCAAGACCTCCGTGGTCTATTGAGTGTCTTTGATCATTAATAATCTTTTCTAAACATTTAGCACTCTTATTTAGCTTATTAAGTTCAAGACTTAATGTTGATACTTTGTTTTCAAGAGTGATGCCTTTTTGACTAGAGGATGATGAAGGTTTGTTTCTAAATGCATCTAACTCAGACTTTTGTTTTAGAAACATTTTTGTTAATTTGACATATTCATCATGCAAGTCATTAAATGCAGATTGAAGTTCAGAAGAAGAAAATAGATTAGAGTCGTTTACCTCTTCATCATCAGAATGATGAGATGCCATAAGTGATAGATGTGCTTGCTCTTCGTTTTCTGTTTCAGATGCAGAATTGGTATCATTGTCTTCCCAAGCAATGTATGTTCTTCGTGCAGTCTTTGTATCATTCTTTGCTTTGAAAGAACTCTTTTTCAAATTTGGACAGTCCATCTTCATGTGACCAGGTTTGCCATATTCAAAATATGTAAAGTTTTGATTTGAGGTGGAGGCATAATTGTTCTTGGTGAATTTCCTTGTGACCAGTCTTTGCGCATTTGTTCCTTTTTAGGAACTTGCTAAATTTCTTCACGAAGAAACTCATATCTTCCATATTATCTTTTTCTAATTCATCTCTAGTTGATTCATGTCTATCCACTTTTGCTTTTAGAGAAATATTCTTCTTCTTCTTTTATTGCTCCTCATGTTGATCAAGTTGGCTAAGTTCTAGTTCATGTTCCTGCAGTTTGCCAAACAAAGCAGCCAAAGACATTTTGGATAAACTTTTCTTTTCAGAAATTGCAGTTACCTTTGGTTGCCACGTTCTGGTGAGTGATCTTAGAACTTTCAAGTTTAAGTCATTATTTGATAGAACTTAAACTTTGCCAAGTGCAATAAGGTGATTGGTAAGGTAAGTGAACATCTTTTGTAAATCAAGAATTTTTTCTCTAGGCTTCATACGAAACATTTCGTATTCTTGGGAAAAAGTGTTGAGTCTTGACCTTTTCACTTCCTCTGTTTCTTCGTGTGTGGTTTCTACAGTATCCCACATTTCTTTTGCCGACTTACAATTTGATACCCTAAAGTATTCATCAATACCAAGTGCGGAGATGAGGATGTTCTTTGCCTTTAAATTATATTGCACCTTCTTTTTGTCTTCATCGTTCCATGAATATTTTGGCTATATTTCCCTTATACTTTTGATAACAGTAAAGGGTATATATGTTCCTTCTTCAATGTCTTTCCATATGTCAAAGTCTTGACATTCAATAAAGATCCTCATTCTAATTTTCCAGAAATCGTAGCACTCTCCAACAAAGCTTGGAGGGCGGTTGATGTTGGAACCTTCTCCTAGGAATGATCTTGAGGCCATCTTGATATAGGATCATACTTGAGAATATCTTACTCAAATATAGCTCTGGTACCAATTGTAGAACGAGGTTGCAACTACGAGGGGGGGGCTAAGAGATGGGTGAATTAGTTGACTTAAAAATTATGGCCACTTTTTCTGCAAAATCAAGAGTTAACGTGTAGCGGAAAATATACGCAGAAAAATAATCAAGATAAAATGAAAGAGATAAGGGCAAAGAGAATACACAGTGATTTTTATACTGGTTCACCTTCTAGTCCATCGAAGGCTACGTTCAGTACTCTTGCATCACAAGAGATTTCTTCACTAAGAATTATGAGTTGTAATTACAATATCTCACCCCGATATTTCTATGTATCTTACAAACTCCCTAATCCTTATTCACTCTTGGAAAACACCTTTCCAAGTGATTCTCATCCCCTTTCTTTTCACACACCGTGAAAGAAAGTATTCTGCAACAATATTGAAGAATGTACAACAATAACAAATTGCCTTTACAAGTATAAAAGTAGTATAACTTGCAACCCAATCAAATCTTTATGTATACCAAGTAATAATGCTCTTTGGAAAACTTTGAAACACTTTTAAGCAACTTCTGAAAAACAACTTTGAAAGTTAAGGACTAGTTGCAAAAAGTGTAGAGAAATAACTTCAGAATAAGTTTAAGAGCTTTTGGAAATTGTATAAGAGTTGTGTGTTGTTGTATATTGTTGTTTATTTGTGTTGTGAGAGTTAGAGCCTTTATATAGACATTTCAAACACCCATAGTGCCTTTCTAAAAGTGTAGGAGTTGTTTGAAGTGAAGAGATTTCGTTTGGAAGGAAAACATTTCATTTTGAAATCTAAAATCTGATGCAACAACTCTCAGTAATCGATTACTGACAGTGGGTAATCAATTACCCAAACTCTCTGTCCACTGTTCATTTAAAATCGAATTAGAGTAATCGATTACAGCAATCTCGGTAATCGGTTACTCAACTTTTCAAAACTGGTAATCTGTTACTCAAAGACAGTAATGGATTACTCTGAACAATTTTAAGTTGGATAACTCTTTTCTCACACACGTAACCTCATTTAAAATCGAATTAGAGTAATCGATTACAGCAATCTCGGTAATCGGTTACTCAACTTTTCAAAACTGGTAATCTGTTATTCAAAGACAGTAATAGATTACTCTGAACAGTTTTAAGTTGGATAACTTTATTCTCACACACGTAACCTGTTACTTAGATGAAGTCACCCGTTACACATTATTTTTGAAAATTGTTTGAAGTATTTTAAAGTGTTTCAACTTTCTTTAAAAATAGTTTGAGCATTACTACTTTGTATATTTAAGAGTTTTAGGATAGAAGTACCTATAAAGACTTAATCTAATTATCTTGAAGCTTTAATCTTCTTTGTCTTCATAAGTATTCTTCATTTTCTTCTTTTTGGTGATGTTGGTGTCTTCATCAAAACCGTGCCAAGGTCAGGAGCAATGATCTTCTTCACACCAATAACTACTCCTATGAGACCCGATACTTACATTGATACGAATGAAGTAGGAAAACGCATAGAAATATCAAAATATCGAGGTATGATTGGATCTCTTTTTTATTTAACTGCCATTAGACCTGATATCATGTTTAGTGTATATCTGTGTGCACGCTGTCAATCTAAACCAAAGGAATGACACTTAGTTGTTGTTAAGATAATCATGAAATATCTTAAGGGTATATCTAATGTTGGGCTGTGGTATCCAAAAGGAAGTATATGAGATTTGGTTTGTTATTCAAATTCAGATTTTGTTGGGTGCAAATCTGAGAGGAAAAGTACAAGTGGTAGTTGTCATATTTTGGGAAATGCTTTAGTCTCTTGGTCTTGCAAGAAACAAGCATGCGTTGTCCTAAGCACTAGTGAAGCTGAATATATAGCAGCAGATAGTAGTTGTGCCCAAGTGTTGTGGCTCAAACAACAATTACGAGATTATGACTTAGACTTAGGGTGTAAACCTCACAAGGAATCCTGTTATGCATTCTAGAACCAAACACATTGATATAAGGCATCACTACCGTAGGGACCATGTCCAAAAGAAGGATGTGTTTGTAGAATTTGTTGATACTCACAACCAACTAGCAGATATATTCACTAAAAATTAGACGAGAATTAGGCATTCTTGATGAAGCATACTTATCTTAAATGCTTATATATGATTATATGTGTGCTTCATTATATCTATTTCATGCCTACTTGAACTTAAATGCATTTCTTTATGTTTCAAATTTCAAGTTTTTGGGTTAAAAATAATTTTTATAGCTTAATTTTGCCTAAAAATAAGTTTTTCTGGGTCATTAATCGATTACTCTGGAGAGTAACCGATTACAGGGTTGAACTCCATGTTTCAGTAACTGATTACGCAAAATGAGTAACGGATTACTCTATGTTGCTGTTTGAAAATTTTAAATTTTTTAATTTGAGTAATCGATTACTCTGTGCTGTTATATATGTATTTTTTCTGCATTTTTAAACTTTTTCAAACTCTTCTTCTTCCTCATTTCAAACCCTCTTCGTGGCCACCTCTATCTCTCTCTAAAATCTTCGTTTTTGATCCATTTTGAGTGATTCTTGTGTGCTTTCTCATATTTTCACTTCTAAACCATCATTTTCGTGTTTAGTGGCCAAAATCAAAATCCCCCAAAACCTAAGAACTCAAAAACCTCAATCCATGGCTTCCTCTTCTAGATCAAAGAAGCAACACACAAATGTGACTCAAAGGAACCAAGGAACTTCATCTTTGGAGTCCAACCCTCTTGACTTAACACGGCTTCTAGCAAATGATGAGCTACGTAAAATCTTTGAGGAGCATTTCCGTGGTCGCATTATCTTCACTCCAAAATACGGTAATCTCGGGAACTTTGAGTTTGAAGATTTTCTATTTTCTTACCTCTTGAGACAACAAAACCTTTTCGATTTCTGTTGTGAATTAAATGAAATTTATCATGAACTCATCAGAGTATTTTAATGTAACATTAACTTTAGGAAAAACCGTCTTACTTCCTATGTACGAGGCTTCTAGCAAATGACGAGCAACGTAAAATCTTTGAGGAGCACTTTCATGGTCGCATCATCTTCACTCCTAAATACGGTAATCTTGGGAACTTTGAGTTTGAGGATTTTCTATTTCCTTAACTCTTGAGACAACAAAACCTTTTCGATATCTATTGTGAATCAAATGAAATCTATCCTGAACTGATTAGAGTATTTTACTGTAACATGAACTTTAGGAAAAACTGCCTTACTTCTTATGTAAAAGGAAAAGACATTACTTTGGATTTGAAAACCATGAGTTCATTGTGGTGTAATATACCCTATCAGGGGAGCATTGCAAGTTTCGGCCTTGTATGCGAATGGGAAAACTATGATCGAAAATATTTTTATTATTCTCTGTGTAGAATTACTAAAGATGAAATAGAAATGCTTAAGAAATGGGGTTATGGTGAAACTGTTAAAAATAGAGATATCCTCTCTGTTGGACATCTCAAACTAGAAGACCTTTTGCTTCATTGTTTTATGAGCTATGTCATCTTACCAAAATTTTCAAACCACTCTCAAATAAGTGACATAGAACTCCAATTAATGTATGCTATGAAATTTAATCTGAAAATCAAATGGACTCTGATGATAATGAGACAAATGTGGTATGTAAGAGGAACCCAAAGCCCTGTGCCATATGCAATCTTCATAACAAAAATCCTTGAGCATTTCGGTGTTTCTACTGCTGGAGAAACTAAGATCCCGCTTAACCCTTGTGAAAGCCATATTGATGTGGATGTAATCCATAAAATGAGCTTCACATTTGATCTTCATGTCTGGACCTACAAGAATAAGAAAGATAGACCTCCTACTCCTGAACCAGAACCTACCCCTGCTAATCCTTCTGAACCTCAACTTTCTGAGTTTCATGTTCAATCTTCCTCATCTACTGTCATGCCTTCAAACCAAATGATTATGGATGAATTGATTTCTTTTTTAGGCTACATCACTAACCGGATGGATTCCTTTGATACTCAGAATTAACAAATCCATTTTGAACTTCATCGTCTCTCTTCTAAGCTGAGTATGGACACTGATGAAGACAGTTCTGAGCCTGAATCTTAGACTTTATCTGTTGTTAGGATTTTTTTTATTGTAATGTTAATTTCTCCTAGTTTCGTGCAAATTTTTATTATGTTGTTTGTGTTGCTGTTTGCATTGTTAATGCTTGAACATCTTTTTACCTTTATGATATGCATTGTAATGTTTATGTTATATCTTCTGATTACCTTTATGCTTGTCATATACAAATTGTACGCTATATATATTATGCTGGAAAACTCTTGGCTTTTCTACTTTTTGATGAAGTCAAAAGGGGGAGAAAAGTTGGGAGAGTGTATTTTCTGTTTAAAACATTTCAGGCACATAACTCCAAATGAAAAGGGGAGCATACAAGATAGGGGGAGCATACTCAAGACAAGTCATGAATATCACAAAGTATGCTGCTCTCAGAAAATTACACTGTCAAGAAGATATTGGTTTGTCATCATCAAAAAGGGGGAGATATTGAAGAAGATCTTGATCCTGACCTTGGCACGATTTTGTTGAAGACACCAACATCACCAAAAAGAAGAAAAGAAATAATACTTATAAAGACAATGAAGATTCAAGCTTCAAGATATTCAAGACTTTTAGTCTAAGTCTAAATATGTACTTTTATCCTATACTCTTAATTATATAATAGTAGTAATGCTCAAAATAATTTTTAAAGAAAATTGAAATACTTTAAAATACTTAAAACAATTTTCAAAAATAGTGTGTAACAGTTTACTTCATCTAAGTAACAAGTTACAAGTGTGAGAAAGAGTTATCCAACTTAAAACTAAACAGAGTAATCCATTACTGTATTTGAGTAACAGATTACTAGTGTTATTAAAGTTGAGTAACCGATTACTCAACTTGTTGTAATCGATTACTCTGATTAAAAAATAAATGATTAGTGGACAGAACACTTGAGTAATCGATTACTCAATTCTGTAATCGATTACTGAGAGCTGTTGCATCAGATTTTCAAATTCAAAGTGAATGAGTTTCAATCCAAAAGACATGTTTTCATTCCAATCAATTTCTACCATTTCAAAGAGACATTTTGGCTGATTGGAAAGCCTATATAAAAGCATTGAAACTCACAATATATACACAACTCTCATACAAATTTCAAAAGTTCTTACACATATTCTGCAATTATTTTCTGCACTTTTTGCAACAAGTTCTTAAAACTTTCGAAGTTAAATTTTCTGAAGTTGCTTAAAGTGAAAGTGTTTCAAGTTTACAAACTTATAAAGAGAATTATTACTAAGTATACTAAAGAGTTGTTTGGATTGCAAGTTACATCACTTTCATACTTGTAAAGGCAATTCCACCATTGTTGTACATTCTTCATTAATATTGCAGAATACTTTCTTTCACGGAGCGTGATAAGAAAAGGGATTAGAATCATTTGGAAATGTGTTTTCCAAAATTGAATAAGGATTAAGGAGTGTGTAAGGTACATAGAAATCTCGGGGCGAGATATTGTAATTGCAACTCATAATCTTTAGTGGAAAAAGCTCTTGTGCTGCAAAAGTATTGGACGTAGCTTTCAGTGGACAAGAAGGTGAACAAGTATAAAAACCCTTGTGTACTCTCTTCTCCCTTATCTCTTTGATTTTACTTACTAATTTTCTGCATATATTTTCCACTGCATTTTAACTTTCGATTTTGCAGAAAAATTGGCCATTATTTTAAGTCAACTAATTCACCCCTTCCCTCTTAGTTGCAATCTCAGTCTTACACTATTGGATGATTAAATACACTATAAGATTAAATGCTCGTTTCATGATAATTGAGAGAAACAACTATGCACCTGAGAGAGATTAATTTCTTACTTATAAGGTGAAGAGATATTTTTAGTTATACAAAAAAATGGGATATCTTTAGTGTTGGTGCAACGGAAATTATTGTTGTGGAGCGTTGAACACAAACAATCAAATAAAGTGCATAAAATAAATAAAAGAGAAGAAACAAGATAATTTGGTAACGGAGTTTGGATGCCTATGTTCCTGAGAGTGCTGAGCGGCTACCAATATATTATTGGAGAATAAGGATTACAAACCCTATCACACCCATACGCTCAAGTACCCATGAGGTGTTTTTATTTGGTGCTTTTATCTAGTGCACATAATAATAGGGGACTTGAGTCTAATATATAACATTAATATTCTACTTTACTCTAATGCTAAGCAATGTAAGACTTCATATAATAACATATTTTAAACATATCAACATTTAGTTATACAAAAAAAATGGTAGAGTAAAATCTAATGCATGATTTTTGTTGTTGTTAATTTTAGCAATTTTTTATTTCCAATGTTAAAAATAAAACTGAAAATGTTAAAACATATGGATATAATTTGTCTCTTGTCACTTTACTGATGAACCATATATGTCATATCATCAATATCAATATGACATGTGGCAATAATAACATATATCATAGTTAAATGATGACATAGACTATTTTTGAATATTATAACTTTTAATGACACAGGTAATACTTTTAATAGGAGGTAAAAATTCGAATTAATATTCAGGTATTAAAAGCTTTAAACCTACCTTATAAAAGTTTAGAAAAATATTATGTTTATATTTGAGCATGTTCTCTATCTGTTTCAAACACAAAATCACATAATACTTTTCAAGGTATGGTAAGCGTTTGAAAATTTATATTCATATTCAAGTGAAGGAAGTACTCGTTAATTATACTAGTAGAGTGGATGGCTTACCAACTCGAAAATTTATAATACGGCTAAATTAGCCATGTTTATTCTTAATTCCAATCATTTTTGTTAGGTCAAACTTTGTTCTTAGTTTATCTTAATTTAGTGTAGTTTCCTTCCCGACATGATTATATTAACACAAACAATTTGAGCTTCAGCTGACATAAGATAGACATGTACTTGCATTATTCACATTTTATGAAAGAAAAATAGAAGTTATTGATTAATAAAATGATAACAATATAGCAATGAGCGTAAAACCACCCATCAATAATTGAAGCAAACACCACGAAGATAAAGCTAAAAAACAAAACACTAAAAGATACGGCCAACATTTTTTTTTCACCTACAAAAAAAAACCCACAAGAAGCAATAAGGTTAACCTTGTCCAACCCATTAAAATAGGAAGCAAATATCCTTGAAAGCAAACCAATGCGCAAAGCTTCCATATGGTGAAAAAACACCAAACGCGTGAATAAGTTCACATAGAATAAAAACTAGAGCATGCACAAACTAATCCAAAAAGTGAAAAAAATGGAAGTATTATAAAAGTTTTTATCAACATTTATATTTAATTATCATTGACTCTTAAATATAAGTAATACAAATGAATAGTTAATTAAGTACTAACTGTATATGAATTTTTACATTGACAGCACATAGATTTAACACTCATCCAAAAATAAGGATCTTGTTTCATGAAACATGACTAAATTAGGATTTTACTCCAACAAGAAATTCAAAAAACTCACCTCTAGTGCCCGTTAGGTATGAACATTACCTTAGATAATAAGAGTATTTGAACACTTTTTGACTCTAAAGATTTATATATTGTCATTCATATGCCTTAATTTAAACAGTGATTAAATCCTATGATATCAATTTTTATGTTATTCTAGATACACCAACTGAAAAGAGGATAGATTTGGAAGCGGAAGATAAATCTTACCAAAATCGCTACAAGTATACATGCTGAAATTAGGATAAATATGAGAACAAAAACTAAAATTAGGATTAATATGACACCATGTAGGATGAAAGAGAGAGATAAAAGACGACACAACTCTCTACAACCTTGCTTAAAAGAAGAAGAATGTCTACCACAGTTAAGGCTTTGGTTTTCATGGGAATGAGGAGCTAAATCCCTTATCTCTGGGATTAGATATAACTATTTAAAATCGATATATCCAATACTACTTTATGCTTTTAATACTCTTTCATTGTTTTTTATGTCTACTCTTGCTTCTAATACTTGTTTGGTGTGACAACCCAATGTATGATTTAATGTTTGAATATATGGAATGGGAATACCATGTTTAATTAGGAGAATAAAGTACATCCTTATACCAGGAGATAGTTTATCTCCTCCAGCCATAAAAAGTATGAATGTGTATTATTTTGTTTTGTTTTAGAAATATTTGTATAGAAAATGATTAAATATGATACATGCAATTATTTTATCTTCTTATGCTAGGAGATACTTTATGTTGGGTATCAGCAGGTCAGAATACACCTAAAAGGGGGTTGAATAGGTGTCGCGAATCACTTACTCCACTTTTCCTATATTTTGCGCAAAATAGAAAACTACTACACTTAATCGATTAAGCTTGGTATTAATCAATTAATTTGTGTTGGACTTAATCGATTATGCATGTGGATAATCGATTATCCTGAGTTCTTGAAGATTCTTGATTTTAATGGTTTCTTGCTACGCAGTTCACCGATTGCTAATCCTTATGAAGTTAATTGATGACAAAATGATGTTTACACATATTATAACATGCAATACATAATCAATTTAATTAGCAAGAATATAATAAGAAAAATTAAATGAGATTAGAGTTAGAAAATTGTACACAAAGAAATTTTTATCCTGGTTCGTTTGTAGTCCACTGAAAACTACATCCAGGCCTCCGCTTCTGATCTCGGGAGATTTTTTCCTTACTAATGAAATATGTTTAATACACACAAACTTTTAATAAACGATAAAACTAAGACGCTACTTTCTTGGACTCTACAAGCTTGATAACCTCGGTTTGACCTCTCTATCTCGCCTACTAAGATCACATATCTTTTCGCGATTAGGCCCCAACCAAGTATCGCTTGACCCAAGACCTCCTAGTCTTCTTGAAGAACGACAAGATCTCTTCTTGAAGTGAAGTTCCTCACCAAGAGATCACTTTCCTTGATTGAGCCTACTTATCATATGATATTTAGATGTGATGTCTCAATTTTAATCTAATTTATATTAAGGCTCTTGTGAGACTCCACCTAAGTTTACCTAACCTAGATTCGATCTAAGGCAATCATCTTAAGACTTCTAATAAAAGTAAAGCTTACAACTCCCTAAGTCTATAGATGCAACCCTTGAGTCTTCGACTCGTTGTTTGTTGTATGATCTTTAAGCTTACTTGTATGTCTATTGTCTTCTTCAAATTTTAGGTTAGCATCAAATATTCAAGTCTTGACTCTTTGCGTTTTCAATCTCCACCATTTTTATGATGACAAACTATACACCAAATCCTTGTTTGATGAGCTTGATGATGATCAGAATGTGTTTTCTTAGGTTGGTTAAATGTCAAAGTTGTCATGCCTCCTTACTTTGTTCTCCCCCTCAACCAAGCAATGATATGATTTAGGCAAGATTTAGATAGCAAAGTTACGGAATCCAACATGTATAAACGCAGTCAAGCATGAAATGATTAATAATTCTGATTTATTCAGCTTAAGCATGTATTAATCAAACATATATTGTATACACACAAGATATGATCAAGATTTTCATAAAAACCACAATTCATAAACTATTGACATAATTAAACATTGTTCAACAAAATATGAAATAGCAAATTAAAGCGAGTACATAGCAAGAGTTTGAATTCTTGAAGCTCGTTTTGGATTGCTATATGACCGTTGAAAGAGTTTTTCTTGCTTGGTAAGTGATTGGGCAAGTTTCTGCTTTATTTAGTTACTGGTTTATTCTTTGCTCGTCATCTCGGCTTTGTTGGAAATAATTCCAACGCCGATATAATGGTTTCAAGAATTCAACAAATGCATTATACAATTCATCATATGTAGGGGGGTCATCAGAAAAAGATGAAGTATTAGAATATACCTCATTTGCATCATCCTGACCACTAGAGCTGCAAGCATCTTGCATTTTTACCATTAAGTGTAGTTTCATAGACTCATCCTGATTAGATATGCTCGATGTTGATTCCCCATCGGGAGCATCCCACGCGATGTATGCTTTCTTGGATTTGAAGTCTCAAGCAGTGTTCTTCTCAAATTCAATCCTTTTGAGGTAGGTCGGACATTGTAGTCTCATGTGTCCAGCCTTCCCACATTCATGGAAAGTGAAGTGCTCCTTTGGGTTCTTACCTTTCTTGGTTGAGACTCGCACTACTTTATTCTAAAACCTCTTAAATTCTCCTCTTTTCTTCAAGAATTTACCAAATTTTCATACTAGGAGATTCATGGTTTCCTCATCCAGATTGGAGTTAGAATCGTCATCATCTTTCTCTTCTTGATCTTGTGACGTGGTTGCTTTGAGAGAGCTGCCTTTCTTCTTCCTATCTGAATCCTCATTCATCGTCAAGCGCCCCAACTCCATCTCTTGTTCATAGAGTTTGCCAAGAAATGTCGCTAAAGGAATGGAATCCAAGGTTTTCGAGTCCATGATTGCAGTTACTTTAGGTTACCATTTCTTGTCAAGGCAACTCAAAAATTTGTTAGTTAATTCTCCTTTAGAAAAGGATTTATCAAGGACAACTAAATGGTTAACAATGTGAGTAAATTGCTTTTGGATTTCACTCATAGGTTCATTTGACAACATGCGAATTAACTCGTACTCATGTGTTAGCGCATTTAGCCTAGCACGCTTAACTTCACTCGTCCATTCATGAATGACTTGTAAAGTGTCCCATATTTCTTTCGCATTTTGGCACTGCAAAAACCTAAAGAATTCATCATATGATAGGGTTGATGTGATAATGTTTTTAGTTCAAAGGTTATGTTGAACCTTCCTACGCTCATCACTGGTCCAAAGATTTTTTTATTTTTCTTTGGGTTTATTGTCTACCAAGTGGAGTAGAACAAAAGGACCATTGACCACGAATTCTCAAATGTTCGTGTCAATTGCCTCAATGAAGATCTTCATGCGTACTTTTCAATAGGCGTACCTCTCACCACTGAATATTAGAGGGTGGTTGATGGATGTGCCATCACCGCCAAATGGGTTTGTGGAACCATCGTATTATCTTATAGGACCGAACAAATATGCGGTCAAGCTAGTACCTTCTTACTAGCTCTGATACCACTTGTTAGGTATCAGCAGGTCAGAATACACGTAAATGGGGGGTTGAGTAGGTGTCACGGATCACTTACTCCACTTATCCTATATTTTGCGCAAAACATAAAACTACCGAACTTAATCGATTAAGCTTAGTATTAATCGATTAATATGTGCTGGACATAGTCGATTATGCGTTTGGATAAACGATTATCCTGAGTTCTTGCAAATTCTTGATTTTAATGGTTTTTTGCTACGCAAGTCACCGATTACCAATCCTTATGCAATTAATTGATTACAGAAATTACAAAATGATGTTTACACAGATTATAACATGTAATACAAAATCAATTCAATTATCAAGAATCTAATAAGAAAAAGTAAATGAGATTAGAGCTATAAAATTGTGCACAAGAAAGTTTTTATCCTGGTTCGTTTGCGGTCCACTAAAATCTACATTCGGGCCTCCCCTTCTGATCTCGGGAGATTTTTTCTTCTTCACTATTGAAATATGTTTGATATACACAATCTTCCAATAAACGATAAAACTAAGATGCTACTTTCTTGGACTCTACAAGCTTCACAATCTCGGTTTACCTCTCTATCTTGCCTACTAAGATCACCTATCTTTTCACGATTAGGCCCCAGCCAGGTATCGCTTACACCAAGACCTCATAGTCTTCGTGAAGAACAGCAAGATTTCTTCTTGAAGTGAAGTTGTTAGAATTTCTGACAATTTGTGGGTCACAAATATAATTCTATAATTGTGTTGTGGTCATTATGTAATTAGCCAAAATATAAAATGATCTTCAGTAATTAATTTGGTGGTTAAGGGCATATGTGTCATGAAATAATATAAGTGTAGATACCTTCAGGCAATTTCTGATTTGATGAAGAGACTGAATCAGAATTATTGCAACTTAAGTAGTAACCGCTTCGGGGTTACTTTTATGGGTTATGGTCCCCATTTGTAGAGCAATGGGTTTTGGTTGAGTGGATGATGAGAATAAAGGTGTGTTATAAACAAGGACTTATTTATAAGGCAATAACACACAACTAAGGAAGTATCTCTTCTTGAAACTAAGACACTCTCAACACAAGGATAAGACTCTAAAAAAAAGGCATTCTCATTCCCCTATAGAGAAGCATAAGGAAAACCATCAAGTGTTCTAACATCTGGAAGATCATCACCCCCTCATACCTTCGAGATTCCATATGGCTAATCAAGGTATGTTCTTCTTCTTCTTCATCGTGAAATCATTTGGGGTTTCTTCGGTCTGGACCATGGTCGTTCCATTTGGGTATATGTATGGGCATAAACATTAGGTTATGGGAATGAAGCCATGGTCATAAGGACTTTCGCATTCAATCTAAGGATTATGGATGGATAAATTCTCCAACAAATGGTATCAGAGCCACCCCAATTTGATTCATGAGTGAAATTAGGGTTCTTGCTTTTCTTTCCCAAAATCTGGATTGATTTAGGGTTTTAGGTTTAGTTTATGCCATGGATCGATTAGAAAAGAAATTGATTGTTTTTCATGTAAATATATGAAGATTCGTAATGAATCAATGTTTTCTGGTGTTTTTTCTTGAATTTTTGGGTGATATTTTGAAGGACAAGCGATGCAGGAATCGCATTGTTCGTCTTCTGTTGCAGTGCGAGAACTAAACAGAAGCATTGGCTTCTATTGCGCTTAAGCGAGAAGATCCTCACCCAAGCGAGTATACGGGCGACATAAGGCTCGCTCAAGCGAGAATGCCTCGCTCAAGCGAGAGATAAACAGAAGCATTAGCTTCTATTGCGCTCAAGCGAGAGTACCTCGCTCAAGCGAGAGTACCTCGCCCAAGCGAGAGAGTACCTCGCCCAAGCGAGAGAGTACCTCGCCCAAGCGAGAGAGTACCTCGCCCAAGCGAAAATACGATAAAGTTTATGGGGCTTTGGTATCATTGTGCATTGGTTTTAATTGTTATTTGGTTGTCCATTAAGGTTGTCTGTTATTTCAAGTGAGCCAATTGAAGTGAGATGTCGCCAAAGTGACCTCTCTCATGGATATAACTTATAAGGAACATTAAATGTAAGTGTGTATGGTTATTCATGCGAATATTAGCTGGCCCAAAGAAAAGTTAATGTTTGGCCGAAGATCATAAACACCTGTGATGATAAACATGTTATAATTCTAAAGTTTTTTAAGCATGTGACTGATGAATCAATCCAAAGAGGGATTCGTCAGTTGACATGCCTTATTATAAGTGTTTGATCATTACAACAAGAGTACCACTTGCAGTTAATATCACTGTCCAAAGACTTGATATTAATGGTGCACTAGGCATCTTAATTTGGACATACCATTTTTGAGCACATTGATAATTTTAAGTTGTGAGCATATTTTAATATTTTGTCTTTTGTTTGAATCAACTACATCAATTGCTTCCATATCTGCAAATTTAAATTCAGTTTCGGTCCTTAATGGTGAAAATTTTAAGGACTGGAAAGAGAACATGGAAATTGTTCTTGGCTGCATGGATCTGGACTATGCATTAAGGGTAGAGCAACCCCCTTCTCCTTTGGAATCCAGTGCCTCTGAAGAGAGGAAGGATTATGAGAAGTGCGATCGCTCTAATCACATGAGTCTAAGGATCATTAAGCACGACATTCTAGAGGTCTTTCGAGGTACTATCTCAGATGAGATAAACAGTGTTAAAGCTTTCCTTGCTGAGATTGAAAAGTACTTTGCAAATAGCGATAAGGCGGAAACAAGTACTCTGTTATAGAAATTGATTTCCATGAGGTATCAAGGAAAGAGAAACATAAGGGAATACATTATGGGAATGTCCAACATTGCTTCAAAACTTAAGGCCCTTAAGCTTCAGGTGTCGGAAGACTTACTCATTTATTTGGTCTTGCTTTCACTTTCTGCACAATTCAGTCAGTTTAAGATTTCTTATAACTGTCAAAGGGAGAAATTGACTCTAAATGAGCTCATTTCATTTTGTGTGCAAGAAGAGGAAAGGCTGGAGCGAGAGAGGACTAAAAGTGCCCATTATGTTACTACCTCTAAAGACAAGGGCAAAAATAAAATCACTTCAGAGCCCAAGAATGACTCTGCTAAGGGTTCAGTGCAAAAGAAATAGAAGCAGGATGATGTCTGTTTCTTTTGCAAAGCAACTGGACATCAAGAGAAGAAATGTGTGAAGTATCACGCCTGGCGTGCTAAGAAAGGTAAATTTCTTGCTTTGGTCTGTTCTGAGGTCAATTTAGCTTCCGTACCTATAAACACCTGGTGGTTAGACTCCGGTTCAACTTCTAACATCAGTGTTTCAATGCAGGGTTGCCTGAGCTACCGAAAGCCTAATCATGTTGAAAGATACATCTATGTTGGTGATGGAAAATCGGTAGAAGTGGAAGCTATAGGGCATTTTAGGTTGTTATTATGTACTGGTTTCTATTTGGATTTGAAAGACACTTTTGTTGTACCGTCTTTTAGACGTAAATTAATTTTTGTTTCTTATTTGGACAAATTTGGATATTGTTGTTCATTTGGAAACAATTCGGTTCAATTGTCTTTAAATTCAAATGTTATTGGACATGGTTCACTTATGTTAAATGACAATATGTACATGCTAAATACTATAGCTGATTATAGCGAAACCTTGAATGTGGAATCACGTGGTACTAAGCGTAAAATTGAAAATAATAATTCAGGTGCATTATGGCACAAGCGCCTAGGTCACATTTCTCAAAAGAGAATTGAACGTCTTGTGTCAGATGGGATTTTGGATTCCATTGACTTCACAAACCTTAATGTTTGTGGTAAATG
>NC_032020.1:8801070-8803072 GCF_001865875.1 Lupinus angustifolius
AAACCAAACAATCGAAATATGGTGCATATAGAGCTTCGGACGTCTTAGAATTGATACATACGGATATCTGTGGGCCATTCCCTACGGCTTCCTGGAATGGTCAATGATATTTCATATCATTCATAGATGATTATTCTCGTTATGCATACATTTTTCTAATTCATGAAAAGTCCCAATCGGTGGACGTGTTCAAAACCTTTAAGGCTGAAGTTGGAAATCAACTCAGCAAAAGGATTAAGTGCGTTAGATCTGATCGTGGTGGTGAATACTACGGTAGATATGACGGTTCAGGTGAACAACGTCCAGGGCCTTTTGCCAAATACCTAGAGGAATGTGGTATAGTCCCACAGTACACCATGCCAGGATCGCCTAGCATGAATGGTGTGTCTGAAAGACGAAACCGAACTCTTAAGGACATGGTAAGGAGTATCATTTGTCACTCTACCATACCAGAGTCACTCTGGGGATAGGTACTTAAGACTGCAGCTTATATTCTTAATAGGGTGCCAACCAAGGCAACTGCCAAAATACCTTATGAGCATTGGACTGGGCGAAAGCCAAGTCTAAAGCATTTTCATGTGTGGGGATGTCCAGATGAGGCAAGGCCTTATAGGCCTCATGAAAAGAAATTGGACTCTCGTACAGTGAGCAGTTACTTTATTGGTTACTCTGAAAAATCAAGGGGCTAAAATCAAAGGGCTATAAATTTTATGATCCAAGTTTGAAATCTATATTTGAGACGGGTACAACCACGTTCTTTGAGGATATTGAGTTTGAGGGGGAAGATAAGGTTAGAAACTTTGTCTTAGAGGAAGAATCCGTATCTATTCCACGATTCATATGGTTGCTTTTGAAGAAGCAAATTTGGAACCTCCTCAGGACATAGTTGATGAAACCTTCCCTGCTCAAGGTGAGTTAGTAATTCATGAAGGACAAACTCAAAACCCTCAAGAACATGGACAAGAGGTGCAAGAGCCTATAGCTTTGCGTAGATCCACTAGAGAAAGGAGAAATGCAATTCCGGATGATTACATTTGCTTTCTCCTGGAACATGAGGGTGATGGCTTAATGGATAATGATCCATTAAACGTTCGTGAAGCCATCCAAAGTTCCAATTCGGAAAAGTGGATTGAAGCAATGAAAGAGGAGTATAAATCCATGCAAGACAATAAAGTTTGGGAACTTGTCCCATTACCAGAAGGTAAGAAACCCATTGGTTGCAAATGGATTTTTAAGACCAAGCGGGATTCTAATGGTAATGTGGAGAGGTATAAGGCACGTCTTGTAGCTAAGGGTTTTACTCAGAAGGAAGGGATTGACTATAAAGAGACTTTCTCTCCGGTTTCATCGAAAGACTCTCTTAGGACAATCATGGCTCTTGTAGCACATTATGATTTGGAGCTTCATCAGATGGATGTCAAAATAGCTTTTCTCAATGGAAACATGGATGAAAAGATTTATATGGTGCAACTAGAAAACTTTATAACGGGAGACCGAAAGAATAGTGTTTGCAAATTGACAAAATCCATCTATGGGCTAAAATAGGTGTCTCGTAAGTGGTACCACAAATTTCATGAGGTGTTTCTCTATTTTGGTTTTGAGATGAATTCAGTTGAAGATTGTGTGTATCACAAGTTCAGTGGGAGCAAGTATATTTTCTTGCTCTTGTATGTGGATGACATACTGCTTGCCACTAATGATGTGGGTACCTTGTTAGAAACCAAGACATTTCTATCCAGTAATTTTGAAATGAAGGATCTTGGTAAAGCTTCGTTTGTATTAGGAATTCAGATACACCGAGATAGATCTCAAGGTATTCTTGGATTATCACAAAAGAGCTATATAGAAAAGGTGCTCAAAAGGTATGGCATGCAGGACTACAATGGATACTCCAGTTGCTAAGGGAGAAAAATTTAGTCTCAATCAGTGCCCTAAAGGAAATCTGGAAATTCAGGAAATGCAAAAGATCCCTTATGCATCAGCTGTAGGGAGTCTTATGTAT
>NC_032020.1:8803172-8803520 GCF_001865875.1 Lupinus angustifolius
AATCCAGGAATGGATCATTGGAAAGCAGCCAAAAGGGTCATGAGGTACTTAAAGGGAACAAAAGACTATATGCTCACATATAGGAGATCAGACCAATTAGAGATCATTGGGTATTCTGACTCCGATTTTGCGGGGTGCCAAGATAGTAGACGATCTACTTCGGGCTATGTTTATCTATTGGATGGTGGTGCAGTTTCTTGGCGTTCTTCCAAGAAAAATCTTGTTGCATCGTCCACCATGGCAGTTGAATATATAGCAAGTTATGAGGCATCACTTAAGTCATCATGGCTGAGAAATTTTGTCAATGGGCTGTGGATTGTGGAAAGAATTGAAAGACCACTAAAGTTA
>NC_032020.1:8803620-8803935 GCF_001865875.1 Lupinus angustifolius
AACATTTAGGCACTAACTCCATGATTGCGGATCCTCTTACAAAAGCTATCACACCCAAGGTCTTTCATGAGCATAATACTCACATGAGTGTTCTGCAATGTGAGGATATTTTGGTTTAAGTGGGAGTTAGAATGTGCACATATTTTATTATGTTCTATGTAATTTCGGTATTATGTATGGATACTTTGTATTCAAACTTCAATTTGATTAATCATTCAGTTTGGTATTATGCTTTGTACAATAAGGTTTTATGTTGTTATTAAGGATCTCACTACAGTTAAGTAGGACCAGTTGAAAATTGACATGTACAGATCA
>NC_032020.1:8804035-8818977 GCF_001865875.1 Lupinus angustifolius
ACGAGATAATTTGGGTATGCCTAAGTCATAATGGCAATACTTAAGCGTGCAATAAAGATAACACGTATGGAGAATCATATGTGTGACCAGTGGGAGATTGTTAGAATTTCTGACAATTTGTGGGTCACAAATATAATTCTATAATTGGGTTGTGGCCATTATTTAATTAGCCAAAATATAAAATGATATTCTAAGGGCATATGTGTCATGAAATAATATAAGTGTAGATACCTTCAGGCAATTTCTGATTTGATGAAGGGACTGAATCAGAATTATTGCAACTTAAGTAGTCACCACTTCGGGGTTACTTTTATGGGTTATGGTCCCCATTTGTAGAGCAGTGGGTTTTGGTTGAGTGGATGATGAGAATAAAGGTGTGTTATAAACAACGACTTGTTTATAAGGCAATAACACACAACTAAGGAAGTATCTCTTCTTGAAACTAAGACACTCTCAGCATAAGGAAAAGACTCTAAAAAAAAGGCATTCTCATTCCCCTCTAGAGAAGCATAAGGAAAACCATCAAGTGCTTTAATATCTGGAAGATCATCACACCCTCAATCCTTCGAGATTCCATATGGCTAATCAAGGTATGTTCTTCTTCTTCCCCATGAAATCATTTGGGGTTTCTTCGTCCTGGACCATGGTCGTTCCATTTGGGTTTATGTATGGGCATAAACATTTGGTTATGGGAACGAAGCCATGGTCATAAGGACTTCCGCATTCAATCTAAGGATTATGGATGGAGAAATTCTCCAACAGAAGTTACTCACCAAGAGATCACTTTCCTTGATTTAAACAAATTTAGAGTTTTCTTGAGTACTGAATACTCGAATATAATAATGTAAACTCAACTTAAAAACACTAAGCCGAATAGTCAAAAAGAACCTATTGTATATGGGAAAACTATGCAAAGGTTTTCACAAAACAAATTTCACAATTTTCAAAAAACAAAGTTTTCTTACTTTCACTTTAAAAACTTATCAAGAAAACAAGAATGAATGTTATGCATCAAAATCATTAGAGATGCATGCTACAACTTCAAGTTCTAAGTCCTATTCGACATGCTCTTATCCTCTAAACTTTTCTAATGCAACCTATATGACAACGTATGCTCAAAGATCTTCTGAATATGCAAGATATGAAATATGAACCTTATGGCACATGAGCCAGAATTCCAACATTTATACCAAATATTGATGCTGTTATTAGTCGATTATTCATCCACTTAGTCGATTAATGGGCTATTAAAATTTATTTTTTTTGTTACGTCTTAATCGATTATACAATATCTTAATCGATTAACACACCATCATCATCATATTGGTTAGCTAATGTAATTCTCGATAATCAATTACACATAATACTTAATCGATTATACATATTAAAAACACTTTTCTTGATGTAAGGTAAACTACCTATATGATATGCACATGTTATACATAGTTTTTCTAATATAATACCTTTAATGTATAAGACTATGTATGTGAATGCATGAGCCTACTTATCATATTCATATGATATGTAGATGTGATGTCTCAATTTTAATCTAATTTATATTAAGGCTCTTGTGAGACTCCACCTAGGTTTATCTAATCTAGACTCGATCTAAGGCAATCATCTTAAGACTTCTAATAAAAGTAAAGTTTACATCTCCCTAAGTCTATAGATGTAACCCTTGAGTCTTCGGCTTGTTGTTTGTTGTACGATCTTCAAGCTTACTTGCATATCCGTTGTCTTCATCAAAAAATAGGTTAGCGTCAAATGTGCAAGTCTTAACTCTTTGCGCTTTCACTTTATTCCCTTAAATTAAACCTAGAGTATGTCATTAAGTAATATGTTAATTCTAGGAATATAATTAATTAAACTAGTCATTATAACCTCCAATTTATTATGATTGATTAATTTCTCAATTGACTGAGATTTAATTAATTAAATCATTGATCTGTTTATACAAAGAATTGATAAATAGATAAGAACTGATGGTGGAAAATTCATTGAAATAGCCATCTTTATTATGTCATACTATTGAATGTTAGAGGTTGAATAGTGATGTCTAATCTCAAGTTTTTCACGGTCAATTCAAATTAATCATGATTTACTCTTGTTTTATTTTACTTTCATTATTTAAATTTTCCAACCAAATCCTTATTCACCCAAGTTAATTAGGTTTACTAAATTTTTTAATTTCAATCAAGTCTTCATAGATACAATTCTCATTATACTTCTTTGACAAACCGTTTTGTTAAAATAACAATCAATTTGTCCATTAGTATATCCCCAACCTCTTTGCAATTCTTGACACATACTCCTTTGATAAGACGATATCGCCATAATCAATATCAAATGTACCAAATGATTTCCTCATATTCCACATATGAGAAGCTTTCCATTCAAATACAATATTCATGAATGTTTTTAAATTGCAGCCATAATTATGACAGTGATGTCATTATGGAGACATCTAAAATCATAATATAACAACCACATTTATGACTACCATGTGCAATTTAAAATATTATATTAACCATTCATTTTTGGCTACAAGATTAATTTTTTAATTTTCTTTTTGCCTTTCCTCCTTTATTTTTTCTGGTTAAATAATATTAATATCAATATTTTAATTAAGGTAAATTTTAAATAACATCCCATCCTTAATCCAACTAAGTGGAATTGATTACATCTATTAAAAAATGTCATAATATTTTGTTATTATAAATCATGTTCATTGATGATGTATTGATCTTTAAATTGTTCCCGATCATTTTGTCTATGGTTTTGCTTGGCATCTCTCTTCCTCTAAAAATTGGACCAACCTCCATTTGATCTAGTCTCTATACTATGGAACGATTTCCTTCACACATGTTCAAACCATTTATGATATGATTCTACCATCATTTCTACAATAAGATCTACTCCAACTTTCTCCATATTGCTTTTATTTCTAATTATATCTTATCATGTTTGCCCATTAATCCAACATAATATCCTTATCTTTACTATATAGATTTTATTCTTTTGTTAACATTTCATAGCCCAACATTTGGTCTCATATTACATTGTTGGCCTTATAGTTAATTGCTAAAAAGTCCCCTTAAGCTTGATAGACACATTTCTATCACATATGAACCTGAAGAACCTTGTCATTTCATCCAGCCACTTGAATCCTATGGTTTAAATATCCTTTAACTTACCCATCATTTTATTACGATTGAACCAAGATAACTTGTGGTATGATATTATCACCAACGCTTATATCTAAAGCAAGGTTTGTTCGCCTCTTGCTAAATATACATTTCATATAAGTCAACTTACTTCGACTTATACGAAAGTCATATTCTTATAAAGTTTATTCCCACATTTCTAGTTTCTCATTTAATTCCTCTATTGAGTCCTAACTAAGACAATATCATTCGCTAAAAGCATGTATTGTGGAATCGGTTCTGGGATATGCTTTTCAAGCACATTGAAGGCCAATGAAATCAAGTACGGGCTCAATGTTAATCCTTGATGTAGCCTATGGAAATAGTTAAATATTCTAAAATCTTATCTTGTTCTCACACACTTGTCTTAACCCGATCATACATATCCTTCATTGATCAAACTTAGCCAATTTGAACACCCTTTTTTCCCTCGAACTTTCCACAACACTTCTCTTGGAACCTTATCATACGCCTTCTCCAAATAAATAAAAACCATTTTCATATACTTTTGGTTCCTTCAGTATATATCCATCAAATTGTGTAGCAAGCATTCGTCCTCCATGGTCAACCTGAATGGTATAATGTCAAATTAATTTCCAATGATACACATCTCTTTTCTTAACCTCTAATTTTGTTCTTATAAATTGGGATTAAAGTGCTTCTCCTATAATCGTCTAACTTCATTCCTAAAAATCTTTATCATTCACTAAGACTTTTCCATCTTCATCTTTAGTACATTTCACTTGGTCCAAATTTCTTGTATTTCTTTCCCACCCTTTGCAAGCCTATAGACACTTATTTCACCACCTTTGGTACCTAGAGTTTGTATAATCCATCACACACTCTATCTTTCTCTTTGCTCGCCACTTTCTTAGATGCCTTGTATTTCCCCAAGTTTCAACATTTTTACACAATGACCATGCTTTATAAAATTCCTTTTTACATTAACATTGTGTTGGAAACTTTTATCCCACCACCATGATTCTATCTTCCTAATACCTTTGGTCATCTTCTCCCATAAATCGTTAACACTTCCTTGTGCCTACTAAAACCCTTCCTCCAAAACCCTTTGGTTGAATCCTCTTTGTTCACCTCCTTTAAATTTCCACCATTTGATTCTCTGGTCTCTATCTTGGAATTTTCTCTTGGCTCTAATCTTAACTATAATATCCATCAGAAAGAAACTGATTTGAGAATGTGCAACCTCATTCTCATATGTGATAAGATTATTCTCCCTCTTCTTAATTAAAACATATGTTGACTATTGTAAAACCCAAAGATAATCATAAATCTAGTATAGTCTTACCTTTCATATTTGCTTCTCATATGTCTTAAGCACAATGAAAACCTATAAATTCTCTAATTTCCCTCCTTTCATGGCCATTAAGATTACCTCCTACGAAAATCTTTTTTCCTAAAGTTATTCTCAAGACTACGCCTTCGAAATCTTCCAAAGTTTAATCTTGTAATGTTCTTGTAGCCTGATTGAGGTGCATAATTACTAATTACAATAAATGTGTCTTTTTGGTACAAACTTTAGGGAAATGATCATATCTCCTATTTTTTACATTCACAATATCCTTCTTCCATTCCTTATCTACAATTATACCCATGATATTTCTCAATCTTATCTTACCTACGTAGCACAACTTAAAACCTGAAGTGTCTAATTGCTTTGCATTTTTCCTCATTCCACTTAGTTTCTTGTAAGCATATAAGATTGATCATAATCCTAATCATTTCATTTACTATTTTCATTGACTTACATGTATGAGTAAAACTATATCATGTTCTGATTTGTATCCTAGACTGGTAACTAGTTTCTTTACCTACACAGTCACATAAATGCTAGAACCCTTGCTTATATTTTTCAGTTAATCTAGATGGTGATACAACATATTGCTTCAATATACTTTAATCAAACTTGACAATGTATGCTTAATATTAATATTATATATGGTAGGTCAAGCTCAAATAAAAGGTGAAGTTGTGTTAGGCAGTCGACAATCAACATAATTGCAAAGTTTAATTAACGTATATTTTTTTGGTAGTACCAAAAGTATTCTCTTACCCTATGATGAGTAGGGAACTAATCCTTTTCAGGGTACGTTATTATCCTCCCAAAAAGTATTGCTCACAAGAATCGAATTATTGACATTTTAAACATCCTTAAAATATCTAGCTCGACCTTATTATTTGCTAGATAAATTCAAAGTTTATAATTAATACAAACTTTTATCAGTATATATTACAACTACTACATACTAAAACTTATGTGTATAATCGATATTTAATGGGATCAAATGATATATAAAGCGGCCTATATTGTATTGAGACACGCGCATGTATAGTGTAAGCTGAGTGCGCATCTCAGAAATTATAAAATTGTAAGGGCTTACTCAACTTGCAATTTCTATAGGGTTTTCAGAAAGGTGTAAGATTACGTATGAATATCCCAAATTTCCACCTGATGGTTACTTTATTTGGCCGTACAGTTGTGCAAGGCAAAGTTACACGTTTTGTTCATTCCCTTTAACATTCATTAGATATTATGTCCTAAATTTTGTCTCATAATAATAATAATAAAACAAAATAAAAAAAAGTAATTAAATTTTATAATTAATATAACATATTTTTATTGGTATATAACATAACTTAGGACATAGTTTGAGACATCAGATCTGTGTTGATATCCATAACCATTGATTGAAATATGATATTAATCTTGATTTACTTTAGATTCTTATAAAGCTGATACAAGCTGTCATTGATAAGCGTAAACTTTATTAGTTTGTATCTTATAGGAGCTTCTTGTAATTATTTTGTTAAAGGACTGACATATATGTAAAACTTGAAGCAGTTTGGCCTAATCATGGAACATCCTTTATTAAAAACAATTTTTTTTCGCATTGCAGGTGTTCAATGTATCTTGTATTTTATGCAATGGTTACATTTATGATTGCACCCTGGAATTAAATTATAACATTTGGTGTAACATAAATATCAAGCCTTTTACAACTTGAATCTTACTTTCCCCATTCTTTTGCTTTGTTGATCTTTCTTTGAAGCTTCAGAAAATAATATTTTGTACAGCTTGATATTTTAATAAGGATATAGCAGGTCTAGGTCGAGATCAGCAATTGCTTTCGCTTTATTTGGGTTGTTTTGTAGATATGATATTCATACAAAAGTAGCTAACTATAAGATGTAAAAGGACGATGTAGTATATGAAGTTTTCACTTCAGGGAATAAGGGTGGGAAAAATGTAGATAATCAATCATAGAGAAAAATGTACAGAATTTTACTCTTGTAATCAAATAACTCACATTTATTTCATATCATTAGATAAACAATCGTAACGTTTCATCCACACTCTCACATAATTAATAAATATATGTATGTATTTGTAAGTATGTACCTCTTAAATCAAAATCAGAGGTGCAGAACATAGCTACACACTACTTTGATTCTTTTGGAGAGACTATTCAAGAAGGATTTGATATTATAAAGCATGTTTTAAAGCCAGTGTTGTTAAAACCGTACCAGTTATCAAACTGGTTATGGTGGTGGTATACTGATACAGTGGTTCAACCAGTGGTTTAACAATTAAACTGCATGCCGTTTAAACCGGACATACCTGCTTATATTTATATATATATAACCTATAGCAAAAACTGGTGTAATCTTATTTAAAGCAATGGTATAACATACCTACTTATATTTAAAACAATTTTTTTTGTAATATATTTGTTGATTCAATGGCTAAATAAAGTGTGCCATTTTTTGTATATGTTTTCTTTGCACAGTATATTTAAAAGTCAGTTAAATATGAATATAGTTAATACAGGGATAGAGTATATATTTATTCTCTTATTTTATTACCCTTTACCACTATGAGAATCTTCTATTTCAATATAAGCCCACCATCACTAATCAATAATTAATAACAATGTTTTCAATACTCTCTTTTTATCTTCATGTGGATCTGGTGTAGATCGAAATTTATATTTAAGGATGGGATTTAGATAAAATTATTTTATATTGAACGTGATAATTCTTTTCCTGAATAACAACCCCTTTTATGATTTTGGTTGAAAAGAATAATTCTAAATCCATATAAACTCTCCCAATTATTAAATAGATAAAATTATCATTGTTTTTTATATTCCCAAAATATAATGATAAATTTAAATTTTTACTTAATAGATTAGTAGGATTTTTAAAAGAATATGTCAAGAAGGATACGGCAAAACTCAAAAGGAGATATTGTATCAAATGATATGGGTAAACATAGCATACAATAAGAAAAATTAATATTTACCATTGCATTTTTTAAATGCTTAAAATAAATAGATAAATGCATAGAATTTAATTTTTTAAGTGATTATGTGATTATCAATTAATTTTTAATTTTAACCAATTAATATATGATTGTATAATACAAATGTATTATTCTCACTATTTTTATCTAAAATTACTCTTATATGAATCACTCTCATTAAAAGCGTTTATAATTAAGAAAGAATGTTCAACCAAGGAATAAAAACATATTATTGTTTTACTAGCAATGTCATCTCTATGATTTGTACAGAGAAGACTTTTATGGTAAAAGTAAAATCGATTTCCATGATTGTTATAACTCAAAAGAGATTAATCTTTCGTTATTAAGTAATGTACATCCTTAATACACATAAAAATATATTTTTTTTATATATAAAATGATGTCTTTAATAGATTTAAAATGATGTTTGTATTTATTTCAACAACAATAATCAATCCTCTATTTGTATTTATTTTGATAAAAAATATTGTTTTAAGTTCGTTAATAGCAATCGCCGAAGTTATTTTTTACATGTTTATATAATTAAATTTGCGTTGGACTTTTTTTTAGATCCAAATACTTAAATAAGCATACATTTGGAAAATATATTGTTAATCTATTATATAGAATCCATATTTAAAAAATATTACAAAAAGAAAGAGATGAAATAATGATATCAGTGAAAGAGAATAAACTACTTCCATTTAAACAAAAAACACTTCCATAATAGTGAATATTTTTTTGGTGTGGAAAATTTAAGGCTAATGGGATCTACACCATCCATCCAAAGGTTGAGATTTTTTAAATGCTTACCAAAGTTTTTTAAAAGAATCAATAAAATACCCCAATAAGAATTGAACTATATAACCAGATTAGTTAAAATGGTACGCGTTCTAGAATATGATACTAATAATTTTACATATTTTATTCGTGTAATAAAAAATTTCCATGACATCTTTTGACTCGTGATGAGACATTGGGTTCTTGCTCTGATATGATGTTAAAATCTTATCTCAAAACTAATTGATAATAAAAAAATCAAACTAATTGTTAATAAGAATAATGCAATAGATATTTAAACTACACCTAACATAATAAGGCAACAATGTTCCAAACAGAAACTTCGAGGTCTTAGAGAGCTGGTAAATGATCAGATATCTACTAGCATTTCAAATCTCAAATGAAGGTAGGAAGTGAATGCAATAAGAGAGCAAAGATTCTTATCCTCATGCAATAACTATTCATATGAGTTGTTGAGAATCAAGTCATAATCAAGAGCAATTTAGTCATTCCAAGTGCTTAGGAAGAACCTTCCATATATCTTGTTAACTCTTGAATGATAAGCCTTCCATATTTCTTGCACCTTGTGGAACAAAGAGAACATAGTCATCATTTTGGTTGTATAAACATATGCTAGTTAAAAGTGAAAGTGATTCATACGAGTATTTTAAATTGCGGTTGTAGTTACAATGATTGCGGTCATAGCAACTATTGTGGTTTGAATTATTTTGTGATTAAAAAGTATTTTTGAATTTGCTGAGGTCCGATGCAGCCTGATGCAGTCCGGATACGAGCATATGCAATTGCATTGTAGCCCAATACAACCACATCATTATAATATGCAGTCGCATTATAATTTATATGTGATGCAATTGCGATAGTCATCACAATATTGCAGTCGTATCAGGTGATATGGTCTGCAATTTAAATCATTGGTTCATACTATACAATACATGTTTGTAATGTTGCACTTCAAAAACCTACTAACTATCATTGCCTTCTAGTTTTGGTTCATTTGAAGAGGATTGATCCTCTTCTGCTGATGCACTATACTAACCGAATATTTTGAATTACAACAAAACCATGGTCATGTTATCACACACCGCCGAAAGTTTTGTTCCCTATTAAATGAAATGGTAAATCATCCAAAAAAAACACTTATTTTCGATGGAGATTAGCCAAACTATATTGAAGTATTAACTTTTAGTAATAGATATTATATAAAAGGTCACAACCCATTATTGAATTACTAGTGCTTCATTAAAAAAGCTTTGTGTTCCATTTTAGTCAATTGAGCATCCCATATTGACGGAATTGTGTTATTTCCTAGCCGACCATGTTGCTCCACCTGACCAACCAAGCATCCCATGTTGGTCGAGCTGTGTTATTTCCTAGCCGACCTTGCTGCTCCACCCGACCGACATTGCTGCTCCACTCGGCCAACCATGCTGCTCCATCTGGCCGACCATGCTGCTCCACTCGGCCGACCAAGCATCCTATGTTGGTTGAGCTATGTTATTCCCTGGCCAATCATGCTGCTCAGCCTAGTCGGCCATGTTGTTGGCCAAGTTGTGTTATTCCTGGACGACCATGTTGCTCCGTCTGGCCAACCATGCTGCTCCACTTGCCTGACCAAGCATCCCATGTTGGCTGAGCTGTGTTATTCCTTGGCCAACCATGCTACTGCACCTAGCCGACCATGCTACTCCACCTAGCCGACCAAGCATCTCATGTTGGCCGAGCTGTGTTATTCCCTTACCAACCATGCTGTTCTACTCGACCGACCAAGCATTTCATGTTGGCCAAACTATGTTATTCCCCGACCAATCATGCTGCTCCACTCAGTCAACTGAGCATTCCATGTTGGTCGAGCTGCCTTATTGCATGGCCGACCTAAAACCGGGCATGGTTAGACAAAGAGCTTAACCACATGCTTTACAATTGTTCGGACATCGAGGGAAACTTCTAGGACCACTACCTTGACAACCCACCTGCCACGCTGCATGCAAATTCCACCTACCCTACTACCAGACAACAAGGACAGACTGCAATATGGCTATCAAACCTGACACCACCTATAAGTCAATTATGCATAGAGTATGAACCTGCCAAAGTCATCCAACATGGGCAAAGTTGCCCTTGACAAATCCAGTTGGTCGGCCACACCAACAGTACCCACCAGAACCATATCATCCATCTCAACCACTATAAATAGGGGTTCCCCCAACAAGAAGTATCACTTAACATTCATCACTTATCACTTGTCATTATTACTCTCTACTTACCTCTTGCCTCTCATTTATTGCTCCCGAGCATTACCTCTCTAGTCTCATACAGACTTGATCGTTAGAGAACCTTTTCAAATACCTTCACTATCGGGTCCAAGTCTATTTCCGACTAGATACCAAAAGAACTCTTACTTAGACATCTAGTCTGAAAAGTATGATCAACTGCAAAAGAATAGTGGAACCATCTACCTCCACCGGCGGGTCCAAGTCATCCTCTACCCAAATACCAATGAAGAAGCCTTATCTGGATCTCTCGTCTGATCAGTCTGATCAAACCCAAAAGAACACTATGGTTATTGGCCAGTAATTCAGTAGGGAAGTGCAACATGTTTAAGGATCGACTGTCCCGAACTATATCCTAAATCATCTCTCAAACCAATGAAACTAAAGTAAAAACAAAGAAAATAATGAATATTTAATTTTTTTAATCGACATGGCATGTTTTCCTTGATTCAGATGATTTTGGATAAAATTTGAGACAATAGATCCTTATTTGTGACAAACACTACATATCCGTTCATGGTATCATAAAAATAACACCCTAAAAGGAGCTATTTTGGAGTTAATATGATATATTTGACATATAAGCTTAAAGTATATAAAAAATTGTTTACATAGGAAAATGGATTCTCTAAAAAAAACTACAGCTTGTTTGAAAAGAGTTGTTTCATTATTTTGAAACAAATGACATATTCTCATTTTAGCCTTGTATAACCAACCACCAAACAAATAATATAAATCTACACAAATAACTTCATACCAATTTGTTTTTTTGTGGTTTACTCTATACCATTGATTTTTACACACAAAAATGAAATATATTATCTTTAAATCACTTTTCATCAAACATATCCAAATATATAACAAGCAGTAGTATAATGGATTAGACACAATCAATTATTAAAATACTTTATTTTTCTACAAGTACAACTTACACTATTCTTATTGGAGACTGTAAGTATAGACTAAAGGCATGACTATCATCTTAGAACAGGAACAACATTTCCTTTTGTGGTCGAGTGGTTCTCATCAACACAGTCTTTTCAGCATTACTTGTATACATGCTATCTTTCTAGAAAGCACCATCTACTATTGTGCAATCTATTAAAAAAAAACTAATGAGAATTTATTTGGGGTGGATTTGAGAATGCAAGGAAAATAAATTGGGTTAAGTGGGAGAGTGTGTGCCACAAGAAATATAAGGGGAGACTATGGGTGAAAGACATACACCTCTTCAACTTAGCATTATTGAGAAAATGATGATGGAAATTGCTACATGAGAGAGACAACCTATAGTGTAGGATTATAGAATCTAAGTATGGGAGGCACATAATTGATAACATGAGTAGAAATAAGAAAAGTTCGTTATGGATCTGAGACTTGGGTAGATTAGACTCATAGCCTATCACTCACAAGAAATGGCTACATAATGATATCCAAAAGAAAATTAGGGACGAAAAAATACTAGTTTTTTGCACGATCATTGGTTACATTCCAACAAACTTGAGGTCCGATATCAGAGGCTTTATAATCTAGCATTGGACAGGGATGCATCCATCGATGATTCAGGATACTGGTTGAACGATAACTGGGAATGGTCATTCTCATGGAGACAACATCTTTTTGTTAAGGAAAGGAACAAAAGATAGCTGGGAGTGGATCCATGAGAAATCAGGTAAATACACAGTCAAATCAACATACTAGATTCTTCTCAGTAGAGTGCACGATCAGACACATCTTCACTCCTCCAAACTTTTGTGGGAGTCCAAAGCAAGTTTTGCGACGAATTTCTCAACTCTGAGGAGGGATAAAATGCAAGTTCTACGACGAAGAATCAAAAACTTCTCAATATTTATTCTCAATATGTAGGATCATTATCAACTTTGGCAGATGTTATATAACTTGTTAGAATTTAACATCATTCTTTCATAGAAATTGAGCAATCATTTAATGATGCACATAAGCCTTTCTACCAACAAAAGGTGCAGAAAATTTTGAGCGTCATTTGGATATCCTTGATATGATCAATCTGGTTAACAAGGAAAGACATCATATTCAACTCAAACAAAATTACCTTTCAACAAATTGTAGAGAGTGCAAAAGTGAAATCATGGCTTTGGATTAGAGCACAAATCGATTATACATCAATGACATACTATGAACGGAACTATAATCTATGTGAATGTTTACTTTCTTATTGCTCCTAAACTCTTGTGGTAATTATGTGATTACCGACTCTTCCTTGTAAATCATGTACCATTGGTACTTTTTAATACAATTTTTCTTATAAAAAAAAGTAACACTTACTGCATTAAATATTATTAGTAAGGAGAATATGTGAGCAAGAATAATGCATAACTATTAATTGAATAATTCAACACCTTATAAGGAAAATTTAATAACTTAAAACTCACCAAGAGCAGTTCTTGATATACAAAATCTACTATTTAATTTGTTAGCTTGATAAGCAATCGCTAACAAAAAAAACATAGGAAAAACATATCACTTAATTGTGGAATTTTATCCAAATTCAGTATATGTGTAAGAAATTGTAGACTTTTGGTTGATTAAAATTGCAAATAGCAAATTTCTATGCAATTTCAAAAATTAGTAACATTAATCTTTTAAATATAAAAGACAATATATATCCGGGAAATATGCTCATATAGACATGAATGAAAGAAATTTTCCTATGCCACAAAAATATGCATAAATTTATCCACCTATTACGATTTTATGAAATTCATTCTGATTTTCATTAATTATTCAGAACTCCAAAATGACTTATATACACTGTATAAATAATAGAATGAATTGCTTGATAAATAAGAAAAACATGTTGGTTAACTAACCAACTTAACTACCTATCCAACGACTATATTGTAATCATATTATAGGTAAAACAATCCTAAAATGCTAAAATACTTCCAATAGTCCCCTCAAGTTGGAGAGTAAATGTTAATGACTTCAACTTGTAATATTGATTTGAAGCCATATTCTATATTGTTGAAGCTTCATAATAGTAAAATACAAACTATAATAATGTAGTGTATAAGAAGGGTAAGAAGTAGAGTGTGTACAATTGATTTTATTGTCCTAGTTGGAATCCACCAAAAATGGTGATTTTTCAGTGCCCTTTTTCCTTGAGTAGTAGGAGTTGTTATGGTTTTATATTGGTATCACTACATTGTGCACCCTTTCATACATAGCATCTGTAGCCTATACATATTATCTGAAAGCCATAAACAATATACGTCCATGATGGAACTCGAACAACACTGTTACAACACATATAAGGAGCAATAAGTTCTTGAGAAATAATTCAAAGTTGACCAATAGAGAGGCCTGTATTGAAGAATTCGAGAGCAGCCATGCCATAACAATTGTAAGTTCAGCATGTCAAGAAGTAGTTAACTCGCTATACTACATTAATAAAATGTACTGCACTTTCCTTAACATTCTTACTTCACAAGAATAAACATTTCTATGACTTCCAATATAAAGAGCCAAAATTAGTGGTCTAATTTTGCCATATTTCTTATCTTGGCCAAAACCTGAGCAATAGTTGATTCTCTTGCTTCAAGTGGATGGATACAAGTGAATTCCAATTAGTGTTAGTTCTTGATAAAATATTGATGCACACTTTCTAGAAGCTTCCACACTTGTGTAGAAACAAGTAGTGATGATTGTATCATAATATCTAGAATTATCCTAAGCTTCTAGTATATTCTATTATAGGCATTTAGTATTTATAATTAAAGAAGTATCTAGAAATCTTGAGAAAAATATATACTAGATACTTATGGAACCATCTAGAAATTCATAAGTGTTGTAGAAAGCCTATAAATAGGCACTCACCCTTCATTTGTAAAGCATCCAAATAAGAAGCAAATTATTCTAAGTTGTGTAGCTCCAAAGCTTCTCCACTTCTATTTTCACTACTATAACTTTCATTTCTAAAATATTATCACTAAGTATATGAAAGAAATGCTTCCTAACTTACACGAAATAATGTTTGTAGTTGCTGTTATAAAATTGTCTGAATCTTTAATTCCAATCAATTAGGTTTTTCTGTGAGCTGACCTTTAAGCCATATGCTAATTCAAAACATCTGAGAATGTACTAGCACTATTCACCGGAGAAAACTATCCCAATTTTCACCGGAGAAAACTATGACTTTTGGAGCACAAAAATGACTACTTTCTTTCGGTCCCAAGATTTGTGGGATATTGTAGAAGAAGGATTCACTACTCCAGAGAATACTTCAACTCTTACCGTGTCTCAGAAAAAGGAGTTGAAAGAGAATGTGCAAAAGGATGCAAAGGCGTTATTTATTCTACAACAAGACTT
>NC_032020.1:8819077-8819962 GCF_001865875.1 Lupinus angustifolius
CTATTAAGCCTTGTCTCCACACCACTATGTAAATATCTTGAGCATAGAGTCAAGCATTCTTCAACCGAGTATCCCTCATCAATACAACCTTCTGGACGACTTCTATTACGAACATAACTCTTCAATTTACCTAAATATCTTTCTGGAAAATACATCCACCGATATTGAACTGGCCCTCCCAATCTTAACTCGTTCACTAGATGTATAGGCAAATGGACCATCACATCAAAGAAACTAGGAGGGAAAATGGTCTCGAATTGACAAAGTGTTTCTGCAATCTCTGATTGTAAGATATCCAAATCCTGCACATCAATAACTTTTTGGCATAGACAACGAAAAAATGAACATAGACGAATTATAGGATGAGCAACTTGGCTAGACATTGTACTTCTCACTGCAACTTGAAGCAAATAATGTAGCATGAAATGTGCATCGTGACTCTTATAACCATAAACTTTCCTTTCAGCTATGTTAACACATCTTGAAATATTTGATGCACAACGATATGGTATTTTTGTATCCTTTAGGACAACACAAAAGATAGATTTTTCATTTGGTGTCATAGAGAAACATGCTTTTGCATACATTACTTTTTTACCATCATTTGTCTCCTTCGGATGAAGCTTTTTTCTAATACCCATCTCTTGTAAGTCAAAACGAGCTCTTTCATGATCTTTTGTCTTCCCTGCTATATCCAACAAGGTTGCAATTATATTGTCAAATATATTTTTCTCTATGTGCGTTACATCAAGGTTGTGTCTTAAAAGATTGTGCTTCCAATATGACAACTCAAAAAAATTGATTTCTTCTTGCATGGACCTTCGTTGGACTTCTTTTGCATCTTTCCAAACATATTATTGAAGTTTTCTAACAATGTTAAGATAT
>NC_032020.1:8820062-8821659 GCF_001865875.1 Lupinus angustifolius
AGTTACAAACACATGACCTCAGAACTACAATCATGGTGCCCTATGCAGTGAGAAGTACAATGTCTAGCCTACATTATAAGAGTCACTTGCATAACCTCCCGCACTTGTCTCTTTTTGGCTGACCTGGAAGTGCCCTAGCAGGAAATCCCCCAGAAATCATATTGATGTCAACTGAGCTCCTCTGTCTCCGGTTGTTTGGACGGTAGTTGTTTGTCCGGTCCCTATTTGGGGGACTCTGTCAACGGGACTATGGGGACCATCTTTGCTGAGCTACCCCAGCGATGAAGCATTGCCAGAGGTCAACCTAAATCAGATTTTCAATCGTGTCTTGCAGTTGGGTGCAATCTTTAGTCATATGGTCAAAAATTTTGTGAAATTCACAATATTTTGTTCGGTCTTGTGGCCCCACCTTTTTTTTTGGGTTAGGCTTGGGCAGTTGGACTAGGTTTGCAAAATTTTGGAGCGACTAGCATTGACAGGGGTGTAGGTCGTATATTTGTATTTTTGGGGTAGTCTTGGGGGGTTATCTCTGGGTGGTCTTGGAATTTTGGCCTTTTTGCTTCCTATGAGGGGTTGTGTGTATAGTGCTCGATGGGTAATCAGACATTGTGGGTTTCTTCGATATTAATGAATTATTGGGCCTTGGAGCAGAAGTCCTCCATAGTGAGGTCACTATATTTAGCTAGCTCAGTTCTGAAGCGACCATCTTTTAGACCCATGACCAGTACATGCACCGCGACATCGGCACTTCAGGTGCAGACCTTGACTGACTCAGCATTGAACATATCTAGGTATGCACAGATGGATCATGCAGACGTTGTTGAATACTAGACAAGGAATAGGACGATCTTGGTTATTCCTTGCTATCCGTAAACCAGATATTGAATGTGCTAGCCAATGTGGACCACTGATCGATACTTTTTGGTGCTAGTTGAGTAAACCAGTAGGGAGCAGTGCGTTTCAGAGTGAGTGGGAATGCTCGACACATGATGGGGTATGTTGCTTCGTAGAAGAGCATAGATGCTTCGAAAGCATTGAGGTGGTCATAGGGGTCCGAAGTTCCATCATACTGGTCGATATTGATTGGGCGGGCCAAATATTTTGGTAGAGGAAGTTCCATCAGTGAATGGGTGTTTAGCTCCATAAACGTTATGGTCGAAGAGGTGGATATGATTTGTGGTCTTTGTGTGTAAGGGAATTTTGTAGATAGGAAGGGATTCTCCGGTGGAATCGGCGGTAAGTGTGTGGATGGCTGGTCACGGTGGTTTGTATCTTGACTCTGGCTTAGACTAGCGGAATATTTCCAACAATTTAGCCTGCTGCTGGATTACCCTTTCTTGTCGCTCTAGAATTTGAGGAGTTGTTGGGTGATTGTTGGTGGTTGTTCTAGGGCATTGTGGTTCTAGCATGATCTAAAGGTTGTATTTGTGATGTAGGGTTGATGGAAGGTGCATGTGGTTGAGAGGTATGTTTGTGGGTGTTGGTTCTATTTGGCTGGTAAGGTTTGCTTGTTTTCAGGTGGTCACCATAGTGTAGGTAAGCCATAATTGGCGTGATCGATGCCGTACCCGATGCAAATAATATAACAATTAAGAAC
>NC_032020.1:8821759-8821969 GCF_001865875.1 Lupinus angustifolius
GCTAAATTACAATAAAAAACTCCTAAAATAAAAATGCAATCTTCACTTCAACACATATTCACCTCTTCCATAATGCCCAAAATGCCACTGATGCCAAATATGATCTGAAAATGATAATAGATTTAATTAGGCCAAATAATCCAAAATTAACTCATTTTAAGAATATTAGTCCAAGAAGTCTAAAACACTAAACCATGTGAAACAAAGTCA
>NC_032020.1:8822069-8822360 GCF_001865875.1 Lupinus angustifolius
TACTTAACCTTTTGCACTCCTGGGCAAAATCAAGAAATAAGGCTATGGTAACTGATATGTACCAAAGTTAGTCATGCAAGAAGATCACAAAAAATAGAAAATGAAATACCTAAGAAAATCACATACTTCACAATGAAATCGAGGAAATGTAATGAAATGGGCAAAATAAAACACACAAGATTAAAAGAATCAAATCAAGATATCCATGAAAATCATCCAATGAATTCAAGTATGCCACAAAACTAATCAAACCAAAAGGCAAGTCACAACAATGATAGAACCTCACAAGAT
>NC_032020.1:8822460-8825766 GCF_001865875.1 Lupinus angustifolius
TTTTTGGGCTCTTTCTGTGATTGCAATTAATATGCAGACTTCTTAAAGTGAGCACCAAATCTTTGTCTGTAGAAGCAAGCCCACTCCTGATTCGAAGAAAGCATCCGCCAAGCAAGTTTGAGCAGACCAACTTTATTCATCAAACTAACAGATCTCAAACCAAGACCCCCTTCACTAGTTGGAGTGCAGATTGTCATCCACTTGACAGTGCAAAGTTTCCTAACATCACTGTCTCCATCCCAGATAAAATTTCTTATCTTCTTATCTAAAGCCTTGATGAGTTGAATAGGCCAAGCATAGAAATGAAAAGTGTAGGAGATCATGCTGTGAATAACAGATTTCACCAACTCCACCCTTCCCATGATTGAAAGACAGGCACCTTTCTAATTTGCAAGCTTGTTAGCAATTCTATCAGCAATAGGTTGGAGATGTAACTTTCTGGGTTTCCCTTTGAAAAGATGAGCTCCCAAATAGTTGAAAGGCAACTGGCCTGAGGAGAAACCCAGGTAGGAGGATAGCATGGAGATTTTTCTAGGAGAGGCATTTATGGTGTAAAATTTGCATTTAGATGCATTCAAATGCTGACCAGAAATTGCAGCATAATTAGCAATGAGATGATTGAGACAGAGAATTTCTCTTTTAATGCCTTTGCAGAAGATCAGAATATCATCCGCATACAAAACATGGCTAGTAGTTTGTAACCTTGAAGGACCAGAGATAGTGCTCAATTTAGCCTCTTCCACCAATTTGGCAATCCCTCTACTGAGGACATCTTCAGCAATGCAGAATAATATAGGGGATAAAGGGTCACCCTACCTCACACCTTTTTTGCAACCAAAAAAAAACAATTTGCCCATTAATATTGATTGATAGTCTAGCAGATTTTAGAATCATATCAATCCAAGTGATGAATTGTTGGCTAAAACCAAAAGCCTTAAGAGTGGTTAGAAGAAAATTCCAATCCATTGTGTGAAAGGCTTTTTTAATATCAAGCTTAAGGATCATATTGCCACCAAAAATTTTGTGGTCAAGCAGGTTGGTTGCTTCTGAAGCAAGGCAAATGTAGTCTAATATGTGTCTATCTTTTAGGAAACCTCTTTGTTGAGGAGAGACAATTCTAGAGGCAATCATGGCTAGTCTATCAGCAAGCACCTTGGTTATAATTTTGAACTGAAAGTTAGCCAAAGAAATAGGCCTATAATCCTAAACCTTGTTAGCTCCAAGAAATTTAGGAATGAGAACCAGATTACTAGCATTCAAATTAGGAAGGATCCAACCTCTATTGAAAAATTGCATCACCAAATTATAAACATCCTCACCAACAATATCCCAATAGGTTTGGTAGAAACAACCACTAAAGCCATCAGGGCCTGGAGCTCCATCCCCTTTCATGGCAAAAACCACTCCTTTGACTTCCTCCATAGAAGGAGGATTTGTTAACATCTAGTTTTCCAACTCAGTCATAGAAGAAGGAATAACTGAGTTGATCAGAGGAGAGAGGGAAGTCACATTCTCAGTTGCAAAAAGCTCTTCAAAATAATGAAGGACATGATTATCAATATCTTGTTTGCTAGTCAGGATTGTATCACCCAAATTCAAGAAATTTATTCCCTTAGTGGCTTGGCGGATTTTAGTAGTTTTATGAAAGAATGAAGTATTTCTGTCTCCATAAGTATACCAATCACACCTAGCTTTTTCTTTCCAGAAAAGCTTCTCCACATTAAGAGCATACAACATGATTCTTTGGGCTTCATCCTCTTGCTCCCTCAAGTCCTCTTGATGGTTAGCATTCTGAATTGACTCCACTACAACCATAGNTGTTTCTCCAAGACTCAGCTATAGTTCTTTTGTAGTCCTCATGGAGAGTCCACATTTTGTGGAATTTGAACTGAGATAACCTCTGCTGCTTGAACAATTCAGAGCACAATAATAGAGGATGATGAACAGAAGAGATCCTTGGCAGGGTGCTGTAAGAGATTTGAGACCAAGCCGAAATCCAGTCTTCATTACAAAGACTTCTATCTAACCTTTTATTAGTTAGAGATAGACCCCTTCTCCTATTAGACCAGATGAAAGGATTACCTGTAGTTGGTAAGTGGATAAGGTCTGACCCATCAGAAAAAGCTTTGAATTCTCTGGGAGGAAGCCTAACAGGCAATCTAGAACCTTTGCATTCATGAGAACCCAAAATTACATTAAAGTCTCCAATACAACACCAAGGGCCAGGATGAGTATGAATTAGAGATTGTAAATCAAACCAAAGAGACCTTCTTTGATTGTAATTCGTGTGAGCATATATAGCACTTAAGTTGAGATCAATGCCCTCAATATTAATAGCTATAGAGATCTACTGGTCTGAGTTGGAGATGATCACAGGATCCAACCCAACCTTACATAACCCCCAAATATTGGATAGCTGGTCTTGTCTTTTATTAATAGCAAAAAGCTTCAGATTTAACTCCCTCCAGAATTTGGAGTTAATTGAATCAGCAGAAATCCAAGGTTCTGCTAAGAAAACCAAGTCAGGATTGTGAGAATTACAAAATTTCTTTAAAACTAACCTTGTGTTAAGGTTTCCAAAGCCTCTACAATTCCAGTAGTGAACACTGTTTGAATGCCCGCCCCTTCGGGTGAAATGAACTCTGTCATTGTTGTCCTTTTTCTTCAATTTTTTCTTCTGAGATTTGCTCAAGACTGGCGTGAAACTTCTTTCAACTTCATCCTCCACATCTTCTTCATCATCCCATAGTCTCCCTACAATCCTTATGTCATTAGCCATAATAGGATTTGATATGTCTGCAGTCTCTTGCACAATAAACTCGTTTTCCAGTTCTTGTTGCAGGGTGAAATCTTTATCAGCCAAAGCATAATCCAGCAGCACTGTGTTTAATCCTTCCATACTAGNTAGGATCTCTCCTCAGAAATATTTCTGGAGTAAGATCAACTTTTTCTAAGTGCTCCATATTGATATTTTCCCTATTTTCAATATCCAGATCAATGGTTAAGTCATTGATGACTATATCATTCCTGATTGTATCCTTTGTTTTGAAAGGATGTGATGCCTTGTTATGATCCTTGTGTCTAACCTTAGATGTTTCCTCGGTTCTCTTTGTCACTTTTCTACAGCTAGAAATTAGATGGCCAATGGTATTGCATCCAGTGCAGATTTCAGGTAAATTTTCAGACTCAATATTAACAAAGAAAGCAAAGCCTTCTCTTTCAACCAAGATTTGATCAGGCAAATCTGCTTTAAGGTTGATTTCCACTAACACTTTTGCAAAGTGCCCAAATGTTCTATTACTTGTT
>NC_032020.1:8825866-8914827 GCF_001865875.1 Lupinus angustifolius
CAAATTCTTGGTTCTCAACATGCTTCTTGTCATATTCATTATGGTTATGTTTGCTCTTTCTGCAGAACCATTGTGTTGAGGTGTATATGGAGCTATAACTTCATGCACAATTCCTTCCTTGCTGCAGAAATCATCAAACTCAGAGGACTTATACTCACCTCCACCATCTGATCTGAGTTGCTTGAGTTTGAAACCACTTTTCTTCTCAACTTGAGCCTTGTATTTTCTGAAGTTTTCAAACACTTCACTCTTCTTCTTTAATAGATAAATCCAAACCTTTCTTGTGAAGTCATCAATGAAGGTTAGGAAGTATCTATTACCACCAATTGATTCCTCTTCAAATGGGCCACATACATCACTATACACCAGCTCAAGAGGATTCTTTGTTCTTGTAGGAATTATTGAGTCAAATGTGCTTCTGGTTAACTTGCTGGCTAGGCAATCATCACACAAAGTTTCTGGAATTTCAATAGATGGCAGCCCTGCAACAATTTCAGCTTTGCTTAGTAATTCTAAACTTTTAAAGTTTAGATGACCATACCTCAGATGCCATAGCCAAGTTTCTTGATCTATTTCTGCATTGAGACTTGTTTGGTCATTCACATGAATCTTGATCTTGAAGGTTCTGTTTGATGAGAGAGGTGCTTTCAAGACTTTCTGGTCTGTTTTATCATACAAGATCAATTCACCATCTTGCATGATCACCTTGTATCCCTTCTCCAAGAGCTGACCAAGACTCAACAAATTGTTCTTCATCTTTGGTACATAGAGAACATTTGATATTGATGAACCTTTTCCATCCAACTTTTGAATCAATATTCTTCCTACTCCTTTTGCAGAAATAGCACCATGGTCTGCAAATTTCACCTTGCTCTTCACTGATTCATCAAGTTGTGCAAACCATTCTCTCCTACCAGTCATATGGTTTGAGCACCCAATGTCAAGGTACCAGAACTCATTGCTCTTCCTTGCTCAGTCAAAGTAGTAGCCATCAGTAAGCAATGTTCTTCATCAGAACTGTTTTTGCTTTCTTCTTTTGCAAGTCTTGCCTCATCTTCTCTTGAGCCTTTCCACTTGTTGAATTTTCACTCTGATGCAAAGTGGCCATAGTTCCTACAATTGTAAATCAGGAATAGATCCTTGCAATTTCACCTTCTTGATAACTCTTCTCCAAAATCTCCCAAGCTTGTTTTGCAGTTTCAGCTCCATTTATCTTCTCATAATTTGCTGCATCAACACCTTGGTAAATCAGGAATAGATCCTTGCAATCCTTCTTCTTTGCTTCATTGTACATTGCTCTTTGAGCTTCAGTTGCACCATCTCCAATCTCTTGATAGCCTTTCTGCACTATCTCAAGCACTTCTTGGAATCCAAATATAGCCTTCATATGATTCCTCCATCTATCATAGTTCTTGCTGTCTAAAATGGGAAGTGTCATGGAGAACCCGCTACTGTTTGCCATCTTCAACCTCCTTCTATTGCTTCTGTCCCTTCCTTCTTTTCGAGTGCACAACCACACAGGTCCCTTCTTTGATTCACACAGAATCAACCTTCACCAATGAGCTCTTGATACCACTGTTAGCTTTTGTTCTTTGAGTGATGCAGTATGCACACTAAGTGCATACGTTTATCAGCAAGAATGAAAGAAAGAAAAGAATGATGCAGAGTGAAGAATGAATGTTGGTTTTGAAGTAGGGAAGAAGTTAAGATAATGATTCAATGAATATACTTCAATTGTATTAAAGGATCAATAGAATTTTCCACACTTTAATACAATACACAAAGCTTACTATTTATAGCAACTCAACCTAACTAACTTACCAACTAACTAGCCAAATTAGAAAACTTAACTAACTATTACATGAAACTGAATTATCTTCCAATACCATACAGAATATGCTTTTATTAAGTTTGTGGGATTGCTCATTTAATCAATCCATTATTACATTATCACAAATACTACTCTTAAAATGATATATACTCAATATTTATCTTTTACCACAAAAGAGTTTGTTATTTATCTCACCCTCAGCACTTTTATTGAAATCTTATATCACACCATATTTTTATTGGTATCCATACTGATAACAACAAATCACAATGTCACTTCATTTGTGATATGTATCAATACATCATTGTTACCAAATTAATGTGAATGTTGTGATTTGACATAGGCTTACAACAAACAATGGATATCTCATATTTATATAGGGAATCGTAGTCTCAAACAATATATCACTTCATGTGCTATTATTTGTTATTGATCATGATTACTACATATTGAATGACACATATTATAGTATAACTGATGTATTCCTTTCATATACTTTGCATGGTCATTCATTGTATTTCACAATCTTACTCAATAAAAGGATCCATTGATATATTTCATGTTTTATAGGAGTAAGAAATATCATCTACACAGCTTACATTTTTCTACATGGCTCATCACATGTTCAAGGATAATCATTACCAGAAATGGAAACTGCAATTCTTTTTTGTCTTACACTTCCATGTTTAGAAATTATTTTAAACTCAATATACTACTCCAAGTTGAATTAGAAAGGTTTGCATTTAAGGAGATAATACTTTATTGTTTTCATTTACCATCATTCTGTCTTTTATTGCTAAACTTAATTGAATTAGCTAGTAGTTATGGAAGTGAAGAGTGACTTTCATCATTGAATAATTAAGCTCCATATTGGGAACTAGCCTACATAACTTAATTATATTTATAATTTTTGTTTGTGAAAAATAGTTTTAAATTTTTATACTGAGAAGAATTTGAGGGGAAAGAAGGAAAAGAAAATGCTTGAATCTAAGTCTTCCCCTTCTCTTTTTTCCTTCCAAAACCCAACTCTCATCCTAACCTTAAAAGGCCCATTTACAAGCCACGTGCAATTGCCAATCCAGTGTGCCAAATGAACCCTCAAGTAAATTTGGCATAAATCCAAATGCATACTTAGGAAATGCTACTAGTTTGAAAAACTTGACGTTAATTCTTTTTGTTGTATAACCAATTATATCACTCAAAACTAATCTCTTTTGAAATATGTGATTATCTCTCCAAATAAATGTCACTATCACAAATCAAATTATTGGCTCTTTGGTCTACCTCGAGATCTAGTAGGGCTTTAATCCACTAGACCAATGTTTAGTTGGTAATTCTGCTACTGAATTACATCATACACACAGCAAATAAGTACCAAAGCTAGATGAAAGGGGGCACCAAATGTTTTAAAGTATGGTCTGTCCCATTCTGTGAAGGCTAGGTTACAAGGTTGTAGCTGTTATGAGCATCAAATGTCAAGCTATATAAATTTATGGGACCTTATACATATTGGGAAATTGTAAATGTCATAAGTTATTTACTTATGACACTGCTTACTGGGTAAAGAAGTTCACCAAAATATTTGTTTTTCTTAACTCAATGCTAACTCTTACCATTTGGATAGCCAGATACTGTAATACATAAAACTGAAGATAAGTTCACAGCATAAATATAAAATACTGATGTGTAAACACTAACAAGCAATTGCAAGATACAATGTAAGATTTCATGTTAGATTGCACAGTATCATTGCCTTTCTCTACTGGAGTTATATGTGACGCTTGGTCGGCTTTTTTCCCTTACCACGGCGCTTGCCTTTACCCAACTTAAATTTCTTCTTCAATTTTTTCCCTATTCCACCAACAGGCTTCAAGGAAGCAGCACTTTGGCCGTCATCAGGCATCTCCACATCTGGATAATTTATAAGCAAACAATGGAAATTAATTATGATTGCAACGCAAGGCAAATGTCAACACATAATTGAAGATTACTATGAACTTGGAATTTTTCTTTTAACATGACATTATTCCCAAAGGCTAGAAGCCTCTTGCACTGGTCACCCTTTACAACAATATTATTATGCAACACGGTCTTCAAAATAGCTTAAAGTTGCGGGCTAGCAAGATCACAAATGATAAGCCAGGATAAAGCATTAAAGCAACAGCACCATATGAGTGACAATCCCCCTATTAGCTAAGCTATGTGGCTATGTTAAGAGGTTGGAAGACCATACTCTACATCCACGAATCGAGGCTTATTCGTATATTGTATACTGGAATGAAAGCCATAAATAGTAATAAGACTAATCCCGGGATCACCAATTTCACTCCACTGAATTGAATGCATTTTAAATTTTAAACTTAGAACATGCTTTGACAAAATCCATTGAAATACAAGAACATCTCATCAAAATTCACATTAGCACATAAGACTCCATGCAAACTAAGCAACTGTGGAAAGAAATTAAGTAAACATGATGATATCATACCCATGATTGTGTAGTTAGATGGGGTGGAGGCATCCATAGCAGTTTTCGATGGGACGCGGACTGGCAGCTTAGGTGCGGCAAGGGCAGCTTCTTGGGCGGCCAGCTTAGCAGCATCTTTCTTTTCATATAAAGGTTCAACAATCTCCCTCCGAATTGCCCTCAGCCTCTTCTCCCTCTTTGATCTCAAAGACTTTGCCATTCTATTGGACTCCTGTTCAACTTGCTATTCTCTTGGGTTTCAAGGTATTGCAATTACTTAGGCCCTGCTTGGATTCAAAACCATTAGGAATTCAGAAAATTATAATATTTAATAAACTCTAATGTTTGGAACAAGAACAAGTCTTCAAATTTAATTGAATAGCATTAAATTGTTTGATTTGTTTCAAATGTATCTTAAAAACTTAAAACAGAGGGGTTCATTTTAACTTCTAATTTTACGAAAAGATATTACTTGACCAGAAAGCAATTGAATTCCATGCAGGAAAAAACATCATCAATCAAGCACATAAAAAACAACAGTAGGTAGCACACACAAAATTTCAGTTTTTTATTATCAAATTTCTCAACACTGAATTAATTTCTGCATTTAAACTTTCAAAAAATGCCAGCATATCCTTATTCGAACTAAATACATCGAATAACCTAACATAAGACTTCAGTAGCACAGCTAGCATGTTGGTCAAATTCAAAATAAGACACTTACATTCAGAATAACAATGCTCCATAATTCAAGTCCCCATTTGTACCATAAATTTGAAACATCTCGTTGTCAGAGTAAATTTCAATAGGAATATATGTAAACCAGCAGAAGACATGAATAAGGTATAAACAAACTATTTATGTTTAAAACAAAAAACAAAAATAAATTATGATGAGAACAGAATGCATCAGAGCTAGAACCAACAGAGGAAAACCCATATAACCAAAAGAGAAAAGAATCAAACTTTACACAAACAAACCTTAAACCCGCATAAAAACAACCACCGTGAAGTCGAAAAAATAAATAGCGAAGTAATGGCTGAAACATAGTTGAAAGACGAAGAACATAAGATTAATATGAATCATTACCTGGTTTGTGGTTTGAAGATGTAACAAAAGAAAATCCCTCAAATGATTACAAATATAGCGGCTATGGACTGCTCCGTTCTATGAAGGCGGTGTTAGGCTAGGTTACAAATAAAAATATCAGGAAGGGTTAGTTTGTAAAGATATGATTGAAGTAAAGGGTTTAATAGTCTTTTCGAGTTAATAATTTCTCTGGGCCTAAGCCTAACAGGCATGTGAAATTGGATCAAAGATTCAATGGATTTCTGGTGTTTTAATTTATTAAATGGAAAATAATAATGCAATGCACTATGATATTATTTATATCAACTTATTGCACATTATGTTATCTTTTAAAGTTAGTATCGTTTAAATTTTAATTATACTTTTTATTGATTTATAAAAGAGGAAGAAAAAAGATATATGAATTAATAGTATATAAGAGTTTTTACACTGCATCATCCACTATTAATTTTTAATTATTATTGACTTTTAAATAAAAGTATTATAACTAAATAATGAATAATATGTTAACTGCGTATAAATTTTTACACTATCAATATACAAATATTATACTTTTTAATAAAATATTTGTGCATTCATGGTAAAATAGCTACTTAACTTGGTTTAGATAGGCTGTTTTATATGCCATAAATGGTCGTCCCAAATCTTTATGTGTTCGAGCCTTCAAAGGGCCCCAAATGAGTCATGCTCTATTTAATAGTATTTTTAAGAATTAAAACACGTCAATTTATCATGTGAGCTCAAACAAGCCCAATTTACAAGAGGTGAAGCAAAAGATACTAAGAAAAGTTTAAAATCAATCTTAACAAATTCTTTGACATTAGCAGTATATTAAAACTCCCCTTCTTATATTTTACACACCACAATAGTTTAGATCAATCAAACTCTTAATGTTCCATCATTTCATTCAAAACATTCCTATTCTTAATCCAACCAATATACTCTTAAATTTTATATATTATTAATTTAGATTTATTATACTTTTCACACTTTTATTATAGTAAATACATATTTTAATCCATTATGTTTTTCAAACTTATTAGTGATCTCTTAAAAATTAAATAATTTCCAAAATTTCAAATATAAATTAAATTAGTCCATTTTAACATATTTTATAACATTTTGTATTTATTTATTTTATAAATATTTTGAAAGGTTGAAATAACATGGTGGTTGATATTATTGAAATCTTTAGTTCCACTCATATCTCTAGAGCCACATCCTAGATTTAGTGGAGATGAGTTCACTAGCACCATATTCACTTTGGACTTCCCTGCAACCCAAAAAAGCTACCAACTATTCATCACCAAAATCATCAAATCTTATATCATGTAATTATCATCATCATCATCACAAGACATTATCAACTTCTCACTCACTAGTACTCCTACAAAATGATGAGACCAACCCAATGAGCCAGTTCAAGAGAAGAGATGCATTAGCATTTTCTTTGAGTTTTGGCCTTCTTCATGCTTTCTTCTATCCACAACAAACATTAGCAGCAGTTGAAGCAGTTCCATGTGAGTTAACTGTTGCTCCTTCAGGCCTTGCCTTTTGTGATAAACTTGTAGGTACTGGTTCTCAGGCTGTTAAGGGTCAGCTTATTAAGGTAACCATTTTTATCATACATCCCACTTAGTTTAGTTTAGTTTAGTTAAGTTCAGTTATGTTTTATGGTGCCAAATTTTAGAAAGTGGATGAGTGTTATGCATTAGTTGTGTAGTTCAGACTCAACCAGTCTTGGATTTCGGCATTTGATTTTCACTTTCCCCTTAGGGCCAACTGTTCTTCTATGTAGGTTGTGGGTGCCTGGGTTGCCTGGCTTGAACGGGGCAATTGAGGGTTGTCAGAGCTTGGGCTCTGGGCTAAACCGGGCAGTTGCCGACCTTGGACTGCCTTGGGTAAGTACCTGAAAATGAGACCGGCCTTGGACCAAACAGAGAGAATACATTATGGTTTATTTATAGGTGACTTCACCTATCTATACTGACGTGGAGTGGCTTGCTTTCCTTAGACTGACACTGCTATGAACTTGAATTACCTTTGTCGTGTGGGTGTGTCTTTGCTTTTCGTGTGAAGGAAGGTTCTTTGGCATAGCAGGTGCTGACATGTCCAGTCGATGTTGTCCTTTCCCTTAGCTAGGTTGGGTGTGATTGACAATTGTGAAGGTTGGATCTTGTCTGCCAAGGCATGATCGATAGTCGTGTAGACTAAATCTTATATGCCCGGCCGTTGGCCTCTGATTGGTCCTGTTACTGGGATGGAACAATTGCCCCAGTCTGGTAGTATGGCCATTGTCGGGGGTGCGTCACCAGACATAAAGCTATTCTGGCAGGGCATGGTAGACAGTCGTGGGAATTGGTTTTGTCTGCTCAATAGTTGGCCTTACACTTGGAATAGAACACCAACTAAAGCTAAAAAATTAGAGTTATGATGATAAACTTTTGCTATAAACCTGTATGTAGCACGATGTATTGGTACAGTGTAATACAAACCTTAAAGGTGTCGCCAAAAGTGTTGCCTCTAGATGTATAGAACTGTAAATAACAGTGCTCTATTTGAATATCATGAACACCTCATTTATATTTGCTAATACAAGATACTGTCACTAGGGTGTTGTATTTGAAGTGTAAAACAAGACACATTTTTATAGAGTATTGATTAGTGACTGCACACTCTGTTCAATGTTAAGCATGTTTAAGGTTATGCGGCCATGTTAAGAATGCACCTTAAAAATGTTTATCATTCATGACATAAATTGAATGGACCTAAGAACTAACACCAAACTTCACCTTGATCCTATGCTTGACCTTAACGCCCTTCCAGGCACATTATGTAGGGAGATTGGAGAATGGGAAAGTATTTGACAGCAGCTACAATCGTGGCCAGCCACTTACATTTCGTGTGGGTATCGGAGAGGTATGATATGATAAATGTGTTCTACTTTCATACAATGCCAGCAACAATATATGAACACAAACTGTATTAGTATTTTTTCCTTCAACTTGTGCATTATTATTTAGAAACACAAGTCTGAGATAAGATACATAATGCCAATGAGTCTGAGAACTAGCATCTTGTTGAAGAGTGGCATTATAAGCAGTCTCCTCTCTTTTAAAAAGAATCAGTAAAGAAAACTCTTTCGGAATCATAATTGGTGAAAACCCAAAGACACTACTACTTCTGAATAACTGATAATATAAACCATATAGTAAATTTTCATGCTTACTTAATGAGATCTTCAGTTTATGCCACCTATCATAAGTAACTATATGATAGAGTAACTTCTATGCTGACATGCTCATGATTAAACATTATTCATGAATATGATAGGTCATCAAAGGATGGGATGAAGGAATTTTAGGAGGTGATGGAGTTCCTCCAATGCTTGCAGGTACCTTTTCATTTTTAATAAATTATAAGTTCATAATTTTATAACATGGCAAGCTAAAATTAATTTTACTTTCTAATATAGGAGGAAAACGTACGTTGAAGCTTCCTCCGGAACTTGCATATGGCTCTAGAGGGGCTGGTTGTAAAGGAGGCAAGTACTTTTTTTGATAATGTTGCTAAATAATACTATTTCTTTGACATTATTATGACAAATTAACCCATTTGTGTGGCAAGTAAAGATGAAATTTGTTTTGATTTTGGTTGTTTTGTGCTCGTGTGCAACAATGCAAGTAGGCCTTATCAAGATTGTGTTAGTGTTCTATCTTTAATTGATACTAACAGTGTCACTATAGAGAGAAGGGAGGGTTACTGTTGTGCAGGATCTCTGTATTTTCAATGTATAAAAGTTAAGCATGATGGTTGTGCCACTAATCAAATTTGCTGCAATTGAAAATTGACATGACAAGGCAGAATAGGAAAGAGAATGGACTCTATTTCTCTGCTTTTCTCCTGTTCCCTTGAAATGTAGGGAAATAAACAATAACTTTTCACACTTAGGAAAAGGATAATTTGTTAGGAAGTACTTAAAGTTGTTCTTCCATGAATAACTTTGCTTAATATTACTAGCTAGTAAAAACTAACATATCTCCTTTGAACTTGTATGAACATGTTAAAATAAAAATGTACAGTTTCTGTTTCTAAATTATATAGAGAATTTGGAACCCTTAACCTAAGTTATTAAAAAAGAACATTTTTGTGAAAGTCATGCCAAAATATAGTCATCCTTTGATCATAAAGAAGATAAAGACTGTAGAAAGATTACTAAATAGTGAAACATGTAGCAAATTCTGTAGAGAAGAACCAACCAAGGAAAGCATCTCAAGCTGTCATAGGCTAGGAAGATTTTGTTTATTAATGAATCTAAGTTAATGTTGTTCCCTTAGATGTCTAGGATTTAAATAGAAAAGAACTAATATAATGAATTATGATTTGCCTTATAAATATGGAGTGCTTTTCACACACACAAAAAATACTAATTTCTGCATAAGTTTCTCTTACCATTTTGCTTAGCCAAGCAGAAATTTACACCTAGTTTGCTGCAGGTTCATGTGTCATTCCTCCTGATTCGGTTCTTTTATTCGATGTGGAATTCGTGAGCAAGGCATGATTACAAAGCTTGTGCAGCCAAATCACCTTCCTTTTTCTTTCAGATTGGTGCTTGGTTTTATATTTTCCTAACTTGCTTATGTTGTGTTTTCAGTCATAAATCATTTCTTTACTCTAATTTTGTTCATGGTTGTTATATTACATCCAATTGATGGATAAGCAATTCTAAAGTTAATAAAGTAAAACTTGACTCATAAATTCATGACTGAGTAAATAGCATGATATGTATGTTTACCAAGTTTTGAAATCATAAATAGAGAAATTGTAACCCAAAGTTGAATAGTGATACACAGTTACACACATCAGTACTGAAAAACCACTCCTCCAAAGTTCAAACAAAGACAAGAAATAATAATAAAGAAAATGGAAATAACCAAATAAAGAAAGAAAGAGCATTCAGTAAAAGGAAAGCTGTCAAAGCACTTTGGTCGCTTTTGGCAAAGCAAGAAAACTAGTCCCTTTCATCCCTTTTTTGTTTGACAAACATTTTCAAGAGCCATAGTATTAAAAAGCAGTGAAGTTAAAATTCCTCATAGTAAATTAAAGTAACATATTAAAGCAACAAGACCCCTTAACTTGAACCTATATTTTGGGTTAAATGTTTTCAAGGGATGCAATGTGGTCCAAAATATTCTTTCATATAGTCCAACATTACATTTAACATTGAGAAGGACAATTTATGATGATTAGCACTTTGGAAACTTAGTAGTTTTAACCCAAAATTTGAAATCATTATCAAAGAGTGTACAAATGAAGCTAAGTTTGTCATTTTCTAATAATCATTCAAGTTAAGTTTGTCACATTCTAATTATAAATGATAATGCAAGTACAATAACTATCTAACAAGTGGAAAGAGACACTGAATGGAGATAAGTCCTCAATGGTTTTGCATCAGTATTAAAGGAAAGGGAAAAAGGGTACTGTAGGAGTTACAGAAAAAGTTATGAGGATATTTTAGGATATTGAGGAAGAAGTTTATTGAGTATTGACCCTTCAAACACACTACTTTGGATGCCAAATACTTGTGAACTTTTTCACGCAAAACAATGGTAAATAAGGGAGATTTTTGGCTTCTTTTCTCCCACTCCATATCTCCTTCATTATTGTATGTTGTCCAAATGGTATCATAATTTATGTCCTGAACCACTTGTATTGAACCCAAAATATATTCTTATCTGTTTCTCATTTTAACTGACATGATATGTTTTTTTTGATCCGGGACATTATTTGAGACACCGTTTAGGACAATAAATTTTTGTGGGGGAGCAACCTTTAGTCTTAAACAAAAGGAATATGTTCTATGTACATCAAAATTTTGACACCATTTGATGCCCCTTTGATTTATCTTATGGTATTTTTGAAATATGGGTAGATAAAGAAGATAAGTAAGTGAAAGATAGAGATAAATGTATACTATGTCATTTACTATATTCAAAAAGTTAACATGAAACTCTAAACAAAAGCACTGTCACCAAAACCTTCACCGCAAATTTGAATCATCATGTCTCTTTCCTCATCTTTTTTTATCCAATAGCACATAAGTGAAAAACATAACATGGACATAATGATGACTAGAACTAGAATCTCATATACAGCATATTTTAATGTTTGAATGATTGGTACATGATCATAGCTTCAATTTCACAACAATAATAAGATACTGAGACTGCACTCATATCAAACCGTTTTGAGAGCATAGAAATCCGAATTAATCTTTTGCAAATGGGCAGAAAAAATACAAGAAAAAAGAGAGAAGAAAACCTCATCAAAACCATGAGAAAATTTATCATCCCACCACTTTTTACAGTAGTATTCACATCCCGATAATGATGTCACATGTATAAGAGGGTTAACGATATGAGTCGCAAAACCGATATTCAACCGAAAATTGGGGTGCGACAATACGTATTCATTAAACAAGCAGTCATGAATTTATACATCATTAACTAGGTGCAAAAATAATGTAAAAAGTGGTTTAGAAATAGAGGTTGGAACCATAAAACTCTGCAGGATCTTCTTTCTCATATTGCTGAATTTACCTGTTTGCAATGGGGTTTGGACCACTAGGTACTTCATGTTCACTAGCATTGAAGATCTTGTTTTGCCATTGCAATGGTGGCCTTGGAGCTCGAGCATGTCCTCTCTTTGAACCATGCACTTGTACAGAAACATTATGTGTACTTCCTTCTCTTGCTGAAGCATCTACCATGGTGTTCCTCTTCTGAGTACCCTCTTTTATAGAAGTTAAAGGAGAGAGGTTTTGTTCTATGACAGCAAAAGTGAAGTGAGAAACTAAGAGCAAAGTGAAGAAGAAAAACAAGAAGGCCATGCTAGTGTAGTGAAAGTGTGATGCTGCTTCACGAGCCATGCAAAACAAAGTGCCTTATAAATTTCATCCAACAAGTGTAGCTACTAGCTAGTTTATTAGGTACAGAAATAGTTTTGTATGTGAATATAAATGGTGAAACTTTTTGGAACTAAGATGACAAAAATATGAAGGTAAAGAGAGTAGGGTTTATATAATGAAGGAGTTAAACTATGTGTCCAAGAGAGAAAGAGAAAGTGTATTGAATATATGAAAAGGGAAAGTGGGGATTGATGAAAACTTATGCATGGGTATAGATTCAACTTCAATGGCAATGAAATTCCAAGAATGGCATTGGCATCTAAATCTAAAGTTAGGAAGACACACACACAGGTAAGTGTTGTGAGACACAACAGCAAATAGCATCTAAATCTAAAGTACTTGTCTACCCAACCACTAGTGATCTTGTGTGAGGAATCTACATAAAAATTGTTTGTAAAAGTAACATAAGTAACATTCCTGTTATCCCAACCTTTCAATATTGTATTTTTTTAATCTTTGTTGGCGTATGGGATGGGTCAAGATCCTAGAAAAATACATAAAGAATGGGAAAATAGAGGTAACACTTTTATTCTTAAATGCATAATACAAAACAAAATATATTTTAAAGGGTACACTTCACATACCAATTTATTACACTATTGTCTCCTAATCTTTCAGGAGGAAAGTATTCTCAATAACTAATAACGTGTTCCTAAGATCGAATAACGATTCTTATGAACAATATTTATTGGAATGGACAGTCACAAACTCCGGAAGTTAATTTCTTACCTAAGAACATACTCTTATAATACAAAAAAAAAATATTGTCAAGGGTCAAATTTAGATATAAATAATTAACACTTAAATTAATATCATGAAAAGGAGGCAAAATTGTAACAGTTTGATTTGATAGTTTTAAAGATTTTTTGGGTGAAATTTCAAGTATTGTACAGCTTTGATAACTTTTTTTTTTACAAAATTAACTTTGATTTTAAGTGTTTTTGGATACAAAATAATTTAATTCAAACCCGTAAAAATAGGAATTAGAATAACAAGAGCCAAATAGATATTAAAAGTTGTTGGAAGCAAAATAGAGAAACATATGAGCCAATAAACATTGATAATCAACGGGCGTTGGTTCAAGTGGTACATGTTTGATTCCCCTTAAGCATGAACCCGGGTTCGAGTTTTATGGATGGAAAAAATGTCCGTTGGGAGAGTTAGCCCCACTTACCTGTAGATGTGTCCGGCTCGGACAGGATTGCCTCTAGTGCGAGGATACATGTGGGAAACCAAAAAAAAAATAAACATTAATAAAATTGCTTTTGGTTTCTCTTCATCTTGGCTCCTGAGAACTTCAAGGTTCTAAGATAATACAGACTGGTGCTTGGAAATGTATTTGGCATTTTTTATTTTCACATCCCCTCTTTGATATTATGTTTTTGGAAGTGTACTAAAATAATTTTGGAATACATGTTTCAGAGAAGGTAAAGAAAACAATTTTGATGGAGAAAAAGATAAATTATCTTAGTATAAGAGTTTTTTACTTTATTACATACTATTATAATTATCATTGATTATTAAATATATAGAAGTGAATAAAAATAATATATATCTATATATAATTTATTACATTAAGATTGCATAAATATTAGTTTATTTTTAAAACATGTTTCCCAAAATATGGACTCAGTGAGGTGTGAAAAGATGAAGGAAAAAGAGAGCTATAAAGGCAACACAAGGATATGTGAATAACAACCCATTTTGTTCTTTAATCTATTATATAGTAGAAAGTATCAAAGGCCCGTGGTGTTGTAGGAGCAAGATCCACATGCTTTGAGGCCCACAAAGACCTTCCAATAAATTCAAAGACAAAGGCAAGGGAAAAACGTGATTAAAGGTTACCCTTTGGACCATGGGCTTGTATCTTCTAAAGGGCCCATTAATTTGTTGGAATTGTTTCTACTCAACAAAATATTTTTACTTCTCTTGAGGAGCACGTGAGTTGTGAAGGTAAAGAGGATGACGTGCAGATCATGGAATCAATGGGCCTCCCATCTTTAGCCCATCATTCCGATTTAGTGGACAATGGAAAGCTCATGAAGATTAATAATATATCCTTAATTTGGCCCATGTGGGAAAAAATCGAAAAAAGGAGTTAATGTCTTTTGCTCTCAATCAAAAATGCCCCCTTCAAAGAAAAAACCTGTAAAAATTACAAGTCTTCCAAAATGCTCCAATTTTCTTGCCTCTTTTCGCAAAGTTCATGCAGGAAAAAAGTCGGTATTTCCATACTGAAAAGCGTTGGCAGAAGCGTTTCCAAGAAGGTGGAAGCTAACTTTGAGTGTGCAATTTCTTTTGATCAGACATTGGGAATAAATTTGGATGGGAAGTTGGACTCTTCAATTAACAATTCTATTTCAGATTCTAATATTTGATCAGTTAACTGTCTTCTGTTAAAAAGTTGTGAGGATTCAGCTGGAAAGATTTGGGAAGTGAGTAAGCGCATAGGGGTCTCCTTCGCTGGACCGGGTGATGAAATAATTCCTAAGATTGTTAATCCGGAGGAAATAGATAGATCTAGGTTTGTGGAGACAAACCAAAGGGATGTCAACGGTTATCAATGATTTGTTTGACTTTTAATGTGAGGGGCTAGGGAGTAGGATGAAGAGGATGGGTATCATGAGCTTAATTTTGAAGAATGAAGTTAATTTTATTGGAATTCAATAAACAAATTTGGAAGTGTGCGATGATGCTTTGTGTTGTGGGTTGTGGGGAAACAATAATTTTGATTGGGATTTTATTCCTGCTATTGGCAATTCAAAAGGTATTCTTAGCATTTGGGATAAATTTAAATTCCAAAAAAGTAGCGTGTCAAAAGGCGTTGGGTTCTTGGTTGTTCATGGTACTTGGCTACCATCTCAACATAATTGCTACTTTGTGAATATCTATTCTCCTTGTCAAATGTCTTTGAAGGAGCAGTCATGGAGTTGTTTTGCTTGAAACAAAATGTGGGTGAGGTCTTATGGTGTTTTCTGGGTGTTTTTAATGCGGTTAGAAGTAGTTCTGAAAGAAGTAGGGAAGCAGGGCATAACTGTAGAAGAGAAGCCAATCTCTTTAATTCTTGGATTAGAGATATGGAGCTAATTGATCTTCTCTTAATTGGAAGAAGCTTTACTTGGTTCCATCATGGGAATAGTTCGATGAGCAGGTTGGATAGATTTCTCCTTTCTCCAGAGTGGCTGAATTCTTGGCCTCATTTATCTCAGTGGGCTCTTAATAGAGATATTTCATATCATTGTCCTGTGATTTTAAGATACAAGAAGCTGGAGAAAGGTCTTATCCCTTTTAAATTTAATAACTATTGGTTACAATATCATGCTTTTGTAGTTGTTGTCTCCAATTATTGGTCTAATTCGGTCATGGTTGGGAAGAGGGCTTTCATCATAAAAGAAAAATTGAAGCGGTTAAAGAATGATATGAAGGTGTGGAACAAAGAAAGCTTCGATTACCTTGACTCAAAATTGGCGAATTGGGCTAGAGATGTTCAAGCAATTGATTTAATTGGTGAGTCTACCATCTTGGATTTTAATCTCATTGCAAATAGAAAAGCTCTTCTAGCGGAGTGGTGGAAGACAACAAGTTTGAAGGATAATTTGTTGAGACAAAAATCTAGATGCAAATGGATTAAGGAGGGTGATGCTAATACGAGTTATTTTCATGCTTGTATTTATAACAAAAGGCGGAGAAACAATATTATGGGGTTGTGGATTGATGGAAATTGGTGTGAAGATGACAAGCTCATTAGAAGTGGAGTTTCAAATTATTTCAAATCCTTATTCTCTCATTTGTCTTCGTCAAACCCAACGCTCGATGAGGTTGAGTTCAGGACCCTATCGGAAAATCAGAGATCTATGTTGGATGTTGGTTTTCTAGAGGAAGAAATCAAATTGACAGTTTGGAGTTGTGCAAGAGATAAAAGTCCTGGACCTGACGGTTTTAACTTCGAATTTTTTCAAACTTTTTGGGATATTGTGAAGAATGAAATCATCCTTTATTTCAGGAGTTTTACACTTCAGTGAGGCTTCCAAAGAGGTCTTAACTCATCCTTTATTGCGTTGGTTCCAAAAATCAATAATCCTACAAAGATTCAGGATTTCAGACTAATATCACTTATGGGGTCTCTTTATAAGATTTTGGCTGGGAGACTAAAAGGTGTTATGGGTTCCATTATAAACTCCTCTCAATCAGCTTTTATTCACAATAGAAATATCATGGATGCCACAGTGGTTATTTATGAAACTATCCATTCCGCAAGGAAGGCTAAAGATGGGTGTCTGATGCTTAAGGTTGATTTTGAGAAAGTGTATGACTGTGTGGGTTGGAAGTTTCTTGACTATATGCTTTCCAGACTCGGTTTTTCTGATAAATGGAGGAATTGGATAAATGCTTGTCTTTCATCTACTTCTATGTCTGTCTTGGTTAATGGCACCCCCTCATATCAATTCTCGGTTTCAAAAGGTTTAAGACAAGGTGATCTTATGGCCCCTTTCCTCTTCCTTGTGGTAGCTGAAGGTTTTGTAGGTTTAGTGAGGCAAGCTAAAGCTTCAGGGTTGTTTGATGGCTATAGAATTGTAGGAAAGGGGTGGAGGTGAATGTTCTCCAGTTTGTCGATGACACGATTTTAGTGTACAAGCCTTCCATTGCAAATTTATGGACTATCAAGAGTATTATGAGATGTTTTGAACTAGTATTTAGTTTAAGAATAAATGCTCAGAAAAGCTCATTATTTGCCATTGCAGTTTCGGACGACTTTACCTCAGCGACTGTGACTTTCTTAGCTTGTAAAATCAGATCCACTCCTTTTCTCTATTTGGGGATCCCGGTGGGGGCAAACCCGAGAAGAATGTAAACTTGGCAGAGTATTATGGAGATGGTTTCAAAGAGACTTGCAGCCTGGAAGTGTAAGCACCTATCTTTTGGAGGTAGGTTAGTCCTTCTTAACTCTGTTCTTTATAGCATTCCCACATATCTTCTATCTTTATACAAAGCTCTGAAGAAGGTTATATCAAAATTTGCTAGCTTGCAAAGGAATTTCCTTTGGGAAAACAAGACATAGGGTAAAGGTATTGCTTGGGTGTCCTGGTCGGAGGTTTGTAAACCCAAATCTTTTTGGGGTTTGGGAGTTACAGAGTTATCAAGGTTTAATAATGCTTTGCTTGGAAAGTGGAGGTGGCAAAGGATGATCGAGAAAGATGCTTTTTGGGTTTCAGTGATTAATTCTAAGTATAGGGATGGGGTCTTTGCTTATGCTAATAATTCAGCTTCTACTTGGTGGAAAGACTTGTGTAAAACTGGGTCTCTGCTTGGGAACAATGGTGGTTGGTTCGATGAAAACACTTGGAAGGAAATAGGGGATGGTTCTTAAACTCTCTTTTGCACTGATATTTGGGTGGGTCAACAAAGTTTCAAAGTGTTTTTTCCTAGATTATTTGGTTTAGCCTTAAACAAGAGGTCTAAAGTGGTAGAGTGTGGTATGTGGATTGATGAGGAGTGGATTTGGGAGATAAAGTGGCGTCGACAATTGTTTGATAGAGAAGAGAGCTTGACAAGTAACTTGTATGATTTGATCCGCCATCCTTATTGTAAGCAGGATAGTGTTAACAAGTGGAAATGAGGTCTTCGTGTATCTGGGACCTACAAGTTAAATTCAGCTTATCTCTTTCAACTTCAGCCAACTTCTCTTCCTATAAGTAACATTCTTCTAAAGTCTTGGATTAATTGTGTTTCTTCAAAGATTTGCTGATTTGTTTAGAAACTGCTTAGACATAGAATTCCTACAAGAATAGAGTTGTTCAAAAGGAAAGTTATCCTCAATAATGAAGATTTGAAGTGTGTTTTTTGCAATATCTGTGACGAGTCAATCGACCATCTCTTTTTATCTTGTGAGTTTGCCTCTTCTGTTTGGAAAAGAGTTTATTTGTGGCTGCAAGTTAATAAGTCGAGCCCTACAGTTGTTGAAGCCTTGACTCTGCATGACGCTCTTAGACTTAGTTCTAAAGGTGTCGAGTTCTAGAGGATGATTTGATTTCCTGTGGTATAGTCTATCTGGATCATGAGAAATGGTGCAATATTCTCAAATAAACTAGTGAGTTTTATGCATTTAATGGACTTGATTTAAGTCAGATCTTGGTTATGATTTCAATCAAAAGTTGCTTCAACCTCTCTTGTTTTTGCTAATTGGTGTAATGACCCAATAGCTTGTATTTCTTTGTTTTCTAATTAGTTCTTCTTTGTTCTTCCTTCTTGTATAGGGTTAGCACCTCTTGTGCTTCTTTAATATAAATTTGCTTATAAAAAATAATTCAAACTACAACAAATAGGTTTTAAATCTCATGACATTGCTTACACATGTTAAATTCTTAGCACATAAGTTATTTTGAACAACACAAGTCACCAACATGCTAAAAAACATGTAAACATGGCATCATTACCACACTATAATCATCATTCTAGTTAGAGGGGGTAAAGCTCTTACATTAGTTATTTTTTCATTGGTATAACTCAAACTCAATCTTTTTTTAGGGAGAACCAAACTTCTTGACAATGGGACAAATGAGCATTAATAGATGATATTATTGTTTTTGGATGGAATAAAAAAATATTGCTTCTTGGATAGATGAGTCTTTTCCACCACTTCACTTATCCTAACAAATTTCCATTAAAATCCTACTCTACTATGCAAATGGCGAGTTGTTTGTAGTGATAGTGAAACAGGTTGTGTCAATCCATTTAGCTCGTGTCTACGTATGCGTGTAAATCAAAATAGATATATGTATATTCGTTTGTGAATCTTAAACAAATTATTATACAATATCTGTTTTAAAACCAACTAAATAGGCTAACTGCGTGAATTGGTAATAATAATAAAAAAATTAAATATTATATGAATTTGAACGAATCACATTTTATCATAAACTTTTGAAAATATTAAATCATATTACATGTTTATTTGAACGATAACACTTTTTAATCATTAAACAAACTAAAATTGAATGTCCTCCTCATAGAAAATTGTGGGCTAAGGAGGTTGCCGACATTGTCCATTTTCCATTAGTAGTTGTTTGAGTGGAGTTTTATGATTAGTTGATCACATGAGAAATGTACATATCCTCATATCAAAAGTTGTGACCATAGTTTTGAGGAAGAAAAAAAGAAGAAAGGACATAAGGGAAGGGAAATAAGGATACCCCTGTGGCGATGATGAGTGCTTATTGTGTTTTTTATTTATTTGCATGACTTCAATATGGATGAGGCCTTCTTTTCTTAGTTTTCAGATGATATTATTCAGCACTATTTTAAAGTATTGTAAATATATTACTAGTGAATTTTGCATTAGGAATGGCCAAATTAAAATATTACTAAGTGAATTTAATTAAGACTCTATTTCAAATTCAGTGTTTTGCATCTATCATATCCTGTTCTCTTTTTCCTTATAAAGGATGATGCCTTCTTATGTCCTAAGAATATCTATTATCAATACTAGTGGGATGGAGGGATTTTAATTTTAACCATTTTGGAAGGGATTTTGATTCTAGCTCTTGATGATGGACATTTTTTGATATTATTCTTTGTTAGGTGTTTGACATGTATTCTTAATACATTGTTTACATGAAAACTTAGTATTAGACGAGATTATAATATGTGGTCTTAAAAAAATTAACAACACAAATTTTAAATTATATTCAAATTAAAAAATATATAAATATGAAAACTAGTATCGGACCCCTTTACATGATGTTCTATTAAATCACATTAATAACACTTTACAATGCTCCTTCAATGTTGGGAACTAAAATCAATATTGTACTTATTTTAGAAGATCAGACATTTTAGTTGTCTGTCATAGAAGAAATGTCTTGGGGATTGATATCATAAACCAAAATATTATTTTTGCAATCCATAAACCAAGCCAAAATCCACTCACCCATATCATTGCTTGTGAAATGTTTGAATAACATTATGGAACTTGATTGGTGAACCATACTTGAGAAATACTAATTATATATCTAGATAATTAATCACTTTACAATTAAGATATAGAAGGGTCTTGGAAGGTTCACATGCAATAAGTAGATATATACTCATACAAAGAAGCTAGCTTGGCGTTTTCATATATCCAAGTTTAGATGATAAATATGAACAAAAAGCTAAGGTCATAGATGCTATGAAACAAAACAAAAACAAAAGGATGAAATAATAACAAGTAAAAGAACAAGGTAATTAATTTATGTATTTATTTATGATAGATATACATGCCCGTGACTATAGGATATGTTTCGAAAAATACTTTGTATTTTGGAAATTTTTGTTTGACCAATTTAGTTTTAGAAGGATATAATGATAGCAATTTTTTCCACATAAGACAATTTGGTTCTTGAAGAAGATGTCATTAAGAAAATGTCTCACACTCAAATAACAAAGTTTAAATTCAATAGGCAAAAACATAATATTCCAAGAGATAGCATTAAGAAATCAAAATGATTGACTTATGCATTCAATCCAGATTAAAATTTCTGGTTAACTTTGGAATTGGATTGAGACATGGACATAAACAAAGCAAAAGAGTATTACTCTGTATAAGAAACATTAATTAACAACTTTAAACCATTAATTAGGACAAGAGTAACATTATTGAGTGGGCAAAGCAGAAAAAACCAAAGCTTTTGGAGTAGGCAAAAGGGTTATATGCAACCAATGAATAAGATGAAAGGCCACAAAAAGACATCAATATTTGGTAGCTAAAACCAAAAGGATTGAGAAGAAAACAATACTACATACCAATATATATTTCAATTCTTCTTTTTTTTTTCTCAACTTCTTTTTGATACTACCAAAAGTATATTCCCACTCTATAAATAAAGAACTAATTTTATTTGGGGTGTAAGACTGTTCCCTAAAATAAGTATTCACTAACATGAATCGAACATTTAATATTTTAATTTTTCTAATGATCTAATGAGACCTTACACCACTATATAAATGTTTTGTTGGTAGCATAAACTAAACATTGTTGTTATCAATTTGTAATTTTTTTTTGCATATAACGTTTACATAACGAGTGTTAGTTGGAGCTTAATTTACTTGCTTGCGTGGGAATGATAATGCTATGTGGGGACTCCATTGACTTTGTAAAGCAATTCAAAGGTACAAATAGAAATAGCTTAGATCAAATCAACAACTTACGTATTTTAAAAGGGAATTGAACTACTCACTTTCTCAATAGGGTCTACTCATGTTCAGCTAAGACACTATATGAAGCAAACCAACTACAATTCTACAACTATTCCTCTGTGTCACTGTGTGGCTCACCCAACTACTGTATCCTTCTCCTCTAACCCCATATCTTGTGACTTCAACATATTTTCAATTCAATACCCTTTCTTTTCTAGTCTATTAATTAATTAATCTCTCATATGAGTCTTTTGAAACAACTTTGTTTTTCAAAATGAGAAAGTAAGAGAAGGAACATGTCTCACAATATGATTTAGTAAGAGGATTTGATATCTATACTAATTTCTTCTAGAGAATACATCTATTATCGCACAAGTTATGTTACTATACGTATCATTAATCTGCAATTGATTGAAAAAAAATATTTAAATTAAAAAATTAATAATTAACTCTTCTAACCACTATTCCATTGCATTGCTTACTCTCCTCCCAAATATTTTTTTGGCCCTTTTCTTGTCCCTTATATTCACATGATGCTTCTCTTGATCCCATGTTGACTTTCTTAATATCAGTAATCTCTTCTTCATTTAAGGCTCTCTATCTCTCCTTTTATTTCTGAATGACTGAATCACATTAATGGAAATTGTGGTGCTTAACTGCATGCTTTTGTTCTTAATTACAATCTCTCCTCTCTATTTCATCACCCATTTTGATGCTTTCTAGTTTCTACCAATTCACATCATAATCCAATGCATGCTTTTGCCATGCAACCATCAATATACACACTCCAAGAAAACCATAAAAGCATAGCTCCCCCATGCAAAATATCCCAAACACAACCATAACCAACCCCATCTTCCAACTACAACATCATAATTCATCTTCATCATTAAGAACAACTATTATCACAAAAGCCAAACAATCCTCACTTTGGTCAACTTTGTAAGTGTTTTCAATATCTTGAACCTTCACCAAAATGGTATCAACAATGAGGATTTCAAGCTCAAAACTTGCTATACTTATGCTCCTCTTGTGCTATTTTTCTTCTTTACTACAACAAGTCATTGGTCAAAGAAAAGTATTAGACAATGAAGCAACTTTAAGGGTACTATTGGAAGTTAAAAGCTCTTTTGTGGAAGACCCAGAAAATGTTCTAAGTGATTGGTCAGAGAACAACACAGACTATTGTAGTTGGAGAGGGGTCACATGTGGATTCAACTCAAACTCATTGAATCATAATGACTCTGTTCAAGTAGTGAGTCTTAACCTTTCTGACTCGTCACTCGCTGGGTCAATATCACCCTCACTCGGTCTCTTACAAAACCTGCTCCAACTAGACCTTTCATCCAACACACTTGTGGGTCCCATACCACCAAACCTCTCAAACCTCACTTCATTGGAAACTCTACTCCTCTTCTCTAACCAACTCACTGGTTATGTCCCCACCGAGTTAGGCTCACTCACGAGTCTCCGAGTCATGCGACTCGGTGACAATGAACTCACTGGCAACATTCCAGAATCACTCGGGAACCTTGTTAACCTGGTCAACCTTGGTTTGGCCTCATGCAAACTCACTGGGTCAATTCCACCCCAACTCGGTCAACTCAGTCAGTTGGAGAATCTTATTGTACAAGATAACGAGTTGATGGGTCCGATTCCAGTCGAGTTAGGGAACTGTACCAGCCTCACTGTCTTCACTGCTGCTAACAACAAACTCAACGGCTCAATCCCGAGCCAACTGAGTCAACTCACGAATCTAGAGCTTCTCAACCTTGCAAGTAACAAACTTTCCGGGGAGATACCGAGTCAACTCCGTGGGATGAGTGGACTCGTTTACTTGAACTTTATGCAGAACCAACTTGAAGGTGCTATTCCAAGGTCCTTAGCTCAAATGGGTAGCCTTCAAAATTTGGACTTGTCAATGAACAATCTCAGTGGAGGAATACCTAAGGAGTTAGGGAACATGTTTCAGTTACAATACATGGTTCTGTCTGGTAATAACCTCAGTGGTGTGATACCAAGAACTCTATGTTCCAATGCAACAAATTTGGAGCATATGATGTTGTCAGATAGTGGAATCTATGGTGAGATTCCAGCTGAATTGAATCAATGTCAATCACTGAAGCAACTTGATTTGTCAAACAATTCACTCAATGGGTCAATACCTCTTGAACTTTATGAGCTGTTTGGGTTAACTGATCTATTGCTTAATAACAACACTTTGGTTGGTACAATCTCTCCCTTCATAGGGAACCTTAGTAATTTGGAAACACTTGCTTTGTTTCACAACAATTTGCAGGGTTCTCTGCCTAGGGAGATTGGTATGCTTGGAAAGTTGGAAATTTTGTATCTTTATGATAATCAATTATCTGGGGCTATACCTGTGGAGATTGGTAATTGTTCTAGCTTGGAAATGATTGATTTCTATGGAAACCATTTCAGTGGTGAAATTCCAATCACTATTGGAAGGTTGAAAGAGTTGAATTTCCTTCACCTTAGACAGAATGAGCTTGTTGGTGAAATTCCTGCTACATTGGGCAACTGTCATCAAATGAATATCTTGGATTTGGCAGATAATCAGCTCTCAGGTGGCATCCCTGCAACATTTGGATACTTCAAGGTCTTGCAGCAGCTCATGCTTTACAACAATTCTCTTGAAGGTAACCTCCCTCACCAGCTGATAAATGTAGCAAACTTGACCAGAGTGAATCTTTCGAAGAACAGATTGAATGGTAGTGTATTTGCATTTTGTAGCTCTCGGTCGTTTCTTTCTTTCGATGTCACCGACAATGCTTTCGATGGAGAAATTCCACAGCAACTGGGAAATTCACCTTCCATAGAAAGGCTAAGATTAGGTAACAATAAATTTTCTGGTGAAATTCCAAGGACATTGGGGAAAATCCATGAGCTGACTTTGTTAGACCTCTCAGGAAATTCGCTCACAGGACCAATACCTGCCGACCTTTCTCTGTGCAATAAACTCGCGTACATTGATTTGAACAATAATAGTCTTTCTGGACAAATACCACCATGGCTAGGAAGCTTGCCTCAGTTAGGAGAACTTAAACTCTCCTTCAATAATTTTTCTGGAACTCTTCCATTAGGTCTGTTCAAATGTTCCAAATTGCTAGTTCTCTCCCTAAATGACAATTCTCTCAACGGAAGTCTCCCAGCTGATATTGGTGATCTTGCATCCCTAAATGTCCTCAGACTTGGCAACAATAAGTTATCTGGACCGATCCCATCGGAAATAGGTAAGCTGAGCACGCTTTATGAGCTTCAGATGTCTAGAAATAGCTTAAACGGTGAGATGCCAAATGAGATCGGAAAACTCCAAAATCTTCAAATCATTTTAGACCTTAGTTACAATAATCTCTCAGGTCACATCCCATCTTCTCTTGGGACTCTTTCAAAGTTAGAAGCACTTGATCTTTCTCACAATCAACTCACCGGAGAAGTCCCTCCACAACTTGGTGAAATGGGCAGTTTGGGAAAGCTTGATCTGTCTTACAACAACCTTCAAGGAAAATTGGACAAGCAGTTCTCCCATTGGCCACAAGAGGCATTTGAAGGGAACCAACATCTGTGTGGAAGCTCCATTGGGCATTGTGACGATGTTCATCATAAGGAGCAGACAGGCCTAAGTGAGTCATCGGTAGTGATAATCTCAGCGATTTCAACTTCAGCTGCAATTGCACTGTTGATACTTGCACTGAAAATCTTCTTCAAAACCAAGCAAGAATTTTTCAGGAAAGACAGTGACGTGAACTATATTTACTCTTCCTCATCATCACAAGCACAGAGAAGACCGCTGTTCCAACTAAATGCTGCTGGAAAGAGAGATCTCAGGTGGGAAGATATCATGCATGCCACCAACAACCTATGCGATGACTTCGTGATTGGCTCAGGAGGTTCGGGGACAATCTACAAAGCTGAGTTGGCCACCGGAGAGACAGTAGCCGTGAAGAAGATTTCATCAAAAGATGAATTTCTTTTAAACAAAAGCTTCATCAGAGAAGTTAAGACACTAGGAAGGATTAGGCATAGGCATCTGGTGAAGCTGATAGGTTATTGTAGCAGTAGAAACGAACATGCAGCATGGAATCTGCTGATATACGAGTACATGGAAAATGGGAGTGTATGGGATTGGCTCCATGGGAAACCAGTCAATGCAAGCAAAACGAAGAGCCTTGATTGGATGACAAGGTTCAAAATTGCGGTGGGACTAGCTCAGGGAGTAGAGTATCTCCATCATGATTGTGTACCAAAGATCATTCACAGAGACATCAAATCCAGCAACATATTGTTAGATTCCAAAATGGAGGCACATTTGGGAGATTTTGGACTAGCAAAAGCAGTGGTTGAGAATTATGACTCGAATACCGAGTCTAATTCTTTGTTTGCTGGATCTTATGGCTACATAGCTCCAGGTAATGATCAAACACTGTGCATTTGAATTGGCCTTGATCTTACACTATTTTTATTCTAACTTCTACCACTTGAGAAACTTGGCTAATGATTACCATGGGCTAATTTTGCAGAATATGCATATTCCCTACATGCAACAGAGAAAAGTGATGTCTACAGCATGGGAATAGTGCTTATGGAACTTGTTAGTGGTAAAATGCCAACAGATGAATTTTTCGGAGCGGAGATGGATATGGTGAGATGGGTGGAGATGCACACTGAAACACATGGCTCTGCCTGTGAGGAATTGATAGATCCTGTGCTGAAACCACTTTTACCTGGTGAAGAGTTTGCTGCATTCCAAGTGCTTGAGATAGCCCTGCAGTGCACGAAAACTACACCACAGGAGAGGCCATCTTCAAGGAAAGTATGTGATCTTCTCCTCCATGTATTCAACAACAGAATGGTGGACTTTGAGAAGATGAATTTGGATCATTACAAGTGAATTTATTTCCAAAGGATTGAAGCAAATCCTAACATTATGGCAAGCTTATGTTGATGATCCTTATTTGCTTCATCTTTTTTCTTCATATAATTAAATATTTAGATTTTGTGCATAGAAACGTGGCATAATTGCTGTTAGTTGGATCAACGTGATGGTAGTCAATGCCATGCCACTTCTGATCAACTTTGTGCCACTTCAGAGTAGGGAGTGGGATTGAGTGGTGTTAAGGCTAAGATAAAGGATGAGTGTAAATTGGTAGATAAACTTGCTAAAATTACTTGATGCATCACAATGGAAGAGGCTGCCCACAAATATAAGCAAAATGAAATTGATATATCCTCCTAGACCATAGAAAAGTAGTATGGGTCCATATGAGAATTTGCAAGAGAATATAACATTTCTCAGTATGTTAATATTTTACCCAAGTCTGGTTCAAAAACCTATTTTGTTCTTCAATAAATCACCAAACCCATGGCATTCATTCATACAGACAAAGGAGTAATGATTTATTCTTCAACAAATCACCAAAGTCATGGCAATCATTCAATGAAGAGATAAAGGACTCAGACTCAGTTACTGTGAATATGTGACCTTACGGCTAAGAAAGTTAATCAAATTGAATCTTATTATTAAAAAACCATGGCATTACCATCTTACAGTTTGACTGCTTCCAGTATCTTGTACTCAAAACAGGCTGTTCAGCACAGAAAATCCATAACAGCCTTACAAATACATAGCAACATGAAATCACGAAGAAAAACGGAAACAAGTTTAACACATTTCATGATTATTTAAATAAATGCTGCAATCCTTGAAGACATGCACTAATCGTCATCTGCATCTGCAATGCAGAGAATAAATAAAGTCAGTGACTACGCAAAACACCAAAGTGAATTACTATCCAAAAACACAACATATTCAAAGCATTCAGCAAAAGTAGCAACAAGCAAACCAAAAATGAATAAGTACTTGAATTGCTTATAAAGAACATATTTCAGAAATTAGCATAAAATTCTAAAATACAGGTGAAAATTATATTTCTAGACTTGAACAAGTATAATAATTACTGACAAGTCAAATAAGAGCAAAGAGAGAAAGTGACCACAGAACTCGTCACACAGAAAAATTAGCATATGCTACCTCAGACTTGAAAATTTCTTGCTTGGCTATGGGGTATAAACATCGTTACTAAGCTATTAATGCACATGAGGGGATCAGATTCTTCTGAGCAGAGAACTATGGTTTCATATGGAACTACATGACTTGAAAAACAAATTATTTATGCGCATTTTAGAATTCAATTGGTGGCATTGTCCTCATCAAAATCTATCTACTGTTCTCAAACATCGGAGAAATTGAAGAGTATCTAAATCAGTAATCCCTTGATAACAGAATAACAGACGCTTCACTAGCCTTTGAACTGAGGAAAAGAGATAGTGCACAAAAAATATTTCTCCAACATTAGGCAAAAGATAAATGTATTATCACATTTTGAGTTAAATACAGCATCAATGTATACTTCTGTTTAGTTCACCAACTCAGACCCAACACCAAACACCAAAAAGAATGTGCAGGGGAACAGATTCTCTTCTTCAGCTATGTTCGGAAGTTTTGGAGTGGTTATAATACATTTGACTACAACACTAACAACAGGATTTACAGTAATCCTGTTCGGGGATGGTGATAGGAATTAGTATTTTATTTTGGTAATGTATACAAAAACTCAAGGAACACGGCTCTAGTTACAAGGAAGGTATCAGAAAGTGTCTAAATTCAGAAGCAGGTAGATGAGAAATGAAAGAAAATATCAGACAGGGTAGATATAACTCTGCCCTTAAGCCACCCCAAAACACTCCAAAGTTCTCTCACTTTCTCACACACATCTTCTCATCCATGTATCTGAGCATCCACCTCAACCACACGGACTGATAATATCAACTGCACCTGCAGAAGAACCACCTTCTGCTGCGCCACCAAATGTCACCACCCACAAGATAACAATTATCACCACTGTAAATCCCAAAAGAGTCCAGTGCTGTTTGTAAAGTTTCATGCAGCCCGACATAATATTCTTCAGTGACCTCAGGTTCCACAAATTGATTGAGCCACAGCCAACCACAATTAAATGAAGTAGTACTAAATCCTTTTAAACCATCCTCCTAACAACTTAAGTCACAACAGTACTATTAAATGAAAAAAAACAGGAAAAAGTAATATCTTTCTTTATGTAAATAGTTACAATGATTATTAGGAAGGTTCAAAGGTTTCAAAAGAGTTTGGTATGTGAACAAAACAAAATGGAACGGAATGTTAAAAAATAATGCTTTTTTCTTCCACCCTTGTTAGTGAAACCTAAAAGTCTCCACTCTTAATCTCACATCCTGTTCTATTTACAAAATAAACCAAACATAGAATAGAAACGTATATGTTCTGTTCAACAATCCCATTCTGCCAAATATCACAAACACAAGCTTAGAATTATCCCAAACCCTAAGATTCAATAAGATGGGGAATTCGATTATGGTGTCTAAGAAGGAGTTTTGATTCCACTCCAAAACCATTTCAATCCCCTTTCCGATCAAACCAAACACAGAAATAGCAACAATGTTATCACTACAATTCACAATAACCTGTGATTCTCTCACAACAACACATCAAAATCAAATCATGAAATCAAACCCTAAAACCAACAATTCAATAAAAAATAAAATCGGAAGGAAAATAAACGAAACCTATGTAGCGTCTTTCATTAGCAGCCTTAGCTTTTTCAAGCATCTTGTCAAGGTCTTTTTCAACCTGAGCCTCCCATTTCAGAAGCTGATTCACAAAAATAGCGCCTAATCCCATTCCTACTACATGCTCCCATGGATCTACAACGTGATAAGAAAAAAGAGAGAATGGGAAATGAAATTCCCGAGAAAGAAAACGGAAGGAAAAGAGAGGGAAGGAAAATTACGGCGCATGTATGGGAGTTTGCGGAGGGCGTTGGAATACATCTGAGTACTTAGACCTAGTAAGGCTCCGAGGGCGGTTGCGCTTAGTGGCATTTTGGTTCTTCTGAATCTTCAATCTCACTTTCTTCTTCTTCAACTCTTCTAATGTTTTTGCCCTTTCCTATGATGTTGTGTGACTAGTGCTTTTAATAGAGAGTGATGGTAATTTTGGGCCAACAATATTCTACTTCATGTTTTCTTAAAGCCTAACATATAAAATAAGGATTCTCTATCTCTAATGAGTACATCTTGATCTGAGGTCAATTAGGTTTATCTATTTAATATAAGAATGTTAATTTACATTTTTATAATTTACTTTTCTCATTGGATCGGCGTAGAAAAGTGGGATAGAAACTGAGATAGGTGATCTATGTCCAACCATATATCATCAGCTAAAAATTGTATAGATTGATGAACATAGATCAATTGTTCTAGACGCTATCTTACTCTATATCCTAAGCTAATTAGAGTGTTATTTTTATTACTTTTTGTTTTTAAAAGAATTCTTTTATTTGCGTGTTAATATGTGATTGACTTGAGGCAATGAATGATACACTGTTGGGACAGATGATCCCTATCTTATAGTGATAGTGAACGAAATTTTTACACTGTCATTGCATCATCCAACATTCATATTTTAATAACATTGACTCTAAAATAAAAAGTAACATAAATGAATGGTGATAATACATTGATTGTGTATAAATCTTTATACTGTCGGTGCATAAATATTACACTCTATTTTTATTTATTAAAAAAAGTTGGGAAAGATAGAAGGAGAATATAAAAAATAAGGAAGGATTTATAGTTCAACATTTTATAGATATATTCGATTGGGATCATGGGAGTGTGGTGGAGATCACAACTGTATTGAATCTAGAATCATAGAAGTCTATGCATTATATTGAGACCAAGATATAGATAATGACTAGAGTGGAGCAATATGAGACAAGTTTAAATATATATCTAGGTGTTGAAGATGATGATTATTTTAAGAAGAGAAGTGACGAATCCTTAAGGTGTTTCTATGACATCACGAGAAAGAATGTTAATTGTTAATAGATCCACAAAAAACATATAGGCATTAGCATAGGTGCATTGTGTAACACGAATTGCATTGATATGGATGCATGGTGTAGTATTGATTGCATTGGGCTTGAATGTAGGGTGTATAACACTTGCACTAATTGATATAAATATAAAGTGTAGTACAAGTATTGACTTGGATGCAAGATGTATAATACGTACATTAACTTGAATGTACGATATGGCACGAACATTATTTCACATTGATAAAATATGGTAGTTATAATGACTATTATTGTAATTGTAGACAATGAATATAATCATTGAGGCTTTTTAAGGTATTTTCATGGTTCAACTAGGTTGAGTATTGAAAAGGGTGGTTCTTGATGAACTTAGTGTAAAAGTTTCGTATCAAAAGACCCCTAACAAGAGAAAGTTAGGTGGTGTGTCCCATTAGACAATCATATCAGTTTTGAGATGCTACACATAAGTTTGAAAGAGAGTTTGACTTTTAATAATATTGTCTATGATACTCAAAAAGACTTATGTTGAAGGAGAAACACACTCTTATGTGGAGGAGTTATTAAAGAGAGTTAGACATCAGACATATAAAAAAAAGATAGTCGTTAAGGTAGAGATTATTGCTCAACTTTTATAAGGAACAAAATATTCATCAAGATGTAAATGGATATATTTGATTGAAATATATTATAAGAAGAAAAAAAACCAAATATGTACGTATATTTTAAGTTGCATTAAGTAATTGTAATTGTCATCCCAACATTGTAGTTTGAGAAATTTTGACAATGACATCACAAACACAATCGTGACTATTGATAACATTTTCTCATAATTTTATTTAAAGACAATAGATTATTCCACCAATATACAATCAAAAAATAATAGAACACATGTCTCTCAAAACATGTTGCATCCACGTTAAGTTTTAGAATAGGGAATAAAGTATGTTATGGGGTGAGGAGAAAAATTATCTCTTCACACTCATTCATTAATAGATATTTGTTTTACTTTACTTTTTGTTTTCTTATTTATTTTAAAAATATGTAAAAAGTAGTCATGTGTTATTGTCTAACCAGTAAAGAGAAAAATTATCTTCTCACACCAGAAAATACTTTATCTTCTTTTGGAATATTTGTATGTAGTGGAACTATCCCTTCACTTCTGTTTTAGGGTTTTCAGCGCGTCCACTTCTTAAAACCACATACCTTACATGCATGCTCCCCTTCTATTTCTTATATTATAAAAATCCATCTTTGTCTACACCTTCAACCTCAACAAAGTGAGACATGAATAAGAACAAAATTAAGGAAGACGATGTTATCAGGGGAGGATCTTCTCTAGGACAGGTGGGGGCAGTTGCCCCCTCTCAAATATTTCACAAAAATATTATAGAGATATTGTTTTTGGTATATTTTAAAATTTAACAACAAAACTTAAGGATAAAAGTGTAATATTTATGTATTATTAATGTAAAAATTTATACACATTCACTACATCGTCCATCATTCATTTAGATTAATTTTTTAAAGAGTTAATAAAGATTGAATATGAATGATAGGTGATGAAGTGAAAAAGTATAAAATTCATACATTGTTAGTGCATATATTCTTCTCTCAAAGAATAATACTTCTACATGACTCATTGGACAATAAAAAATTTAATATTCTCTTCAAAACTCTCACCATTTATGAAGTTTCACTCTCTTTAGTATCATATGACATATTTCCCCCTAATATTGCTTTAGATAACTCTCCAACCCAAACCCATTTATTTTTTCACCTTAAAAATGTCATATTTGCTCTTTATAGATCAAATTTCTTCAATTGCTTTTTTGATGGCATATTATCATATGCCTATGAAGTCATGACATGATTACTTATGGTTTGTTTGTTTCTTGCATCAAATTTTATTCATGGAGGTTGTTATTCTTTGTTAGTGAACTATTTTTTTATTTATTAATTTTAGTTGGGTTATTCCATTGCGTAGTTAATTTCGTTATTTCTATCTTTATATATTTTTCTCTTAAAAAATATTTATATTAATCTCAAGCATATATTATTTTGATTCTCTATTTGAAAGGATTGAAAAACTAACTTTATGCTCGATTCTTCTGAATTTAAAATACATATAATGTTTATAAGACTTCTGAATTTAAAACACATATAATGTTTATAAGAGATAATAAACTTATGTGTGCTTATGAATATTTGGAATTTCTTCATAGATTTGTTATGTTATATTTTTATCATGTTTCTTGAGAATTTAAATATGAAAGAATAACTCATTTTTACATTAAAAATTTATATATATTCTAATGATTTCATATGTTATTTATGTATAAATCTTAATGTTGCCCCCTCTAAAATCATGGTCAAGATCCGCCACTGGATGTTGTGATCTGTAAATATATGATGAGTACCAGATTAAGATCCGGTCATGCACCTTGTAAGTGCATGGTTCTGATAAAACACGCTCAGGTTGTTGTATGTGGATGTGGTTTTGGTTTTGATTTGAGGTGTTGGTTCAGTTTTGTACGAGGAAGTTGGTGGTTTGAGCTACACTATTTGTGGTTGGTTGTTTAACAAGTTGGCTGGTTGGTTATGGTGTTGACTTGAAGGTGCAATAGTGAAAGGGTTTGGCTGAGAAGATCAGGGGTAAAATTGTCATTGTCTATTTTTTGTCTTTTAATCTTATAATATTTTTATTAATAAATTAATGGAACAAAAATATCTCTATGTGAGAAGAGAACAAAGGATAAAAAACCCTAATTTTATTTATAATAATATTACATTTTTATCCTTACAAGTAAAAGGGAAAAGAAACAACTATTAGATCTATACTCAACACCAAAAATATCACCAGGCAATAAAAAAACTGATATAACATACCATATATCCTAGGATTAAGAAAAGTAATGGCTACACTAATTTCTACAGATTCAAGGACAAGAAGATGAAAAAAAATACTTATGTTTACTATACAATTCACATATCATTTTAAATTTATTGTATTAAATTCAGTGTAATGACTAAATTATCAAACTTCATACACAAAAACAAAGAATCATAACAAAACCAATAACAAATATGAAGAGGGAAATATAGACACTAAATAAACTCAAACATTTGTAACTAAAACATGACATATAGATCAAAAAATTTAGAGGATTGTAACCTATGTAACGGTTTTCATTTGCAGTCTTAGCCTTCTGAAGCATTATTTCAAGATCTTTTTCAACTTGTTCACTCCATTTCATATATTGGTTAGCAAAAATTGCTCCCAATCCCATTCCAACAACATGTTCCCATGGATCTACAATTAACATAGAAATTGAATTAATCAAGGAATATGAAAATAAAACATTAAAATATTTCATTAGAAATCAACAAAACTTTAGAGATAAGAATATTTACGTCTCATAGGAGGAAGTTTGCGTAGACGATTGGACCATATTTGAATAACAAGACCCCAAACGGCACCTACTCCTGTTGCAGTTATTGGCATTTTTTCTTATTCTCTCCTTGTGTATAATCTTTGGTGGTGGTAGAAGATGGACACTGAAATTTTGATAGGTTCTTCAAAATATATTATCTAGAGTGAAATTATTCATAAAATAAAAAATTATAATGTGTTTATGAAATTGTGATATATTGTTTCAACTTTCAAATTGAATGTAATTAATGCTAGTTATTTTCTTACTTTGGAATTAAACTTTTTACTTAAATCAATGCAACAGATACAGATGTATCGTTTGATACGACGGATATTCTTTATAAAAAATATATAAAAATAATCAAAAGTTTAATATTTGTCCTTTTTTGTTGAAAAGATTTTATATATAATAAGTGTATAGTTGAAAGAATAATATAGATTAACACTAAATGATAAGTTGACAATGTAAAAAAAAATCTTACATAATTCATAAACTATCTTTTATAAAATTAATATAATTAGAGGTAAAGAAATTTGAGAATATATGTTAGTCCTTATTATACCACACATTCTAAAATATTTTCATTATCATTTTTTGAAAGATATTTTATAATCTAGATGTAGTAGTTATTATTTTTTCTCCACTTCTTATTTATTAAAAGGGTTGATTATCTTTATTTTATTATTGTTGAGACTACTAAGTAATAAGCAAAATAAACTGAGATAAAATTGTAATCTTATAATATTTTTAAATAATAAAGAAAAATAATTGTCTTTATTGGCATGTACAATTTAATTGCTAGTGTTTCTAACAAATACAAATAAGCTAAACATTTACATGTTATTCCTCTTATTAGACAACAATGTAAATGTAATTTATAAATGCACTAAATCTGAAAACTCATAAATAAAAATTGGTTGAAAATTATCTATGGTAAAAAAAACAGCTACAATATGCGGAGAGAACAGGCCAACGAGATCACTCAACAAACATCCTCAAAATTATTATAAAATAATAACAATTTTGTTATGTCTATAATAATTAAAACTATTTTAGGAAACAATGATACTTTTATAGTTTGATTCTAATATTTTATTTGTGTTTTTATGTTATTACTCTTGTACTAATCTATACTAATTTATATGCCACATCTTTCTCATAGTTGTTTTATAAATTTAAAGTTTACCATATTTGCGTATGGTATGTATGACTTGGTGTGTTTATAAAATAATTAGGATCATGAGTATTCATATCTAAATTGGTCCGAAACAAAATCTAAATTTGTAGAAAAAATCAATTAAAACCAAATGGGTTTTAGATCGTTTTCGATCCTTTTTTGTACAAGATTGCTTAGTTCCAGACATATTTGAAAATTAATTGTAATACTAGACCAAATATATGTGTTTTATATGTTTAAGAGCAAGTTACTAGTGCATTTGCACGAGACGGTATTTTTTGCCGTATGATTAAGAACACATATTACATGTGCATTTATTATTAAGAATATGTATGTTGCTCGTGCATTCGCATGGTTAAAACCATATATGTTACCAGTGCATTCATATTGTTAAAAATTATTAATTATATATAAAATCATACGGTCACACCATACGGTTTAACTATTTAAATCAGATAAACTTAATATGAGACCTATTCTGGTTTAACATATTGTTCGACTTTCCCAACATTGTTTTTTACACATACATAATATGATATAGTTAGTAGTATCCTATTAATCAAAAAAATCATCAATAAATTTATAATTTCATTATTATTTGATTCTAAAATAAGATTAGTATAAAAATAAACTCTAAAATAACTACAAACAATATATATGTTATGATTCATATTATTATTATTTTAATATTGCTATAGCAACATTATATTTTAATATTGCATAGGTAATCATATTCCTTTTATTTTTAAATAAATCACATACATTATAGGGTTAATTTATTGTATCATCATCTTATTATATTTGATCATTTAACTTAGTTGATTAATTGTATATAATGTCATTTTTATAATTGATCCATAAAATTTGAGTTTTTATATTTATTTATGACATTAAAAATATAATTATTTATTTATCAATATAATTATAATTGTGCATTAAGTTTCTAATGTTAAATAATTGTGTAATATGCTCAATTAATCATGCTAATTCAATAAATCAGAATAAATTATAATAATGAATCCAAATATAAACAAATTGTCGGAAATAATGTAAAACATTAATGAGTAGATATTACTCAATTAATATTCCATAAATTCATTAAATATAATATTGCAAATTTATATTTCATTTTTGTAACTGATCCATTAATTCAAACAACAAATTGAATATAAATTGAATTAAATATTAATATTCTGAAATTTATTATTTACGACAACTTTATATCAATAATAAACATTGCTTAAAATTGGGAAAATATAAATAATTTAATCAAAAATAAGTCAAACAAATTAATTATCACAATCAAATCAAATTGCTTTAATATTTTGATTGTCTTATCCTATTAAAGATTAAATAGAAATTAATCAAATATCGCAAGGAAAAATCAAATCACAAAACTAATTTTGAGAACAATTATTTAATTTTTAGATAACGGAATAAAAGATATTCAGAGACAATCATGCCTAATAATTTTGGCTTCTAAAATGTAACTAAAAATTGATTAATTGTGTGCAATATCATTTTTGTAACTGACTGAAAAATGTGGAACTTTTATGTTTCTTGATGATATTATTATTTAATTATTTCTTTATGAATATAATTATAAATATGCATTAAATTTCAATGTTAAACTAATCATGTAATATGCTCAATTAATCACGCTTGTCATGGTGCTGAATGAATCATGATAAATTACATATAAATATAAATTGATCCATAAATTCAAATTTTGTAATTGATCCATAAATTCAAACAAAATAGAATATGAATGGAATTGAATATAAATATATTTCACAAATTTATTATTTACAATTATGAAAATTTATATTTATAATGAACATTGCTTAAAATTAGCGAATCATAAATAATTTAGTCAAAATATAAATCAAATCAATTAATTATCATAATGAAATGAAAAACACAAAAAAACACAAAAAAAAATCAAATAACACAAATAATCGTGGAGGACAATTATTTAGTTTTTAGATAATAGAGCAAAATACATTCAAAGACATCATGCCTAATAACTTCAGTTTCTAAAGTGTAACTACCAATTAATATTACTCAATTAATACATTCAAAGACATTAATGAGTATTATTACTCAATTAACATTCCACAAATATATTACCTATAATTATGCAAATTTATATTATATTTTTGTAACTCATCCATAAATTCAAACAAAACATAATATAAATGGAATTAAATATTAATATTCCATAAATTTATTACTTATATAGTATAATATAAATAAAATTAAATTGTCTTTGGTGGTTATGATTGATATGATGATCACGTTTACTATAATTAATTAGATAAAATATACATATTCAACAATTAAATATGCCAAATTATTTATATGAGAATATAAAAAATTAAAGATTATTCTTACTAATATAAGGTTGACACATTCAGATAGTGAAAAAAATAATTTCGAATGTAAAAGAACAAACACATAATAACATTAAAGAACTATTATTCTACACTCAGATAATGAATATAACCTCTAATTGTTGTATTATAGGATGTGAGGTTTCTTTTCTGCAAATGTCAAAACAAAGAATATGACCAATTTGTATTTTTTGCTTTAGAAAAATAACCACACAGGAAAAAATATTTTAACAAATATCATGTGAGAAAAAATAACCAAATTCATTTATCGTACAAAGGAGAATAAAATTGAAGATTTTAGTAAGATAGTGACACATAGACATAACATTAACCCGTAGATATGCTTTAAGTGAGAGTCAAACTGCAAATTAAGAGATAAGATGATAAAAGCGAGATAAGATGAGAAGATAAATAAATTCATAACAATAAACAAATAAATACAATATTGTAACTAAATGTGTGTATATATATAAATGGAGATCGGGTACATAACATAGTTATTGAGGGTTTGATCATTGTTAAGGATGAAATCCTTGTAAATCATACACTAGGGAAGATGATTATTGAAAGAACAAATCTACAAAATAATGAAATCAATCGTACCAAATATACAATATAAACAAATCAAATAAAAAATAAGAATACGCATACATAATAAACAAAAAATCAATTAAAATATCTAGAAAATAAGAACATATCTAAAAGTAAACAAATGAATGAAAAAATCAATAAAAATGCACTTTAAACAACATATTTACAAAAGAAGAACAAATCTACAATGATGAAGATTGAGTAACGGGATATAGAAGCCATCATATTAGGTTAATGAATGAAAAAATCAATAAAAATACACTTTAAACAACATATTTATAAAATAAGAACAAATCTACAATGATGAAGATCTAGTATCGGGATACAGAAGTCATCATATTAAGTTTAACGAAATGAAGATTGACGAATGAAATATTGGATTGTAGACATGTGAGAGAAGAAGAGAGAAATATGAAATGAAAGGGGAGAAGAATATGGAGATATGAAATGATAATGGTGGAGAAGTAATTCACATGTGAAAAATGATTCAATCCCCTTTATTGTGAGATGTAATTTATTTATAGAATAAAAAACAAATGAGTCTATTAATCATTAGAATTAAATTGTACAATGAACAAAAATGGAAGGTTGACATGTTTTGGAGGGAACATTTTGATTGAGAGATTGACACATGTCATGAGGGACCTTTAATTTTGATGAGAGGTTAACACATGTCATGAGGGCTTGAGAGATTGACACATGTCATGAGGGAGCTTTTTTTGTTACTTGTTATATAGGTAAATAGATAGATTATATTTTATCATCAATATTTGATATATCATATATATTCTTTTTATAAAGAAGGGATTAGATATGACAACGGGTACCTGAATCTGTGAGTACCCTAAAAAATACCCACAATGAGTCAGATTTGGGTCCTTGTTTTGGACTCGTGGGTAATGAGACCCAAGATATTAAGGTCCATTGTTGGATGGGTCTGAGTCCGACCAATGAGGTATTCGGACCCGCTATTCCTTCCCATATATATATGGGTGGGGATCCACTTACTCTAATAGTAGGTTTAAACAACTTACTACAAATCTTAGCCGTTATTCTAGGGAAATCCAATGGTTTGAATTAGTGAGTAAATCTATATGATCAAATTTCTCTAGAATTGATGACTAAGATATGGAATATGTGGATCATTATATATATTGTCAATCCATAAGTTATATTATTAATTCGTAAATATATTTGATATGTTGTTATATAGTGATGTTACATTATTAAGTAGTGATGTAATGTTATGTTATTAATTGATATATGTAATATAATATTATGTTGATTGAACAATTCTTATTAAATTAATTTTACATTATAATGTTGAAATAGTCAATTTAAAATGTGTTTAAAACTTTAAATTATTTTTTATAATTTTTTCTGTTGTTGATTACCTAAATAACATACAAGATTATAGGAAACAAATGCGTAATTACATAAATTATTGGAAATTATTTCTAATGTTTTTTTAATTTGTGGGTACTCGCGGATCCGCTGGGTACCCAAAGACCTGTGGGTAGCAGACCTGTGGGTAGCAGACCCAACAAGTATAGGCATGGGTCTGGGGCAGATCTGGGTCCAAAAATAAAGCAACAAGGCGATTTGGGTAATGCACTACCTGGACCCGACCAGACATATTGTCATCCCTAGAGGGGATTCACTTACAGTCTAAGAGTACATTTAAAAAAAAACTTATTCCACGACATCAATTATAGGAAAATCCAATAATTTAAATTAATGGGTATATCTAAATAATTAGTTCCCCCTAAAATTAATGTCTAAAATGTGAAGTAAGTGAATCCCCTCTTTTTTTTATATATTATATATTAACTTTTTGTATTCATTCTATTTTGAGGTGATCTCTATAATAAAAACAATTGTCTATATTTTTTTTTGTTAATGTTATGCAAATTATAATTTCAATATATCAAAAACAGTAGTCGAATAAATAACCAAAAATTAAAAGGTGAATCAAATTGAGTTCTAAAAAGATGTTCATTTTCGAGTGAAACTTTTACTACTTTTGTTTTTTTATGTCTCTTAACCAATCAAAACGGCACTAGATACACTTTTACATTGGGTTGATATATGTTATTTCTCATAGTAGTAAATTATTAGAAAACATATAACTTATATATATTGTTATTGTATTACTCACTATTCATATTTAATCATCATTTATTCTTAAAAAAAGTAATTCAAATGAATAATGAATAATATAATGAATGTGTATGATAGATATGTAATTGAAATATAGTTAGTTTGCATATATACAATAAATAGTATAGTGTTATAATTATTAGTTGTGAGATTGGCTATAAATAGAAGTTGGTTACTCACCGTTGTATATGCACAACATATTATGCAATTCACCTCAACATTCAATTCCTTCTTTCTCTTTACTTTCTTCTAACAATTTGGTATCAAGAGCAAGATTCGATCTACGGAAAAGATGATGAACCTCGGTCAAAACTCTACCACTTTCCCTGCTCACCTTCCTATACTCGATGGCAAGAATTGGAATCGCTGGAGCGCCCAAATGAGAGTTATCTTTGGATATCAATAAGTTATGGAGATAGTAGAGAGTGGATTTGCAATGATAAGCAATGAATCCACTAATGAAGAAAAGGCATAATTCAAGGTGAATAAGAATATGGATTGCAAAGCACTGTTTCTGATACAATAGTGTGTAGATAATGCATACTTTGAGAAGATTGCAGGTGCTGCAAATTCTCATGAGGCGCGGAGGATATTGGAGAGGTGTAATGAGGCATCATAGCAACTAAAGAAAGCAAATTTGTAGACGATGAGGCGTCAATACGAGTTGAAGCAGATGGAGAATTCGGAGAAAATTGGAGAATAATTCAATCGTGTGGTTAGCTTGACAAATGCAATGAAAACAATTGGGGAAACGATGACTGATCAAACCATTCTTGAGAAAATTCTCTGCACCTTGACACCTACGTTTGATCACATTGTGGTTGCCATTGAAGAATCAAAGAAGATGGAAGATTTGAAGATTGATCAACTTCAGGGCTCGTTGGAAGCTCATGAATAAAGAATATTGGAAAGATCCAATGAAAAACCTGTAGATTAGGCCTTACAAGCTCAAACATCAAGAAGATGAGGTTTTCATTGGAGAGGTGGTCAAAGAACTCAAAGCAAGAACAAAGATAATGGAAAAGGGCATGTAATCTATAAGCGTGCACCTGATCCATATGAACATGGAATGAGTAAGATCAATCACTCAGAAGCACATATCACAAGGGGAAACTCAAACTGGAGAGGAAGCAAGAAAAGAGTAGACATAAAGAGAGTTAAATGTTTCAACTCTAAAAAAATAGGCCATTTTTCAGCAGAATGTCAAGCACCATGTTAAGGAAATTCAAGAGAAAGGCCTCAGGTTGAAGTTAACCTAGTAACGGAAAGTAGTGAATCTGAAGAGGATACTCTTCTTCTTATGATGACAACCAATACTAAGGCTAACATTGCAGAGACTTGGTATTTGGACTCATGATGCTCAAACCACATGACTGGCCACAAAGAGTGGCTAATCAATCTTGATGAATCAAAGAAGAGCATCATTTGGTTTGTTGATGACAGAACAATTAAGGCTGAAGGTGTTGGTGATGTGGTGATTAAAGGAAAACATGACAAATTTGCTAAGATCACATAAGTGTTATATGTGTCTGGTATAAGGAGTAACCTAATCAGCATGAGACGGATATTGGAAAAGGGGTTCACAATGTAGATGAGCATAGGTCATGTTGAAGTCTTTGATGCTGAAAGCAAGAAAATATTGAAAACACCTCTTGCTGACAAAAGAACTTTTCAATTCAATGTTTCAACACTAGAATCTCAATGCATGGCTGTTGAGGTAAGTCATAACAATTCGTGGCTTTGACATTTAAGATTTGGACACATAAACTTTAGGGATCTAAGTCTGCTACATGCTAAGGAATTAGTCTCAGGATTGCCAAAAATAAGGATCCCTAAGCAATTATATGAGAATTGCCTGATTAGTAAACAACCAAGAATATCTTTCACTACATATAATCATAACAGATCAGTGAATTTACTGCATATAGTCTACTCATATGTGTGTGGTCCATTTGAAACATGTTCTTTAGGTGAAAACAAATATTTTGTGTCCTTTGTTGATGAGTATAGCAAGAAGATTTGGATATACTTAATTAAACACAAGAATGAAGTTTTCACAATGTTCCAAGCCTTCAAGAATCTGGTAGAAAAACAATCAGGAAAGTGTATTATAGTCCATAGAACTGATGGAGGTGGAAAATTCTACTCAACTGAAATGGAAACATTTTGTAGAAACCAAAGGATTGTACATGAAATTACAACACCCTATACTCCTCAACATAATGGCATTACTAAGAGAAGAAATAGGACAATTCTGAATATGGTAAGGAGCATGGTCAAAACTAATAAAACATAGCTCACAACGTTTAGGGATACTGAGAGTCTGCTACAACTGATGCTTATGTTCTAAATAGAAGCCCAACCCAAAAGCTGGAGATGCAAGTCCCTAAGGAGGTCTGGAGTGGAAGGAAACCTTCTGTTAAATACTTCAGGGTTTTTGGATCACTCTGTTATGCACATGTCCCAGATCAAAGGAGGAAGAAACTGGACAATAAAAGTGAAGCTTTGGTCTTTGTTGGTTACACTTCAACTGGAGCCTATAGACTCTATAGTCCAATAACAAAAAATATCACCTATAGTAAAGATGTGATATTTGATGAACTCAAGGAATGACATGACACTAAACCATACATAAATTCACAGAGCATGACAAGACTTGATTTGGAATTGAGAGATTCAGATGGCCAAACAAGTGATCACATCAATCAAGCAAATGAGAACTATACTAGAAATGAAAAAACAATCAATAGAGACAGACCACCTAGACATAGAAGTGTGCCATCTAAACTGAGAGACTATGAGATGATACTAGATGATGCAGTAAATGATGATGGCAATTTGGTACAACATATGGTACTTTTTGCAGACACTGAACAAATTCACTTCTTAGAAGCTATTGATAACTCAATATGAAAAAAAAACAATGATAGAAGAATTGCAGGCCATTGAAAGAAACAACATTTGGGAACTTATGATTCTACTATTAAACATGACAACCATACTTGTAAAATGGGTGTTCAAAGTGAAATTAAAGCTTGATGGTTCAATCTCTAAACACAAAGCTAAGCTTGTTGCCAAAGGCTTTATGCAAAAGTTTGGATTGGATTACTCAGATGTGTATGCTCCAGTTGCAAGAATTGAGACAATAAGAATGATTGTAGCAACTGCAAACAATAAACAATGACATTTGTGGCAATTAGATATGAAATCTACATTTTTAATGGCCTCTATAATAGGAAATATATGTCAAACAACCAGCAAGATTTGAAATCAAAGGCAGAGTGAATGAAGTCTTCAAACTGAAAAATGCACTATATGGTTTGAAGCAAGCTCCTAGAGCTTGGAATAGGAGGATAGATTCATTCATTCTACAACTTGGCTTCAACAAGTGTACAATGGAGCATGAAGTCTATATGAAATCTTTCACAAATAATAGTGTTGTGTTGCTATGTTTATATGTGGATGATTTACTCATAACTAGAAATAATAACACTAAAATTGAGACAGTGAAGCAAAACTTGAAATGACAGACCTTGGCAAACTTGCATTCTTCCTTGGAATGGTATTTATAGAGACTAAATATGAAATTGTGATGCATCATAAGGAGTACATCACTGAGTTGTTGGAAAGATTTCAGATGCAAACTTGCAACACATCAGACACTCTAGTTGAAAGTAATATGAAGTTAGACTATTGTGAACAATAAGCAAGGGTTGATGGAACACAATTCAGGAAATTGGTTGGAAGTCTTAGGTTTGTGTGCAATAGCAGACCTGGGATTAGCCATGGTGTTGGCCTGGTTAGTCGATTTATGAGTGATCCAAGACAAACACATATGACTATAGCTAAATGTGTGCTGAGATATCTAAAGAAAACTATAGAGTATGGATTGTTGTTTCCAATTCAAGAAGAACAAAATGATCTACATCTTGTAGTATATTCTGATTCAGATTGGTGCGAGGACAAAGTTGAAAAGAAGAGCACAATGGGTTACATTTTCTTATTAAAGGGTGCCCCAATTTCTTGGTGTTCAATGAGGCAAAATGTAGTAGCTTTGTCAACATGTGAGGTTGAGTATATATCTACTTGTCACGGAGCTTGCCAAGCAACCTGGGTTTCAGCTTTACTAGAATAGTGGAAGGTGTTTGATAAGGTTTCAGTCACGCTGCTATTAGATAACAAATCTGCAATAGATCTTGCTAAGAATTAGGTGTCGTGTAGGAGGAGCAAACATATAGAGACAAAATTTCATTTCATTCGTGATCAAGTGAATAAAAGGAAGCTAGATATGAGGTATTGTTCAACCGAAGAATACTTGCGGATATCTTTACAAAACCATTGAAGACTGATAAATTCAATAAACTAAAGGGAGAAATTGGTGTTGTAGATTTGAAAGATATTTTGAATTAAGGGGATAATAGAAATGTAATTCAAATATAGTTAGTTTGCATATATACTATAAATAGTATAATGTTATAACTGTTAGTTGTGATATTGGCTATAAATAGAAGTTGGTTACTAACTATTCTATATGCACAACAGATTATGTAATTCACCTCAACATTCAATTCCTTCTTTCTCTTTACTTTCTTCTAACAATGTATACATCTCTACACTCACACTGCAAAATTATTAAACTCTTAAAGTATTTAACTTTTACTTACTACATGTGTATATTTTTTATTTATTGCTTAACATTGGCACAAAACTACTCATGACAAATTATAAATTTGGATCAATAAGGCGTTAGTCTAGTACATAAAGTTCCGCTAGATTCTCAAGATGGTCAAAAGATCAATGATTCAATATCTATGAACGACATCCATGGACTTTGAAAAGGAGAAGTTCCTTACCCAAAAAGTAAGAAAATATATTTGGTAGTATAAAAAAATTGTTAATTTGGAGGTACGTGATCGAGGTTAAATTGACTAGGTTTTGGCTTGGCTCCGCATGTTTTGGGATTATTTGGGTCAAGAAAATGATTGGCTAAAGCTTTGATAGTACACCTGTTTTAAATATGACAAAGCATGATTTTTAACCCTGAGTGAGTTAAACCATTACCAGCTACATTCAAATCATTTCTTCAAGACCATATGCAGCAACTTTTGCAAGTTTAAATTAAAAAAAAAGTTTTAACCCTTTAGAAAGACACACATATATTTATGTGTGTGTAAGTTTTATGGTTGGTGCGTTAAGGGCATGGCCCAAGGCTCATGAAGTTCCAACTTTATTCTAAGATCTAATTTTGTTGGATGCCTAATTTTATCATGCTACTAATTGATGTGATTGTTTTGAAGATTTGATGTAAATACATTTTTAGGGTGATGGTATGTAATATTTTTTACAAATTAGGGACCTCCAATTTTTCCAGCCTCCACCTAGAAAATGTCATGGGGCAATATTCACTATTAATATTTTATAATAATATTTATCATGAGAGACCGTTACACATCTCGAAAGTGTTTAATTTCTTATATAAATGGTGATGAGATATTTCATACCTTAGTACCCAAAAAATAAAGAATACCCGGTAAATATAGATGGTAAAACGGGCTAAACCCACAAATTTTTACGGGCAAAGTATACAAATTTTGCCTTTTTGCCTAGTTTGTTTGTCCGCAATGCCCGTTGACATTTCTATTGGGCAATGTGGGCGGCCCGCGGGCTTGATGTAATAAAAAAAGAAAATTTCAAATAAATTACAATGTAATGTCTTAAAAAGTTGTAATATGATATATTTTGTTCAACTTCATATAAAAAATCAAAATTTTCATTAAAATGGACAGAACATTACATTTTGTCTTAAAAAAAGTACTTTATTTATTTTTTTCTATTTTATTATATTAGCCTTTTCTTTTTATATTTATTTCAATATATGTGGGCTGTTCGCATGCCCGTTAGTCCATTTTAAAATGGACAGGACATTACATTTTGTCTTTTAAAGTAATGCAGAGATATACACGTGTCCGCTTAAAATATTGCAGACATTTACAGGCATGAGCAAAATAGGCTGCCATTTCCCCATCTCTACCGTTACGGGGGAACTATAAAAGAGTGTTGTTTTATCCTTTTGCTTCATATAGTCCAAAGACCATAGACTAAGTCACTAACCCCATTGGTTTTGATTTTCTCTGCTTACATTTATTCCATAATTTTGTGTGCTTTAAATTCTCGAATGTCTCAATGCCACTTCCATTCCACCACAATCTATTTCCTTCCTTAACCTTTCATTAGTATCACAAAATCCGCACGGTACACGATACCAAAAATTATGGGTGAAGAATAACCAACTTTTTCTAAGGGAAGGGAGAATAATCAATATAGGTGAACATTTTTATCTATAAAAAGTGAAAAACTTTAAATGTTCTAAAAACATTTATGCTAACCAACATCCTTAGATTAATTATTAGTTTCTCAAGGCATTTCTTTACTTGATCAGTGGCGAATACATTTCTTAACAAGACCTATAAGGTAATAGTTTTTCTTTGTTTTTTTGCTTAAAGTTTAAAGTAATAGCTTTTTTTAACACTTTTTTAAATAAGAAAAAGATGAGAAGACATGACAATTGACAAGCAACATAGAAAGACAACGACTTTGTATGAGTCAGAACAACAATAGTGCAGAGAAAAAATTATATGCTATTGAAACACCCATATAATAATTATTAATTATAATTTTATAAATTAAAAAAATAAAAAGTATAATTAATTAGTAAGGAATATGAACAAATATTTTGATGTGTCAATAGTTCTACCTTGTTTTTAGTACACATGCAGATAGAGGTGAAAGACAAATGGAAATGATGCTGGCATAAATCTAAGCGTTACTCAAATCCCTTATTATTTACTAAATGCGGGTGACTTTTTGGCTTATTTAAAATTATTTCTCATCATAACCATTAATTTTATGATCATCTAATGATGTAGATCTACTCACTAATTGAAACCATTAGATTTTCCTAGAATTGATGACTAGGATAACGAATAAGTTTAAAAAACTTACTTTTTGAATGAGTGAATCTCTCCTCATTAATATATATATATATATATTTTTTTTGATAACTGACAATGTAAATACTTTTTACACTGTTAACAATTCATTCACTATTTATATGTTAACCAAGATTTACTCTCAAACAAAAATAATATAAATCAATGGTGAATAATATGTTGTGTAAAAAGCTTTAGATAGTTCATAGATTTTAGAGTAAATTACACTGACATTCACTGAGTTTTAGTGAAATTACACAAACCACCCCTCACTTTTTTACATTTACACAAACCTCTCCTAATTTTTATACTTTATTACACTGACCACCCCTGCATAAGAAATAAGTGTAATATTTTAAACAAAAAATTTGATAAATGCAATTAAGTTAAACAAAACATGATATATTATGGAGACAAATCCAAATAATATATGAGTCAATATTTCTTTATTATTTTTGATTCGTTACACTATATTATAAGAGCGATTTAAATAATATTTCTTTAGAATTGTTGATGCATTTTATAACCAAAAATAATAAAGATACATTGATTTGTATATTATTTAGACTTGTCTACACAATATATCATGTTTTGTTTAACTTAATTGCATTTATCACATCTTTTGTTTAAAAGATTACGCTTATTTCTTATGCAGGGGTAGTCAGTGTAATGAAAATATAAAACTAGGAGATGTTTGTGTAGTTGTAGAAAAGTGAGGGGTGATTTGTGTAATTTTACTAAAACTCAGGGGTTGTCAGTGTAATTTACTCTATATTTTAACTATTAGCGAGATAGTTTGAAGTTGACCATGCATATTCTTGTACAACCCAAGAAGCTAGAACCAATAAGACATTGGTCTAGTGGTGTAAGACTATACTAGATTCTTAGGATGACTAAAATGTTAATGATTTAATTTTTATGAGTGATACTTATTGGGAAGGATAATTACACATTCTAAAATTGGTTAATTCCTTACCTAAAACTAATGGGATACTATCGGTAGTAAAAAAAACGAAGAAGCTCGGGAAACCCAAATTCCAAACACCATCTCTTTATATAAGCAATCCACCAAAGTCAGCTAATATACACACCTAAGTGGATTTCTTTTTTTGAGAGTTGATTCAAAGTGAATCAATAAATCTTTAGAAATGAGTTTTCAATATTGCCCACTTTTATAGCAAAAAAAACACTGGGAGCGTAAAATTTATGTATTGTCCATATAAATATTTATGCATATTTGATATATTATCCATTATTTATTTATATTATTTTTTAAAAAGTCAATTATAATTAAATATAAATAATAAATGATACAATAACGATATATAAATTTATAAACTTTTCCTGCATACAATTTTTCTCATCCTACTTTTTTTGTATCGTGTCCATTGCAGTAGGATATGGTAATTATTATGATTTTAAAGAATAAAGAGGTTTGTGGAAAGCTTTTTTTGGGGTGGGATAAGAATATTTTCATTCTGATTCATTTTGTTTTATTAAAATAATTTTTTTGGGCAAACTAGAAGACCGCAAGTATCATATAACTTTAAGATTGAGGTTCAATCTCGTTCTTGCTACAGCATAAAAACAATCATTGTGTAGCATTACTAATAACCAAACGAATAAAAGTGTGAAGAATAAAGAGGAAGAGAAGGAAATAAAAATAAGGATTGGTTAATAAGTTTTAACCAATTATGTATATGTCCCTAAATACATTAAGCACAAATATTTGAATTATCAACTATTGCCCCTGCCTCAAGCACCCTTATGGTATACAAGATACATGTATGTATAAAAAGTCTTAACAACTATCATCATTGTTTATACCAATAATCATCATAGATCTTACTACTTTTCATCTTAGAGAAGACCCTTCTCTTCAACATCGAACGAGACATTGCTATCACTTGTTAGAGAGTTCTATGCTTCACTTGGTTCCAATTCCAACTCAAAACATTATCTTGTTTGTGTGCCTAGGATTTTGATTGTTTCCTTTATGTATAATTCGCTTTGCCACCTTTCCTTCCACGTCCTTGACCCATTTCCACAAACAGACCATTGATCCTGAGGTATTCTAGTGCATTATGTTTCATTTGATTGTAAGATAAAAGTGCAACCGTGATCTCATATAGTTTAATAAAGTAATAGAGTCTTCCCCCTACATCAAGGTTGTCACCAAATATTCGTAGAAACTAGGCTGAGAGCACAACAAAATTATTGTTTTATCTTCATCTTTATTCTTTACATCAAGTTTGTGTAAATATATAATTATTTGATTGAAGATGTTTATATCATTTTCCAAATGAGAACCCTTCTACATCCTCATCCCACAATGTCTCTTCGAACATAACTTGTTCGTCAAAGATTTTGATATAAATTGTTTATCTATTATGTGACATACCTCTATTGTTTGAGCTATATCTATTAGGAGATACATCAAATTGCCTAACAACCACAATCATATGGCTTTCACATTTTTCTTCTCAAACTCATCCTAATGTAATTGATTCATGTAATATAATTTATTATCAACCCTTTTTCATTATAGTCCAATATACAAAGTTTCATCAAACTTTTCCATTACGAATGTGACAAACGAGTTAAAAGTCATCATGTACTATTGTCTCTTATACTAATGTTGTTGTAGGTGAAATAAATGAATATGGAACAAAGATGAAGAAAAGAAGGAAAACATAAAAACTTTTATTAACGAGATTATACCAATCATGTCTATGTTCTCAAAGTGTTAAATATTTACCGATATATTATTAGAGATTATAATTAAAAACTATTGCACCTTGCCTTAAACACACTCAAGGTATACACAAGTCATATATCTATTGATTCTACTTGAATGTGATATATGACATTAAAGCTCATAAATTAGTTGTAGAAATCTTTTAACATCATCCTTGATCCATGATTGTGGTGCATGTCACCATTAAACCATGGATCTTCGCTAGAGCCTAAGTCACAAGGTCTAGATTCATTATATCCTATGAGCAATTTGGAGAACAATCTCTAAACAATTTTGTTACATCGAATAATTGCAAATATTTTAACAAGATTAATTTCTTATCCAAATACGAAAAGTAAAAAGTGATGTTTTATCTTGTGGAAAGATCCTAGCATAAGTCACAAACCCACTTATTTTCTCCACTTTACATTTATTTCCTCCATGATTTTATGTGCAATATAGTCTCGAATGTCCCAGTACCACTCCTTTCCACCACAATCTACTTTCCCTTCAGCATTTCATTAGGACCAAAAGTATTGAACAATAACTCATCACAGTACACAAAAACAAAAATTCCGGGGAACAATCATTCTTTTTTCTTGAAGGGAAGGGGGAATAGTTATTAGAGGCCATGATTTTTATCTATATAAAAAAAAGTGAACAACTTTAAATGTTTAAAATAAATTCATTTAATGATATATTCTTATACTAAATTATCATTCTCACCAAAAAGTGACGTATGTTACTTGTAATCTAATCATTGATAATAAAGAAAAATATATATACAACTATGTAAGATTTTTTACACTGCATCATCTACCATTCATTTTCAATTATCGTTAATTCGTAAATAAAAGTAATACAAATAAATAATAAATATTGTACTAACTTAATCTTTATACTATTATTATTATATAGATATTACATTCTTAATAATAAAATATTATTTTGGGACACATGTTATTTTTTGTTTAAGATAATTGGAAGAAATCATTTTCTTTTTGCAATAGTTTAGTTTGTTTTAGTAATAAAATAAAAGGTTAGGTGAATCAATCCCTTACATTCGCTAGAGTTAAGACAAACCTCATTTATATGAGCATTAACTCACTATTTTATGAGCTTTAAGCTGATTTCCTACTAAATAGATCATCTTTCAAATTGACTTTATAATTTTTTTATTCCTTGACTTAGTCTGTCAAAGCAAAATAATTTTTTTGGGACTTAATTCCTTAACTCAATTTCTCTAAGGCAATTTTTTTTTACTTAACTAGTGCCAAATGATATTTCTTAACCAGACCTAAAAGGTATAGTTTTGTTTCTTAAAGTAATGGTTTTTTTTATAAACCTTTTTATGAGAAAAAGACTAGTAGACATGACAATTGACAATCCAAGTACATAGTCGTCTGAGCAAAAAAAGAAAACAAGAGTGCAGAGGAAGGAAACGAAACGACATCGGTTAATACACCTGGACCGGGAGGTGAAAAGTGTATGTACGAAAAAATATGGTGATTTTTTATGCATGCTAATTGATGATTATACTTAAATAAAAGTTATTCATATCAATAACAGATAATACGTGTGAAAAAAAGTATACATTATTATGTATCATTCATGTTTTATTATGATTAACTCTTTAACAAAAATAATATAAATAAACAATGGATAATGTAGTGATTATGTATGAATCTTTACCATGAGAGTGAATAGATATTATACTCAAACTTAAACTTTGTTATATTAATTAAGTATGTCTACGATGACTAAGCGTTTTTTATACTGTCAGTAAATCATTCATCACTCATACGTTAATCATCATTTACTCTCAAACAAAAGTAATACAAATCAATGATGATATACTTTAATCTAAAAAACTTTATAGTGACTGTGCTTACATTTTAAATTCTTATTATATTATTACTAAAACATTAATCAATTTTGTTAGTTTTGTAAAGAGATGAAAAGTTTACAGTTTTTGTATAAATAGTTCCTACTATTGTTGAGGGATCAATTTATTGCCACTAATTTCTTACAGCTCTTGGATTCCAAAAGTTGCTTTCTTTTTGAATATTGCATGCACAGCACACACTGTGAGCATTCTTCACTCTTAAGTTTATGCAATCCACTTCAAGCTTCTATTTTTATTCTTAATCAAACATTCAAACCAAACCACACTGAGATTCTTGTCTGAAAAGGAAACATAATGATGAATAGTAGTTCCAGCAACACCAAAAAGGCCACTTATAATGATCATGGCTTCCTTGACATTATATTTTCTTGGTCCCTTCAAGACATTTTCAATGAAGATCTTTACAAGTATAAGGTTAGGACTTGATCACTACAACATAATTTTTGTAGCGTGTTTGCGAGTTTGTTTTTAGAGGGAAATGGAAAAAAGGGAGGGAACTGTGAAATACGCTTCTACACAATAGTGTTAACAGGAAAGTTAGCCCCCTTATTACTAGTGCTGCTTTGTATTTTTAAGGTTTTTGGAGTTTCTGCAACCACATTGTTTTTTTTAGGAAAAAATGTATGCACGGTCAGCCTAGGATTTTTATATACTGTGAGTCCATATTTAAAAAAGTAATATAAATGATTGATGAATGATATACTAACTGTATAAATCTTTATACTGACAGTGCCTAAATATTACATTTTTTTGTTGATGCATTTTCCAGCAGTAGTTTGCAAAATATTAGTTTTTGGAGTCTCCAAAACCATGACGATTGCTTTATATTAGACATGTCAAAATGTGACACAATAGAATGGGTTTTGTACTATGTTTTGTCATTCACTCATTCTTATACATAGAGTTGAACTAGAGATGGAAAAAAAGAATGTTAGAACCTTTATTTCAAAATATTCTTATTGTTTTTGCAGGTAAAAAATATTGAACTATCATTCAATTCTGTTGATCACTATTTCGGGTCATATGTGTATCCCTTGTTGGAAGAAACTCGTGCACAGTTATGCTCAAGTATGGAAATCTTATCTAGTGCACCTTTTGCTGAAGTGGTTTCTCTTTGTACGGTAAAATCAGATGAGAAGAATTTCTATGAAGTTAGTACTGACAGCTGGAAAAATAGGTCCTCTGGTAATGGAAAAGAGCTATACAAGATATTGAGTGGAGATGTTTTCATTTTGGCAGATTTTAAACCCGAAACTGCAGCGGATTTGCTAAGGGTAGGAAAAATGTGGTGTTTGGCATCATTAGTCGGGATTGCAGAGGAGCAGATTGTAGAGGATAGAGATATTATATCTACTTTCAAAGTTATTGCCTCTGAATACATTGACCCTGCTGAATTACGGAAGAAATCTGTCTTTTTGGTATTCTTGACAAACATAATTCCCAGCAGAAGAATATGGAAAGCACTGCACATGTCCGAAGATGGTGGAAAATCAAAACTCATAGAGAAAATATTATGTGCTGGAGATTTGGTAAGAAAGTTAATTTATGTCATGGCTTTGTCAGTTTGAACTCATGTTTACTGGTTTAGTAATATATTGTAATAAACTGTATGATTTTGCCATTAAATGTTAATATTGTAAAAGTGTTCCGGCAATATTAGTGCTCACTTCTGATTGTCTCTAATACTCACTTGGATCATTTATTTAGGATTATATTGTCGGAAACAGTATCGCCATTCATGCATAAATAGATTCAGACCAACTTAACTTAATTGTTTATAAAATTGAAAATGACATTTTGTTGTTAATTGTTATGAAGACTATGGCATTTCTAAAAAGAATTCATTCTAAAATTTGACTATTGCAACAACTGATGCATGTAAGGTGGATGTGGCACAGGTTAAGGAAACTTGTGATTACTGTCCTGAGCAGATTGATGCTCTAAGTGATGTCAGAACACTTGAAGGGTTATCATCTGAGTTGAATCAGTCTCAATATAATGCAATTTGTGCATGCCTTTCTTCTGTTCACTGCGATCATAAACCGACTGTTGATCTCATTTGGGGTCCTCCAGGAACTGGAAAAACCAAAACTTTGGGCACATTGCTTTTTGCTCTGCTGAAAATGAACGGTAGGACTCTTGTGTGTGCCCCAACAAATGTTGCTATTAAAGAAGTGGCATCACGTGTCGTGAGCATGGTGAAAGAATCATTTAGAAAATCTGATGATTTGTTCTGTGCATTGGGAGACATGCTCTTATTTGGGAATAATGAGCGGCTCAAAGTTGGTGCAGACATTGTTGACATATATTTGGATGATCGTGTCAAGCAGCTGACATTGTGCTTTGCACCACAAAGTGGTTGGCTATCATGTGTTTTTTCAATGATTGATCTTCTAGAAAATTGTGTTTCAGATTATCATATATTTGTTGAAAATAAGTTGATAAAGGAGCAAGAACACATTGATGATGATGATAATACGAACATGACAAAAGACGAAGACTCTTCAGATTGTAGTGAGGGGATGTGCAGTTCTTTTCTTGACTTTGTGAGAGAAAGGTTTCTTTCTAAAGCATCATCACTCAAAGATTGTGTTTCTATCCTATGTACTCATGTACCTAGAAGTTACATTTTAGAAGATAACTTTGAAAATTTGGTCTGCCTTTTTCACTTGCTTGATTCCTTTCAAGCTTTACTGTTCCAGAGTAATATCGTTTCTGAAGTACTAGAAGAGCTTTTTTCTCCTCCAGAAGAGCAACATAGTTCTTCTGAGTCATTTATGGGTGCTGAGTACTTATTGTACAAGAGCAGAAGTGAATGCTTATCATTATTAAGATCCCTTAAAGATTCACTCGGTGAACTCAATTTGCCACATTTTTTGAACCAAGAATCAATTAGAGAGTTCTGTTTACAAAAATCCTCATTGATATTTTGCACTGCTTCAAGTTCCTTTAAGCTGCATTCTGTTGTCATGGTGCCTCTTAGCATTTTGGTGATTGATGAAGCTGCACAATTAAAGGAATCTGAATCAACCATACCTTTGCTGCTTCCAATGATAAATCATGCCATTCTTGTTGGAGATGAACGCCAGCTACCAGCAATGGTTTTAAGTAATGTACGCATAATCTACTTTATTTTCATGCAGAATTGAAAATGTTTCTTTTATCAAGTTTGGTATCCCTGAATCTTTTATCGTCACTTTCTCAAATTACTTTTCTATGTTTCCCTCTGAAAACTAATATTTTTCTTGTCCTTGCTCTGTGTAAGGTTTCTTATGAAGCTGGTTTTGGGAGAAGCTTATTTGGGAGACTTAGTTCGTTGGATCATCCAAATCACCTTCTTGATATACAGTACAGGATGCATCCAGCTATAAGTTCCTTTCCAAATTCACACTTCTATTTAAACCAAATTCTTGATGCTCCAAATGTAGATAGAAAGTACTATTCCAAGAAATATTTTCTGGGGCCAATGTTTGGTCCCTATTCCTTTATAGAAATAGTTGGTGGCAGAGAGGAGTCAGACGAAGATGGACGAAGCAGGAAAAATATGGTTGAGGTGGCTGTTGTGATGCAAATTCTGAAAAAATGTTTCAAAGGTCTGTATTTTTCCTTCTAAAAAATATGGCTGAGGTGGCAGTTTTATTTGTTAATTCATTTTTTATTTCCCTCCACAAAAATATTAGTCAGGACAGGTAATTTTCATTGATTTTAAAACAATTTAATTGACTTGGCTTAATGCTTGTCGTTCAACCAACAAGGCGTTGGTGTAGTTGTGTAAAGCCACACTAGATCCCCAAGGTCGGGGGTTTGATTCTCGGGGCGACACTTGTTGGGAGGGGCAACCACAAACCCCAAAAGGGATTAGTCTTTACCCAAAAAGGTGAGGTATCCCCTTGGTAGAACAAAGAAAGTGCTTGTCGTTCTGTAGAATTTCTCTTTTTAGTTTTTGAGTATCAGGACTATTAACAATCATGTGTTTAATACTTGATTAACTTTGGAAAACCAATATCTGTGTATTTTTATGCTTTGTGACAAATTGCCCAAAGAGAAGGACAGATAAGTTCTTAATGAAATGAGAAATATATTATATATCATGTATCTATTTTCTAAATGTGATTGATTTGTCACTATATGCTAGTGTATGATATTATAATTTTCTGTTTTTTCCTTCTTGGTATGCAGCTTGGCTTGACTCGAAGGATAGCGTCAGTATAGGTATTGTGTCTCCATATGCTGCGCAAGTTGTTGCAATGAAGGATCAAATTGGACGGAAGTATGACAGTCATAATGGATTTAATGTGAATGTGAGAACAATTGATGGTTTCCAGGGTGGAGAGCTGGACATAATTATATTATCAACTGTGAGAACTAGTGGCATCTCTTCGCTTGGGTTCATATCCAGTCCCCAGAGGACTAATGTTGCTCTTACTAGGGCCAGGTAGAGGATATCATTTTGCATTTGTTTGTGGCGAAAAAAGATTTGTGCATGAATTAAATACGGACTAATGCTGACATGCTTTCATATTCAACAGGCACTGTTTATGGATTTTGGGGAATTCGAAGATTCTCACAAGTCAAGATAATGTATGGAAATATTTGGTTCTTGATGCTATAAAGCGTGATTGTTTCTTTAATGCTGATGATGACAAGGATTTGGCAAAAGCTATCTGGGATGCCAAGAAAGAGCTAGATCAATTCGATGATTTGCTTAAGGGAGATAGTCTCCTTTTCAGAAATTCTAGATGGAAGGTATTTACTTTCACGATTTGGTAGTTTTACTTATTGTTTCCTTTTGTTGTATTCTCAATATGTACATGACACTTAATAGTTCACATTCCACTCTTACGCACTTGTGCAGGTTCTTTTCAGTGATTACTTCCTTAAATCCTTTAAAAATTTGAAGTCAGAGCGGACAAAGAAGTCAGTTATTAACCTCTTATTGAAACTTTCCCTTGGGTGGAGACCTAAAAGAATAAAAGTGGACTTGCTTTATGGAAATTCATCACTGATGTTGAAGCAATTCAAGGTTGAAGGTATATTTGTTCTTTGTTCAAAGGACATAGTTAAAGAATCAAACTATACTCAAGTTTTAAAGATATGGGATGTACTCCCTCCCGAGGATATCCCCAAACTAGTGAAGCGGCTTGATAGTATATTTGGAAGTTACACCGACGATTTTATAAGTCGTTGCAATGAGAAATATTTTGAGGGGTAAGTAATGTTCAAGTTGCATTCTATTGGATCTAAGCTATTATAGCGGACTAATATATTGTATTTTGCTTCTTTTCTAGTAATATTGAGGTTCCAATTATGTGGGAAAAATCAGTAGAGATCATGAAACTTAAGAATCTTGGCCATAATGGAGATGCTGCTGAATCAAGTGTGTGTTCTGATCAAAGAATTTATGTTGAGAATTCAAAGGTTGAGGAGAGTCTGCTGTTGATGAAGTTCTATTCCTTATCACCAGTAGTTGTTAGTCATTTGTTGTCTGATCGTATCGGCAATGAAATTGATCTTCCATTTGAAGTAACAGATGAAGAACGGGAGATTATCCTCTTTCCTAGAAGCACATTTGTATTGGGTCGCTCTGGTACTGGAAAGACAACTGTTTTGACTATGAAGTTATTTCAAAAGGAGAACTTGCATCATATGGCTGTTGAAGAAACATATGGAATGGATAGTGCTGCAGTTCCTTGTTTGAATTTGGATAAAGAATATAATGGGAATTCTACTATGAATGAAAGGCCAGTCTTGCGCCAGTTATTCGTTACAGTGAGTCCTAAACTATGTCAAGCGGTTAAACATCATGTTGTTCGGTTGAAAAGGTATGTATCTTCTTCTCACAATATAGGTTTGCTAAAGTTGTTTTTTGTGCAGTAATCTTTGGTGTCCATCTCGATATTACTTGTTTGCTTCTTTCTATTTCACTTTTAAATAATATGGGTTTATTTTATAAAGGTGGTAGCTTGTTGGTGATATTGTATTCATGTTCAAATATAACTAGAGAGAAACTTGAAGTTGTGTGGATTTGCATTTATTACTTTGCAATTATGATAGTTACACAGAATAATTCATGAAATGCAGTTGTTGAATAGTCTTTTCTTTCTTTATCTTACTATTTTGTTATAAAATTGGTAGCTGTTGTATCAAACATGGGTAGAGTTACTAGTATGCAATTCACACGAGTCCACGGTTTGTTAGTTCTTTCATTATTTTTATCTCATTTACTTTAAGATAACCTTGTACGTTAAATTCGGTATGCGATACATATGGTAAATGAGACAATCCAGTAACAATGAGCTGTTGTTGGCATCATTAGGAGCTTTTGTTGGTTGTACTAACAGTGGGAATAGGTGTATTTATAGAACAATTGCCTCCTTTGAATTTAATATTTTAACTATCATAAGTAATAATAGTATACCTATATTATACTATATGACACCAATAGCTTAAAATGTAGACAATGCACAATACCAGTTATCCTTGTGCTAAAATATAACTTTTCTATCAAAGACTGATATATAAAAGAATGAGTATGGCTCGGGTTGCTACTGTTTTAGACTTATACTACAAATTAATGTAGTCAATGTTTGTTGTAATCAGGAAGATAGAGTATCTTGATTGTAACTAGTAATTCACACTCATCCTTTTACTTTTTGATCGGCAATTGTTAGTATGTTAGTTGTTAGTATATGTTAGTATTTTTGTTGTGGGTGAGACTCCACCCACAACCTCCTGCACTCCATTCTTTATGACCACCCTCTTCACCAACAGACCACCATGACTCCCTCTGTCGCTGGCCTTTTATTTTTAAGTTTTGTTTTAATTACATATATTTTGTGTACCACATTTTCTATGAATAATTTAATATAATAATCTTTAGTTAATTGTTAGTTTATTTGTTGTCATAATTTTTTGTTTTTATAAGTACTGTTTTTTATTTCTATTTTTGTTATTTTTGTCACATATATTTATTGGTTAAAATACTCTTTAGTAATAAATATTTAAATTTTGATGAAATTTACCAATATTAATTTCTCTCAGCCTTTATAAGTTATAAAATGTAGCTTTGCCCAGGTTTTATACACTAGACAAGCAACATATGTTCTAGTTTTGGTAGTTAGTTGCTTGATAAGGGATACAACCTTTCTTTAATAAGTTGCATGATAAAGCAATGTTAAACTTCGTCTATCCAAACTATTTAACTGTAGTCCTCATTAAGTCTAACATCTGCTACAAAGCTAGTCTTCGGCAAGAATTTGATTTTCATGCATTTCGCATGAGTTCACTTAGATTCAGCTTATTCCAAGGTTTTAAGGCACGGTTTGATTTATATCCAATATAATTGGATGTTTCTATGCATGCAGGTCCTTAATTGGTGCAAATGTTTCCACTGAAAGTAGTTCTATTGAGGAAGATAATATTGATAGTGATGCATCAGTCCTACTTAGGAATATTCCAGATTCTTTTGTTGATCTCCCTACCACCTCATTTCCACTTGTCATAACCTTTCAGAAGTTTCTAATGATGCTCGATGGGACATTGGGAAATTCCTTTTTTGAAAGATTTAGTGATATATCTTCTCATAGTCAAAATCTTGGTGTAAGATCCATTGTTTTGGAGACCTTTATAAGGAATAAAGAGGTGACTTACGACAGATTTGATTCACTTTATTGGCCACATTTCAATTCTCAATATACTAAGAAGCTCGATACATCAAGGGTTTTCACTGAAATCATATCACATATAAAGGGCAGTATTCAATCTACAGAACCCGGTGATGGTAAGCTAAGCCGTCAGGGTTATCTATCCTTATCAGAAAATCGAGCTTCAAGTTTAAGTAAACAGCAAAGAATGATGATATATGATATTTATCAATCTTATGAAAAGATGAAGATGGACAAAGGAGAATTTGATTTGGCTGATATTGTTATTGACCTCCATCGTCGACTGAGCGTAAAAAGTTTCAAGGGTGATGAAATGAGCTTTGTGTATATTGATGAGGTGCAGGATCTAACCATGAGTCAAATTGCTTTATTCAAATATGTCTGCCAAAATATAGACGAAGGGTTTGTTTTTTGTGGGGATACAGCACAAACAATAGCAAGGGGAATTGACTTTAGATTTCAGGACATAAAATCTGTGTTTTACAAAAAGTTTGTCCTTGAGTCGAAGAAAAGCTCATATAACCACGGAAAGGAAAAAGCAAAAGTTTCTGAAATTTTCTTACTGAAGAATAACTTTCGTACTCATGCTGGAGTCTTAAGATTATCCCAGAGCACCATTGATCTACTTTATCGGTTTTTTCCTTATTCTATTGACGTCTTGGAGCCCGAGACTAGTTCGATATCTGGTGAAGCTCCAGTTGTTCTTGAGTGTGGAAACAAAGAAAATGCAATTGTAACTATTTTTGGTAATAATGGAAATGTGGGTGGAAAAATTGTTGGCTTTGGAGCTGAGCAAGTAATTTTGGTGCGAGATGATTCTGCCCGTAAGGAAATTTTAGATTATGTCGGCAAAAATGCTCTTGTTTTAACAATTTTGGAGTGCAAGGGGCTTGAATTTCAGGTTCTTATGAAGGCATATTTTCTATTTTATTTCTGTTCTGTATGTTGTGTTGTTTTTTAAGGACTTGCATGTTATTTTCCAGGATGTGTTGCTGTACAACTTTTTTGGTTCTTCACCATTGAAAAATCGATGGAGGGTGATATATGAGTTTATGAAGGAACAAGATATGCTGGACTCTACAGAACTTAAGTCTTATCAAAGTTTCAACGATTCCAAGCACAATATTTTGTGCTCTGAACTGAAGCAGCTATATGTTGCTATAACTCGCACAAGACAGAGATTGTGGATATCTGAAAATACAGATGAGTTTTCTAGACCGATGTTTGAATATTGGAATAAGAAGTGTCTTGTTCAATTCAAAGAATTGGATGATTCTCTTGCTCAGGCAATGAAAGTTGCTAGTAGTCCAGAAGAATGGAAGTCACGGGGCATAAAGGTTATTCATAGTAATGAATAAAACTAATATTTTACGATTTTTTTGATTGAATCATTAGTGTATAGTTTGATATGAAATCTTTAGATAAGTAACTTCTGTCTATAATTGTTTTTTCCAAATGATTTCATATTAGTTTGTATGTTCTTTTGCAGCTATATCATCAAAGTAACTATGGGATGGCAACAATGTGTTTCGAAAGAGCTGGGGATACTTATTGGGAGAGGAGGTCTATGGCTGCTGGTCTTAGGGCACATGCTAACCATTTGCGGGACGTTAATCCCGAGGATGCAAATGCAACACTTAGGGAAGCTGCCGAAATTTTTGAAGGGATTGGATTGGCTGATATTGCTGCCCAGTGTTTTTCTGATTTGGGTGATCATGAAAGAGCTGGTATGAATTTGCATTTGCATTTTGCCCTTTTATTCCATTTGCACTTTGCCCTTTTATTCTATTTGTACTTTGCACTATTTGGCTTTAAGGATTATACCAGCTATTTCTATTGAGAAAATTAATATAGGAAGAACTGGAGACATGTTATTGCTGTACTCAGATTTCAAGGAGAGGATCCTAGGGGTTTTCCTTTTCTGTTGAGCATTAGCTCATTTTCAACTTCCACAATGAATGAATTAATCTCTTCACAGCTTCTCTTTTACTTAACTACCATGCTAAACTGATTAACCACTTCTGTCTATTGGTTTCAACTGGACTACCACAAACCATGCATCTACTTGATCAAACTAACACAAAGTTTGTGTTAATCCTTGTTTATTGGTTTAGTCTGGTAACTTAGGAAAGGTTTGTGTAGAATTGCAGATAATAAATAGGTTATCCAAATCTCGTCTAGACATAGCTTATGTTGTAGTTAATTGCAACTTTCTTCTTGTTGAACTAGACTAAGCTTCTACTTTAGCTACTTAGGTAGCTTCCTTCTAGTTCTAGACAAGTCCTCCGTTGCATCTAGCGAATCATTTTATTTAAACCTTTATGCTTAAAAGTGTCTATTTGACAACTAATTTTACAGGTACCTTTCTAAGCTCAAACATGTTTTTAAGCTTTCTTAGAGCATCCCCAATGGGTTGTTCTTAACTCATTCTTGTGAAAATAAGAACATTCTTACTCTATTCTCCACTGTGTCATTCCTATTTTATGAATTCTGTTCTTAAATAAGAACAGCGAGAGAGAAATAAGAACAAGGAGAGAGAATAAAAAAGGTAGATGTTTGGTTAAGAATAAGGTAAGTCGTGGGATTCAAATAAGACTAAGAATGATGATTGTCATTTTGGGAAAAGGTAGGTGTTGTTCTTATTTCCTGGAGAGTTGTGATAAATTATAAAATAACGTGTGAGCCCAAATAAGAATGAAGATGTTGTTTGCTGATGGACATGCTCTTATATAGTTACATTTTGGTTTCGTTTTGAAGTTGTAACTTTGCTCTACAATATTAAAATAAGGTCATGGCTTTGGGTAAACTAGTAGTGTGTCAAAGCTGCACTGTCTTTTCATGAATGGAATTTAACCCAACTCAGTGTAGCTCAGTTACTGCTCGTAATTTGCCTCGTTCTCTTTGATTCTGAGCACAAATGTTTGGTTTGTCCTAAATCATTGCTGATATCCTGGTTTTTTAAAAACAAATGATATGCTTATGATTTTTACTGTTTCAATATGTGGATGGGGAATATGTATTCTTAGGCTGAGTATGAGGTCTATCTATTATGTTTCTTGTATTTAGGTGTTGGGGAGTTTTCCTTTGTTTAGATTGTTATTTGTTGTAGATGCTATGTACCTCTGGTTTACCATTTTAATGAAATTTTACCTTTTTCCTTATAAAAATGTTAATCTTTGTTTAACCTTACAGGGAAGCTATTTTTGGAGAAATGTGAGAAGCCTGATCTGAAACGAGCCGGGGATTGCTTTAATCTGGCAGGATGTTATGAAGTTGCGGCTCAAGTGTACGCGCGAGGCAATTTCTTCTCAGATTGTTTGACTGTATGTGCAAATGGGGGACTGTATGAAATTGGCTTAGATTACATTCAACACTGGAAACAAAATGAAACTTCTGGCCACCGGACTGTTGGAATTCATGACCTGTTCACAATAGAACAGAACTTTTTGGAAAGTTGTGCTCGTAATTACTTTGATCATAAAGATATCAAATCGATGATGAAATTTGTTAGAGCTTTTCATACAATAGAGTTGAAGCGTGACTTTTTACGCTCAATAAGTTTATTTGAAGAGCTCCTCTTGTTAGAAGAAGAATTGGGCAACTTTATGGAGGCAGCAGACATTGCCAAGATGATGGGTAATATTATACGGGAAGCTGATCTGCTTGGAAAAGCGGATAAATTGATGGAGGCTTATGAACTTATTGTTTTCTATGTAGTTGGAAATTCTCTTTGGTCTGTAGGGAGCAAGGGTTGGCCTTTAAAGCCATTTTCACAGAACGCTGAGTTTTTGAAAAGAGCGTTGTCATATGCAAAAAAAGTGTCAGGCAACTTTTATGAGCTTGCTTGTACTGAAGTTGACATATTATCAAATGAACATAGTAACATTTTCAAGATCATGATTGATTTGAAATTTTCTCGCTTACATGGGAAGATTGGAGGAGAATGTTTATGCTTATGGAAACTTTTGGATGCTCATTTTCAGATGAATTCCTCAAAGTATGTCTGGGAAGACAATTTGCTTAATGATTCTGTTGAAGGGATGATATTGAAGAATCAGCTTTCTGTGGAGACACTTTTTTACTGTTGGTCAAGTTGGAAAGATCACATTGTACATATATTGCAAGATCTTCCAAGTTTAAAATCTGGAGATATTCAACAGCATAGTAGTTATGTGAAGTTTGTGTTAAATTATTTGGGTGTTCAGAAGCAGTTTTCAAATCTAAATGAGAATTACAATTTGCTCATCCCTGATGCTAACTGGGTGATTAAAATGGGTGACAGATCTCTTAGGAAGAACGGAAAGCTATTTTCAGTAGATGTTCATTTTCTAGTTTCTGCTGCTCATAGCTATTGGTGTTCAGAATTGCTTTCGGTTGGCATGGCTGTGTTGCACAACCTTGAGGCACTATATAAGTTTTCAGTCAACAAATTTGTTTCTGAATTTTGCCAGTTCAGGACTTTAATACTTATCTATGAGGTCTCCAAATTTCTTCTTGAATCCAAATGGTTTACCCATAGCCATAGTAACTTGAAGACATTGGAGAAATTTCTCAGACATCCAATTGACAGTTTCTGTCGCTATGTACTTCCCCTAGACAAGAGTAAATCACTGACTAAAGACATGGTTACTCTTAGGGCCACCAAGACTTGTCAGAATTTGCTAGAAGAGGTCATTTATGAAAACATTAATGGAAAAAATACACTGACTTTTGGTCAAATCGGAAAGGTTGCTGTTTTGGTTCTTGGTATGGCCAATCGAAAAAATGAACTGTATGTGGAAATTATGAAAAGATTTGAAAATGGTTCTCCTTGGGATGGGTTCTTTTACAGCTTGCATCGGAATCCAGCACAGGCTATTTCACAGGCCGACGAAGCAGTTATAGATCTGTGTACTTTGTCTCAGTTTCATCAGGCTTTGCAGCTAACTTACAATGTAAATTGGAGATTGGCATTTGATTATATATCTCCAAGTTGTTTTATGGATCTTATTGAACGCATTCTGCTGTTAACATCATGCTGGAAGGGGTTTATTTTTGCCACCAAGTCGTCTTTCATTGAATGGTTCATTTACCAAGATGGTAATTCCCTTCCGGTACCAAATTTGAGTTTAAAGGCTGATGTACAACGGGTTGTTGAAGATGTTCATAAGTTCATTGCTGATGTCCTTCGTGAACTTCTTTATAATCAAACTGACACTCAAAGTTGGATTGCAAAATCAAACATGGGCATGAAGGATTATTTCCCTTTATTTGTTCTGAGATTGGTTGTTTCAATATGCTTGCTTAATCTCATCTCTGGGAAGAGTATACCGTTTCTTCATGATCTGTTGGCAAAAAGGCATATAACCAAATTACTGCCAATGAATTTTTTTAAGGTTCTTTCAAATGGAAAGAAGAACTTGGGCTTGAAAGTCTTTGCCATGGCCTTTAAAGTGATCGGAAATCCTTTGGTAATTGTTAGGTTATCTGACAAGTTGTCTGAGATTGTGTGTCCTGATGCAATTTCTGTGGACTTAGAGATATGCCAGCAAAGAGAGCTCATGTTACAAGCACTGTTTCCAACTAGAGTTCACAATATGGATGGGGAAAGTGCATCTGTTATAGTGGATGCTTCTGGCTCGGAAACTACGAAGTTTCCTTCAACAAATTGTTCTGATTTTCAAAGTGAAAGTTCTGCTCATGTCAGCTTCTGGGATATGTTGGAAAAATTACTGGTGGTTGTTGAAAAACCATGTCTCAGTAGGATTTTGCATTATTGCAAAATATTGAAGGTATGCCCATATACTTTGCTTTGTTTTTATGCTCAGCTTAAAACATGTTTATATTAAGTGTTCCATTACATTTATTAATTTTTATCACTACTGTTTTGAGTATTTTCTTCTCACTTTTTTCACTATTCAGGATTTTGTGGATGATTGTGTTGAACTTTTGATTTCATCAATATGTGGAAGCCTACCACAAAACCCTGTTAATCTTGAAGACAAGAATGAAATGGGTGAGATGATTCATTTGGTTGATGAAATTAAACAACTTTCTTTGGCATTGAGTGTGAGGTAAGTTGTATATGTAACTTTCTGGTCTCAAATTTTCTTATGCCTTTTTTTGGTTGTTCTGTTCAATCAGTTAGATTTGGTGTTCTAACACTTATATCTGTATTACATTGTTCCTTTATTGTTTTTTCTCCAGTGATTCAGTGACTGACAAGCAAGCTAAAGTTATCGATGAATTTTGTAAGAAAATTCTATCTAGGCGAGAAAAGGTGGAGCATGTCTTGAATCAGCTGTTTTTGCTATACAAGAAGAATATCATTGTTGACAATGAGGCATTACTTGATAGCATTTCAACAACAGACAGTGGTGAAAATGTGCCAAATGATTTGGAACAGTCAGAAGAGGACATGTCTAAGAATTCTCAAAGTTTGGAAGAAGAAACACAAGATAACATGTGTAAGAATTCTCAAGATAGAAAGAAGAATTCTCAAGGTACCAAGAATTCTGGACATGGTAAAATCATGGAAAATGCACAGGGGAAGAAAAACAAACCTAAGAAAAACAGAGGAAATAAGAAAAACAGGGGAAAGAAGTGAAAATGTTGATGTAGTATATGATGTTTTCAAACTGTGGTTTGTTCTGTTTGTCTAATTTCTTTGCACGAAACCTTTTAGGGGTAATTTGATGTTGTCCTCTCTTTCTCAGATTTTTGCTTTGAAAATATTGTTGAATGATATTGTTTCCCTCCTATTTTGTTATCTTATGAACTCTTGTTACATAATTGCTTGTGTTGGGTGATAATTAATGGGGGAAATATCAAGGATGAAATGTAGTATATTTCAGTTAATTGTTACAACTTTTATTAATGTTGAACTTACTGGCATAATTTTTTATTTAAGTTCTTATAAGCTACACAAAAAAATCTAATTAAAAAAGCTATTTTGATGGGTCAAAATGAATAAACTTGTAAATTGATGGGTTACTTCAAACTATTAGAGTAGCACTTTTGTCCTTACAAGTCCTCTAGAGACTAGAGCTACCCATGCATTTTTTTTCTTTGCTTTCTGCAAAAATTATAGCATCCTCTCTCTTTTAAGGGTAGAGAATGTCATACACAGATAGACTAGGCAAAAAGTACCATTAATTTATTATTAAAAAATTTAACAGTTAAGAATAATGTTAAAATCATTGAAATTGACAATTTTACCATCATTATCCACTTTCATCAAGATCCGAAGAAATTAACTAAGTCACCTTCCCTCTCAAATATGCCATTCATATCATACAAATTATTCCATTTGTTGCCTAGGCCCCAAAGTTAGAAATTGACATATTTGCATCCATTTAGCCTTCATTAATATTAATTCAACTAATTAATTAGTTGTCAATGAAATGATTGTTTAATAAATTTTATTCTTAGATTTATTTCATAATGCTATGTGAATTTTTATAAATTTTTCAAAGATCGTTCGTTTCTGAAAACTTCCACCATAGTTGGAGTTTTTGGTAAGAGTCTCAATGAAATTTTGAAGTTATCAGTTTTACACACAAAATTATTAATATGTATGTATTTGTTTTTTGGTTATTAGTTCCACTCCTTATTTACGGAAAATGTAAATTCTGAAATGTGTTGTATCCAAACGGAAGAGTCTTAGGATGAGAGTTTGTGACCCAAAGCTAGTATGTATTCAAACCTGAATTCAGCCAAAACAGTTTTTTCTGTTAAATTTAAGTTGGATTTGGAAGGGAACAGGTTTGAGTTAAGTTTCTATTCTTACATTCAAATTAAAAAAGTGAAAATATTTTTTTTTCTCAACATATTGATATGGAAAATACAACACTGCACCACTACCTTTGTTTATAGCTCTCAACTTATTTTATCACCAAGGCACACATTTTGCTTTCTCACGCGTGCAAATAAAAATATTTATTACATTTTTTTTTATTTTTCCATGTTAATGTTAGTATGATATAATATTATATATATTTAATTTGACCATTATGTGATTATTGTACCGTTATAACAATACCCCAACAGATGACAATATTAATAATAGTGCTAAATTGTGAAAGGAAGGTAATTATTAACAGATAAATGAAAAAAACTATAATCTAATACAAAACCAAACCTTATGTTTCTTTGTTTTAATGGGACATAAATATTAACAGAATAGGAGTATATCTGATAGGGCTGTCCTCTCTGGATGTCTGAGCCTGAAACACATTGTATCGAGGCTTTAGTTATCTTGGCTAATCCTAATGGATAATCTATCAAGCATTATGTGATGTGTGGTCATTGATTTACCTCTCTTTGCTATCTGGTCAAGTTAGGAATAAGCCTTTTTTCAAGATGAACATGTCACTATTGCTCGGTGTTTATGTTGTGTAAGCATAATGGTTCATGAAATCTGTAGTGTATGTTTGTGCAATAATTCATCACAGGTATGTTCCACATAATCAGATGAGTAAGGAGAAGATGCAGTACTGCTAAATTAACAAGGTTATGTAGATGATAGTTATTAAGTGATACAGGGCTAGTGGCACAAAATAAAGTTTAATCAACAGTGTTTGGCAAGAAATCAAGCCATTATTTATTACATGGGAACTACCTATACAAAAGCATATCAAAAGTTAACCTCAAACACTAGTTACCATAACATTATTATTAATAGTGGATTGATAAATTCCAGTAAACAATAGTTGCAACTCCAACCATAGCAGAGTTTTGTATAATATTACATCAAGGTTTCATAAAAGTATCGCGGAATTTAGTAGAACTCAAATGTTATCCTTATTCCTCTATAATTTTAATTCAACATATAGATATGTTTTACACCCACCCATCATTTAAGAGCCCTACAAGTAAAAGAATCACTTGAAAAAATAGTCAGCAAAACCTTATGTTTGCATCCATCTACCCTTATTCCAATCCAAATGACTTCAAATTTAATTTTTATTTTTCAGCTCTCATCTGCACCAAACAATTTCACCCTTGATAACGAAGTCCTCAAGTACCCATCAACCTCAAACTTCTTCGGTGACAACTCTCTGTACTTTGCAAACTGCTCTTTGGCCTCGTCGTTCTTATCAAGCAAACTATAAATCGTACCCCTACAGAAATAAGGCCTGAAATCGCTTGGATCCTCCTTGGTCAAGTCTTCATAAATACCCAAAGCTTCATCCACATTCTTCTGTAAGAACTGTATCTGAGCTATTATCAACCTCACATCCCTCACTTCTTTCGTATTGTTGTTCTCCTCTGCAACACTCAAAGCCTCTTCCAGCCTCTTGATCACAGCTTCCCCTGTTAAGAATCATCCGAAGAGCCAAATTGAGAATTAAAAGAAAGTGTGTAAATGAGAAACTAAACTTTACTTAAATGGTCGAGAATGCATATGTAACAAGCCAATTACACAGCTTATATAGTTAACTAGTAAAAAACAAAGGCAGACTAATATAATGCTAAGGTCAACATAGAGTAACAAATTAGTAAGTAAATACATGAAATACAGGACAAGGCCCAAATTGAGTGACCAATTACTAAAGGGCCCAAATTGAGTGACCGATTACTAAAGGGCCCAAACCAAGCCTCGGAAAACTCTTACATTGTAAACACACGGCAAGATCGACACATGCTAACTTCCTTATAAGAATTTTAAAGTGACAAACTCTTTGCATATATAATACGCCAAATTATGTGGCTTTCATAGCTAGCTAGTAATGAATCAGGCAAATTGATGTACCTAACTTCTAACCAACATCACGGTCAACATAGAGTAACCACCAAGTACCTGGACAGGAAATAGGGGTCTGATTCCGTCATTAGCAACCTATTAGTAAAGGGCCCAAAGCATAATTACCAGATTCTCTCCTTAACAATACATACCGCATATCTAATACCACATACAGTGATACAGGTACAACTTCATCTTGAGAAAGTATTATAATAATAATGTAAAATGCTATGAACTGTAACAACGGCAAAATCGACAGATATGTTAACTTCCTTCTAAGACTCTTAGTCAAAGCATCCTATCAAACTCGAGCATAGGATTACACGACCCCCAGAAACCCGCATGCTAACTCAGCAAATTAACCTTAGTAACTTCTTGGTAACACTAGCCACAGCGAAAGAGATTAAGTAACTATTAATCAAATCAAATATGAAATATTCAACAAATTAACCAGCAAACTAATTTAACTAACACTAACCTTCGCCGCTACGATCCATAAGCAACGCATTCTCAAACAACGCCTCAAAGGACAACGGATTCACCGCAAGAATTTCCTCATACACATTACGCGCACTTTCAATATCACCATTCTCACTAAACAACCTAGCCAACAAAAACTTCCACTCATTCACCTCCGGTTGCGCCGCAACCAACCGTTTCAATATTTTCAAAGCCTCCTCATCCTCCCGAACCTCCAGCTTCTGCTGCAGCAAAGACTTGAGCCCTTCCACCGCATCCTCATTCGTTTCCAGAAACTCCGACAACGGTGACACCACATCATCGACAACGGTTTCCTCAACTACCTGAACCTCTTCGGTAACAGTAACCGGAGGCTCAGCTCTGGCAGGGAGCGGAGAGAATTTAACGGCGACGGCGGCGGTAAAGATAGCAGCTCCGGCGAAGGATTTGAGAGTGTGGAGAATAGGATTAGTGGTGGGAGCATCAACATTGTTTGAAGATTGCGCCCTGACGGTGGTGAGTGGAGGTCGGAAGCGGAGAGAGGATGGAGATGTTTTGGATTTGGAGGAGAAAGAGAAGAGAGAAGAAGAAGAGAGAGTGGATAAGGTAGAAGACATGGTGAAATTAGGGTTTATAGGTGAAGAGAACAATGTTGATTTATTTTGAAGAAGAAGAAGAAAGAAGAGAAGGGTTAAGTTTTTGAATGGGGTTGGTGGGTGTGGGCTCAACAATTTGTACCATTTTTTCAACTACAACTGATTATTATAATTTATAAACGTGGTTTGCATGTTTTAGACAAGGACAAAATATTTCATAGATAACTTATCTTTCTCTTTATTCCAGTAAAAATATATATGTTTATTATTTTGTTTACTTTTATAAATATTTTTACAAAAATTAATTAAATAGAAGCATTTCATAATTTTGGTGGCGGAAGAAAATAACTTATCTCCTTATATTTTATTCTCGAAAAGAAACATATCTTACATATTGTAGTTAAAATTTTATAATTATCCTACTATTATTACAAAGATAATTAAAAGAGTTTAATGTATACTTTATATTTATATATATATATATATATATATATATATATATATGTGAAATACTTTTTAATATTGCAAGCGTACAATTGACTATTGATTTAATCATAATTCCTAATAAATAAAAGTATAGTCTAAAATTCATGTACTAACTTCTAAAGTTTTTTATAAATTAATATATTATTGTTTATTTGTATTATTAAGAAAAAGTTAATGGTACTTAATATGTGATTGATTGTCACGTACACATACATTAATTCTTTTAAAAACTAAGGGTGATAAAAGAATGAATTTTGATACTAATGAATAGATAAAAAGTCATTTATTAATCAATATAAATCAATTTGAACCATATTTTTTAAGTTATAAACTTAATGAATGAATTTTAATTCATCCAATCCATCTATAACTTAATTTTTATGGATTTGGCGGGTGGATACATAATTCATTTGATTTTTTATTTGGACTAAAAATATTATTGAAAAAATCATTATTTTAAATACTACCATCTCAATAGAACATTTTTTAAAATCATTTCAAAAATACTTTTAAAAATGATTTTTTTATAAAAAAGTAATTTTTTTAAAAATGATTTTTATTAAAAAATAATTTTTGAACTTTTAAAAAAAATATATTCCTTTGCAATATTATAAAAGCATGCGACTTTTAAGGTTTTAAGTGTAAAGTTTTTAATAAATATTTATAAAGTGTAATATATATGTGCTTTCAATGTAAATATTTATACATCATCGATTATTCATTTAGACTTTTTGAAGAGTCAATTATAATTAACTATGATGGATGATGCAGTGACAATATATAGAACTCATACATTGTTACTGCATATATTTTTTCCTTATATATATATATGTTATCTACTTAAGAATAAACTTTTAATATTAACTACATTCATATGTCTCATAATTGATATTAATTTAATAAAATATTAAAAGTGGGAGTAAGAATTATGATTGGATTTGCTTGAATTTAATTTTCTTGAATATTAAATGAAATTGAAAAGCAAAGAAAGTCATTTTAATTTTGTTGTTTTTTATGGATATATTCATTGAATATAATGGATGGATTCAAATAAATCCATTACTAAAATTATTCATTAGATTTCATCCATTTAAATTCACTAGCTCTAATAAATAGATTTGGATCTGATTGTGGACAGTTTTGTAACCTCTAATAAAAATAATACACATGAATGATAAATGATATAATAGTTATATAATTGTCAATATACATTAAACTCCAAACTTTACTGGTAAATGTATTTAATTAGAATATAATTTTAAAACATAGAGTGGGTATATTTTTAAAGAATGTAATAAATATATTTTGTTACTAACAAAATTTATATATTGTCAGTTCATCTATCATTGATTTTCATTGATATTAACTTAAATATTAATAATGATTAAATATGAATTGTAAATGATATAATAATAGTATAAAAATCTTACATTATTAGTGAATATATCTTTTATACAATTTTTTTTTTGTAAATAGTTTGACTGAGAAAATTCTCACATTCATAACTTGGATGAAACATTATATTAATGGAATTGGAGTAGAATACGGTAGAATAGTATTGTATATGGAAATAATAAGTAATGTATCACCCATTAATAATGTTTATAAAGAGGAAGAGAAAAGACCCAATGAATAAGGGGGTGTCCCTTAGTTGGTGCTTACGGATGGTAATGAAAATTAAATACATGACTACATCTCCAAATTCAACTTGAATTAGATAAGAAAAACTCATTGTAATTGAGTTTACGTTAAAGTTTTATCCCTTAATTTAATTTTCAAGTTTTGTACAGCTTATATCATACCTCGAACTCACTTGAAGTCGATTGATATATATATAGCGGAACATGAATTGTGGAATTAGTTGATGCCAATGTTTTAATATCTTAAGTTTGTGAGCTTGTGCAATGGTATAACCCAATATTTTATCTTCATGTGGATTTCAATTTCACAATAAAACAATAATAGTATAACCCAATTATTATTAATAGTGGCAAGAAAAAGGTAAATGTATATATGCGTAAAATGATTTTGAGTTTCTTATTGGATTTAGGTTACCCAAAACCCAAAGGGGTCGAAAATGATGTCATTATTTTCAACCTTATTAAGTTCGGGATTGGATTCTGAATTGGATAAGTAGAAACTTAGAATCAATCTATCGTATTGTCATTCTTATTGGTTCCTCTAATGTTATTACATTGAAGTTACTTGCTTTGTGTGATTTTTCTTTTCCAATTAGAGATGATAAAATGAATCGCTTGTCATATTTTTCTCGTGCCCGCAAAAAATTAAACAGATACGGGCATGTCTAAATTATCTTAATGGATAAAATAACATGTTTACCCAATTTAAAACAGACTAATAGGCATGTGGCCTCATTGATGAATAATTTAAAAAAAGATAATATAAAAATAAAAAAATAAAAAAAGTAGTCGAAGAGAACACCGTTTTAAAAAAACTTCGATATTTTATATGAAATTGAATAAATCATATTGGATCAAAATATTTGAGATATTAAATCGCATTACATCATAACTTATTTGATTCTTTATTATTTTTTTCGTATATTTTGCCCACATGTCGCCTGCATTGCCCACTAGAAATGCTCACAAGTTTGGCGAACAAACATGTCAAACAAAAGAGACAAATGAATAAAATTTGCATACCTGTAAAAAATTACGGACTATATGGACGAACTCATATGTATTGCTCATTTTGTCTTCTATATTTCCAACATATCATTTTCTTCCGTTTGCTTTTAATCTTGTTGAAATCAATAGTTAATGTTGATAATCTTATTTTTATTGCTCCACCATATTGCTACGTGTTAAGTAATTTAATTAATATGTAAAGGTATTAGTGAATCTTTTGTTTCAAAAATGTTTTCTATTTCTTATTTTTATTTTCAAAAAAATAATTTTCAATTTCCAAAACATTTTATTATTATTATTTCCATTTTCAAAATCCTTTACTATATATACTTAATAGACGAGAATGATTACTTTTAAAAATAATCTAATTCTAAATTTTAATCACTAGAGAAATTAAGTCAACAATTTCAATAATACATTGAACATCTTTAGGGCTCAACTAAAATATGTTTGATACTTGCATTTTCTTTTCTGGCATATTTTAAGTCAATAATAAATTGAACACATATATCAAACACTAAATAGATTTAACGAGATAATTAGTATGATGAGATATTTTATTCTCTTACATTAAAATAATCACCCTTACGATGCAGTGAAAACTAAATCAAAAAATAGATGAAGAAATAGGATGTAATAAATAAAGTTATAGTTGAAAATAAAATATAAATATCCAAAAACATAAAAATAGTTGGAATAATATAAAATTATTAAATAGTTAAAAATATATGAAAAAAAGTCACAAGTATTCAACATTTCAAAAATTAATATTGCTTCATTCTTGACAATGTAAAAAATGACATTTTTCACATTTTCAAAAAATGAAACTCATATTTTCTGAAGTATAAAATATGTTTCACACTTCATTTCTAATTTCATAAAATGGAAATAGAAAATAAGAACTAAATAAAGCTCTAGTTTTTTACATTAAAATTATATTGGCCTAAAATTGGGTACGATTGCAAATGGGAAATGAAAATAATATAATCAGAAGATTAATAAAAGAGAAAAAAAAATAAATGTATCTATAGTGTATGAGTTTATACACTAATATTATATTATTCATCATTTATTTTTAATTATTAATAACTCTTAAAAAAATAATACAAATGAATAGTGAATAAAATATGTAAATATTTATGGTGACATTGTATAAAAATTAGTCTTTCATTAAAAATTCTTAACATACTTGTCAAATGAAGAAAATGATTACTAGAACATCTACATTCACCAAAAAACTTCCAAGATTATCATTAGTACATATTACATCCCTTCTTGTATTTTCCTACATGTTACCAAGTCCTAAGTTGATGTCAGCTTGAGAATTTTTGGACATGTTATCTTTTGAATCATTGCTCAGCAGAAACAGCTTATTCAGGACATGCTCTACTTTGGGTCTTCTACACAGAATAGCCTTAGAAAGTTCATCAATGACAGAAATATGCTTCTCATGATCACTAGAGAAAAAGGTAGGAAGGAAAAAAAGGACAATGAGCAAAGTAATTAATCATTAACACAAATTTCTAGTGTAATGTATAGGTCCTTACCCATCTATTTTTACAGATTGGACACCAACAGAACAAAACTAAGAGTAAATACTCATTTTAGTTTCTCACGTTTTTTGATCTTACCAGTTTGTTTCATCAAAAATTGAAAAACTCAAAATGGTCTAATTTTTTTTAAATGGTGATGAAATTAGTTATTTTTAGTATGTTTTACAACCACTTGATAGACTAATTTGACTCATATTTGAAATTTTTGGAAACCATTTTGAGTTTTCGATTTTTAAGGAAACAAACTGGTAAGGTCAAAAAACACAAGGAACTGGAATGAGTATTTACTCAAAAACTAAATAAAAGTTGACACAAGAAAGTTACATGCATAGCTTACCTCATGCTCAACACTGAAGAAAATTGCTTCATTTCATCAAGCAAACACAACAGCTCCCTCATTTCACTTTTACTTTGAATTCTAATATGGTTTTGTGGCAAGCTTCCACATATTAAAGAAATCAAAAGTTCAATGCAAGTATCCACAGAATCCTGAAAAGTGAAAAAAAGTGAGAAGAAAATAACAGCTAAAAAATGTATAGTAGAGTCATATCCTTGATAGAAGCTTTTATTTAACAAGCTAGTTTTTTTCTTCACACCTGCAGTAATTTGAGACAAGAGTCATCAACTGCCAATTGTAAATTTTCTAACATATCCCAGAAGCTAACATCATGAGCAGAATTTTTATTACGACTGCGAAAATTCATTGAAGGAAAATATGTTACAACTGCTCCAGTTTCTCCTCCGAAAAAGTCAACTCTACTTCGAAACAATACTTGTAATATGAGCTCTCTTTGCTGGAACATGTTGATCAAGTCCACAGAAATTGCATCTGGACACACAATTTCTGAAAAATTGTTCGATAATCGAGCAATCACAAGAGGATTCCCAATCACCTTGAAGGCCTCAGCAAAGACTTTCAGACCCAACTGTTTTCTTCCTTTACAAAGAACGGTGAAAAATTCCACTGGAAGATGTGCAGTTATATGCCTCTGGCACAACAAATCTTGAAGTAACCCTTCATATTTCACAGAGCTGAGATGAAGCAAACATAATAATACAACCAATCTCAGAACAAACATTGGAAAATAGTCCTTCAAATCTAAACTCGATTTAGTAATCCAATTTTCAGTAGCCTTCGGATTATAAAGATGTCCACCGAGGACATCAGCAATGAACTCCAGGATATCAGCAATTAAACTTGGATGTGGAACTGAATAGCAATTTCCATTCTGGTAAATGAGCCATTCGGCGAAAGATGACTTCGTGGCAAAAATGAACCCGTTCATGCACGATGCCAGTAGCAGAAGCCGTTCAATGAGATCCGTAAAACAACCAAGAGAGATATAGTCAACTTCTTCCTTCCGATTAACATTGTAAGTAAACTGCAAGGCTTTATAGAACTTACACAACTTATGCTCAGCCGAATTCCATCGCAAACTATGAATGAACTCTTTCCAGGGGAAATTGTTTTTAAATCTTTCTATAATTTTCATAAAGAATTTCTTTCGTGGATTGGCCATTCCGAGAATCAATACTGCCACCCTTCCAATTTTATTATAAGTTAGCCTATCTGTCCCTCGAATGTTTCCATAGATGACCTCTTCAATCAAATTCTGACAAGGCTCAGTTGCTCTAAGAGATATCATGTTTTTAGACAGAGATTTCCTCTTATCCATAGGATGCACACAGCGAAAGAAACAGTCAATTGGATATTTTAGAAATTTCTTCAATGTTTCCAGGATTCTATCGCTATGGCGAAAACATTTGGATTTGATGAGAAATTTTGAGACCTCAAAGATAAGCATTAAAGACCTAAGCTGACAAAATTCAGAAGGAACCTCTTCAAGTGAAAACTTGTAGAATGCCTCTAGGTTTTGCAAAACAGCCATGCCAACAGAAAGCAATTCCGAACACCAATACCACTTGGCAGCAGAAACCAAAAAATGAATATCTACAGAAGCTAGTCTCCTTTTTTTCCTTAGAAATTTAGCATCCGGGATAAGCAAAAGGTAATTGCCATTCGCATTAGCACTCGGCTTCTGAGCTCCAAAATAACCTAACACAAACTTTCCATAACCATTATGCTCATCAATATCTTGGGATTCCAAACTAGGAAGATGTTGCAAAATCTGGACAATGTTATCCTTCCAACATGTCCAACAATAAAAGAGTGTCTCGATAGAAAGCCGAATCTTCAAAATCATTTCTTCGACATAATTGTTCGACAGATTGCTTTGCTGGAGATACTCAGAGCAGTTCAGCTGAAAATGAGCATCCAGAAGCTTCCTCGAACATAGTATTTCGCCTGTGATACTCCCGTACATGCGAGAACACTTCAAATGAGTCATGGTTTTGATAAGGTCGATATTATCATTTGATAATATATCAACTTCAATACAAGCTTGTTCATAAAAGCTGCTTGACACTAACTTTGCAAATGGCAAAGCTCTTCTCAAAAGCTCACCCTTCTTAGTAAACTGCTTTAAGGGCCATCCTTCGCTCCTATCAGCCCATAGCGAATTAGAAAGTACATAGGAAAAAATAAGTTCATAAGCTTCCATGAATTTATCGTCATTTCCCATTAGATCAGCAGCACGCGGAATATCACCAATCAGCTTGGCAATATCCGCAGCCTCCATATAGTTCCCTAATTCTTCTTCTATCAAAATGAGCTCATCAAGTAAATTTAATGATCGTAAGAACTCGCGCTTCAATTTGAGTGAATGAAAAGCTGTAACATATTCCATCATGGAACTTGTATCTTTATGATAAAGACAATTACGAGCACACCTTTCCAGAAACATCTGTTCAAGTGGGTTCAGATCAAGTCTTCCAACCATAATTATACCAGCACGACTACTTTGTTTCCATTGTCGAATATAATCTAAACCAATGTCATGCAATCCTCCTTTTTCACAAACAGTCAAGCAATCTGAGAAGAAATTGCCTCTGGCATAAACTTGAGCTGCAACTTCATAGCATTTTGCAAGATAAAAGCAATCCCCTGCTCTTTTCAAATCACAATTTTTCAAATAAATCTTCCCTGTTAACAGAAACAAGATCATCCTTTTAAATTAAAAGTTCACAATTTCAAAATAAAACATAAACATAAGAATTCATAAACATATGTACAAAATTATGAAAGTACTTGTAATCCAGTTTCAAATTGACACTGTAACATTAATGTTTTCATAAATCAATAACTAAATAGAACCAAAGATGCTTTCACATGTTAATTTCACAACCATTAAACTGACAGTGAGTTTGGCTTTCTATATTTTCTCACAAATGTGTAAATAGAAAATTATTTAGAAGCAAAAATATTTAAAGTAACATAATGAAAAGTTTGACATATTGTGGAACTCGAGAAAAATGAAAAGAAATTGAAATGCATAAAACTTTATTAGAACTGCAATAAAAAAGAATCACAAGTGTGCACATAAGAAATAGCTTACAGTTTACCAAAAAACATGTAAATTATCTCTGGTAGTTCAAAAAAAGATAGCAGAAGAGTTTAGATAGTACAAAATAAAAAATTTAGAGCAAAAGTAAACTTGTTTAAAATTTATAGTAACAAAAAATTATGCTTGTTGAACACATGATGTAGAAGTGTGATCCCAATGTTGGTGTTTAAACATATATAACACTTACCATATCACCAAAAGTCCAAAACCATCCAAAAGACACTGGACAAAAAAAAAAGAGCGCCTAATCAAATGTCGTAATAGTACAGGCATAATAAATACAAAACCTCAAATTCTTACCAGCTCTTTCATGATCCCCGGAATCAGAAAAACACTCAGCAGCAGCATTGGCCATTCCGATTCCTTCAAATATTTGAGCTGCTTCCATAAACATCGCATTCGCATCCTTAGGATTCAGATCACACAAATGCTTTGCACTTTCTCTAAGACTAGCTGCCTTAGATTTTCTCTGCCAATAAAAGTCCCCGGCTCTTTCAAAACAAAGTGTGGCCATATCATAGTTATGTTGATTATATAGCTGCAAAAGAACATACAAACAAATATGAAATCATTTGGAAAACAAAAATACCAGAATGAAGTGACACAAAAAATTGTTCCACGCCTAACATGGTATAGAACTATTTTTGATATATCAAGGTACCAATCATGAGATACTTAAATTTTGTAGGTTCCTAAGCAATCAGATAAGTTACCACTAACCAATGATTCAATCTAGTTAAAAAATGTAATATGTTAATCTAACACATTACAACAAAAGAATGGTGATCATATAAACAACCTTGATGCCAATTGACTTCCAATCTTCTTCATTGCTTTCAACTTTCATTGACTGAGCAAGAGAATCATTCAGACCTTTAAATTGTATAACACCCTTCTTTTTCCAGTAATCAAGCATTGGTCTAGAATACTCCTCTCCGTTTTCATAGATCCACAATCTCTGTCGAGTACGAGTTATAGCCACATATAACTCCTTAAGTTCAGAGCACAAAATATTGTGTATGGGATCGTTGTAACATGGATAAGGCATAAGTTCTGTACTTTCCAGCATATCAAACTCCTTCATATACTCGTAAATCACCCTCCATCGATTTCTCAAAGGCGAAGAACCAAAAAAGTTGTACAACAGTACATCCTGAAAAACAACATAAAAAACCATAAGAAAAAGCATAACATTACGCAATAAAAATTAAATAAGATGATGATGATGTAACAACCTGAAACTCCAGGCCTTTGCACTCCAAAATGGTCAAAACAAGAGCATGTTTCCCGACATAGTCTAAAACTTCTTTCCGCACAGAATCATCTCGTACCAGAATTGCTTGCTCCGCTCCAAATCCAACAATTTTGCCACCCTCGGCACCACTCCTTCCAAAAATAGTTACAACTGCATTTTTTCCATTTTCACATTCAAGAATAATAGGAGCTTCCCCATGTATGAAACTGGTTTCAGGCTTCAGCGCATCAATGGAATAAGGAAAAAAATGTAACAGAAGATCAATGATGCTCTGAGATAATTTTAGCACTCCGGCATGAGTGCGAAAGTTATGATTCAATAAAAACACGTTTAAACTCTTCGCTTTCTCCCATCCTTCGTTATATGAGCTTATATTTGGAACAAAAAGAAACTTTTTGTAAAAAAGAGATTTTATATCCTGAAACCTGAAGTCAATTCCGTTTGCTATTGTTTGCGCTGTATCTCCACAGAAAATAAAACCTTCTTCAGCATTTTGGCAAACATATTTAAATAAAGCAATTTGACTCATGCTTAGATCTTGAACTTCATCAATATACACAAAACTCATTCCATGACCTTTGTAACCTTTTATTCTTAGTCGACTATGGAGATCAATAACAACATCAGCAATATCAAACTCCCCTTTTCTTATCTTCATTTTTTCATAGCTTTGATAAATATCATATATCATCTCTCTTTTCTGTTTGCATAAACTTGAAGCTCGGTTTTCTGATAAGGAAATATAGCCATCACGAGTTAGCGTACCATCACCAGGCTCCATAGCTTGAATACCACCTTTTATGTGAGACATGATTTCTTTATAAACCCTTGAAGAATCTAGGTTCTTAGTATATTGAGAATTGAAGTGTGGCCAATATAATGAATCAAATCTTTCATAAGTCACCTCCTTGTTCCTTATGAAGATTTCCAAAGCAACGGAAATTACACCAGAATTTTGACTATCAGAAGATAAAGTGCTGCTAAATCTTCTAAAAAAAGAGTTACCTAAAGTTCCATCAAGCATCATTAGAAACGTTTGAAATGTTATCACAAGTGGAAAACAATTAGCAGGAATATCAACAAAAGAATCTGAAATATTATTAAACAGTACTGATGCATCATCAACATAATTGATATCTTCCTCTGTAGAACTGCTTTCGGCATAGACATTGCCCCCACATATGGATCTGTATAGTAACATCCAATAGTATTAGATATCTTTCGAACCACACGAAAATAATTACGAAACTGAAGTGAATGCAAGGGGAGTAAATGAGGATTAAAGCGACTAGTAGATTGACTTTAACATAATCACATAGTCTCTTACACCATTGTACATAAGACAGTTTTCATGCATAAAAATATTAACAAACCATCACCTAATATAGAATTGACATTCGAAGACAACATGAAATTACTCATAAAGAAAAAGATTATTCAACTACTGCAGTTGATAAATTATCCAATGCTATAGTATTTTTGAAGTTATATCTTTCTAACCCACAACTCAGAGTGTCACTCTGATTCTCTTTCACAAGAAAATAGTTTCATATGCATAATAAAATGAAGAAATCATAACACAAAAAACTCTGGATTAATTAAATGCATATGTTATATACCAGTGTTTACATTCATATTCAGTATATCAGTGTATATCAAAACTGAAATAGATAGAAACACATGGATAACGGTGAGATAGAATATAAATAAATATTATGCAAAAATTCCAAGCTTATTGATAATTCAACAATACACATTGCAAGCCATTCATCTGAAAAGGAGATAGCAAAAGAAAATATGTATAGAAGAATATGCACACCTTTTCAATCGAACAAGATGATATTTTACAACTTGGCATAGTCTTGAACTCACTGTCACAAACAACTGGCGTAAAACCGGTTTGTAATTCATTGTAATACTTTCTTCATCCTCATTGGAACATGGAAATTGAGCACACTTCACTCCATATGCTGCTACAACAGCCATATGGTGCAACTTCTCTTTTTCAAACAATTTCATGATCAAAACAGTAGTTTTTCCAGTTCCAGAGCGACCCAATACAAATGCGCTTTTAGGAAAGCGGATTATCTCTTTTTCTTCATCTGTTACTTCAAAGGGTAGGTCAATTTCATTGTCATTACAGTCAGATAGCAAGTGGCTAACAACAACTGGTGATAAGGAGTAGAATTTCATCAACAGCAAACTCTCCTTAACCATTGAATTCTCAACATAAATCCTTTGATCATCACAAACACTTGATTCTGTAGCATTTCCATTATTATCAAGATTTTTAAATTTCGAGATGATTGGTGATTTTTCCCAACTCATAGGAACCTCCATATTCCTATGGGGCAAAAATGCAAAATCAAATTGTTTTGGTTAGATAGCTTAGGAACTTATCAACAAAAAACTATAATAGATTAAAACTAATAGAATGCAACTTAAAAAGGACCTTACCCTTCAAAACATTTCTCATTGCAATGAGTTATAAAATCATCCGAGTAACTTCGAAACAGATTATCGAGTCGTTTCACCAGTTCAGGGATACCCTCTAGAGGCAGTATATCCCATATCTTTAAAACTTGAGTGTAACTTGACTCTTTCACTATGTCCTTTGAACAAAGAACATAGAGACCTTCAACCTTGAATTGCATCAACATCTGCGATGAATTCCCATAAAGCACTTCCACTTTCTTCCTTTTGGGTCTCCATCCACTAGAAATTTTGAGTAAGAGGCCAATAACCCACTTCTTTCTTCGATCTGACTTCAAATTTTTAAAAGATTTATAGAAGTTATCACTAAAAGTGACCTGTAAGGGTGGGAATGTTATCTAAATATGAAGCACATAAAAAAAAAATATCGATAATAGCGATAATCATAATTGAAAGTACAAGGGTGAGAATAAAAATACCTTCCATCTAGAATTTCTAAATAGAACACTATCTGCATTAAGCAAATCATCAAGTTGATCCAATTCTATCTTAGCATTCCAGATAGTTTTTGCTAAATCCTCATCTTCATCAGCATTAAAGAAACATTGACAAATTTTCGCATCGAGCACTAGACGTTTCCACACATTTTCCTGACTTATAAGGATCTTTTCAGTCCCCAAAATCCACAAGCAATGCCTGTTGAAATATCGAAAACTTCCAATTACTAGTCTTAAAACATACAACAACAAAAACAATAATTTGGCACAAAAACAAATGATAAATTCAACCTAGCACTTGAAAGAACATCATTAGTCCTCCGGGGACAGGATATGATCTCAACAGAAGAGCTAACATTAGTTCTGACAGTTGATAATATAATTATATCATGCTCTTGACATTGGAATCCATCAATTGTGTTCACATCCACATTAAATCCGTGATGTTTTTTGTACTTCTGTCCAAGTTTGTCTTCAATGGCAACAACTTGTGCAGAATATGGAGACACTATACCTATACTCAGGTTTTCATTTGAGACAAGCCAAGCTGCATATCACAAAATGTAGCAAAATATTAGAGTTTACAAAATGTGTACATTAACAAAGTAACATTTTTAAAAAAGATTCATAATATAATGCATGTTACATATTTTATCAAGTACATGTCTGTTCTATTCTTTAGGTTATTATTACTATTAGTCTTGGTAGAAACAATGTATAAACGCAAAGATATTGTTTTTTCTCCAACAATGTTAATCACGTTATAAATGCATGATACTTAACTCTACACTATTGACAGTCATAGAGTTTAAAAGTCAAAAACATTATCTTTTTCTGACTCACTATGAAGTATACAACTTTAAATGCATGTTCTTCAAAGAAAAAAATGCAATAACATTATAGAGGAGAAGCATACTCAATTCTTATCTGTTCAAAAATGTAAGTATATATCTATGTACACTATTGGTCCATCGTCCATAAACCTTTATGGTGCATATTTAACTTTATATTTTTTGAACAATAAAAATGAAATGTTTCCATACGCATTTGTGTTGTGCATTACAGAATACCACTGAGAATAAATAAGAAAAAAGCAACCTTTACAACATTTTTGAAGAATTTTGATGACAAGTGCAACTTCAACCATATTTTTCCAACTATGTCTAGAATCATCAAACTCTTGTACGCCATCAACAACATTTATAAAAGAATAGGGACCAAAGATTGGCCCAGTGAGATATTGCATCCTGTAGTGTAGTGTATATTGAGAAAATGACTCAACTAACTGAACCTCCTATATAAAATTCTTCAGAAACCAGGTTGATAATAAAACGTTATGATGGTGTGTGTTGTAGTATGTTGATAAGGAAAAGTTATGATGGTGTTGTAGTAGTATACTAGTATCTTAATAAATAAAGAAAAACTGAAATCGTTTCGTTTCTCTCCTCTACACTCTTGTTTTGTTGAGACTTTCTAGTTTCTATACTTCATGTCAATCATGTCATTCATGTCTTTTCTTCATTTACCCAAAATATGTGAGTTTTTTTACACTTTCGGTATAAATGATGTAACGATTAACAAAATTCATAAGATTATTAATAGAGTGTAAAATCTATGTACTAATAGTGTAAAAATTTATATGTATATATAATATATTATTTCTTATTCATTTTGACAATGTAAAAATCTTTTATACTGTCAATATATATATATTATTCATTTATATAATTTTTATTTAAGAATTAATAATGATAGAAAATGAATGTTGATAATAAAATGAGAATTTAAAAAACTTTTATATTTTTGGTGTATATTTTTTTTTAAGTTATGTTATCGCATCTTATTCCATATTTTTTTAAAGTTAATGTGTATAGATGAAGAAAACATTAAAAAATATCGTATTATGATGTAAACATTCTTATTTATTTTTAAGAGAAAAAAAATAGAATTAATTAATGAAAAGTATATATTGGCAAAGTCTTAGAAAGTGTAAAATAAAAGTTTATTTAGGAAAAAAAAAGGAATGAGGGGACTATTAATTTTGACATAATTAATGTTTGTACATTACATTATCTTGGGGTGAGTATACTCATCTCATTTTGGTTCAAAAATTTATCCCATGTTAATATGTGGGTCTAGTTCAGATGGTAAAACACACCTCGCGTAATTTTTTGCGGGCAAGGTATGTAAAATTTGTTTGTTTGTCTATTTTGTCCAGTTCGTTTATCCACGAAGTCCGCAGACATTTTTAATGGGCAATGCGGGCAGCCCGCAGATACAATGTAAGAAAAAAAAAGAAAATTTTCAATAAAATATAATGTAATATGATTTAATGTCTCAAAAAATTGTGTTGTAATATGATTTAGTTAACTTTATATAGAATATCAAAATATTTTTAAAACTTTGTTCTTTTTTAACTACTTTATTGAGTTTCTTTTTATTTTATTATATTAACTTTTAAATTGTTTAATAATACACGCGTGTCGCCTGCTTGCCCGTTAGCCCATTTTAAAACGAACATGACATGCCATTTTGTTCATTAAGTGAATGTGGACATGTTTATACTCACTTAAAGTTTTGCTGAGCATGGGCAAAACAAATTAAGCGGCATGTGTATGTTTGTTTGTGTAAAAGTAATATCATCTTTTTGGTCTACAACAAGTATTTATGGGAATAACCTATAATTTATGATACTCTTGTGCAACCTATATGTATTTATACAATTTAAAGAGTAAATCAATTGCTACTTATTTAGGACAATATTATAAAAATGAATTATTATAATACATATATCATTTTACACCTAATTGATTTTATCCTTTATTTTTTTTTACCATATAGACATATGTAAATTCCTCATTCATTGTCTGCAAGTAAATCACTTCATATGCCAATTATGGCAAATTATGTTACGTGTTCATAAGTAAAGTAATAATGTTGAGAAGAATTTGTCAAAAAAAATGAAAAAGTAAAGTTTTAGTTCAAAAGTTAGGTAACATAATATTTAGAATTGATATACCTTTAAAATTAGAGTTGGATTCAGATTAAAAAATAAGTATGATAAACATGTAAGGCTTTTATAAGAAACAATTTTGACCCAACTTAATTCAATCATGTTCACATGTAGTTTTATCTAACTTTTTAAAAATAAATAATAAAAATAATAATAAACTTTTTAGTGATGTATGAAGACAAGATATTTCTTCATTTTCTTGTAACAAAACGTTTTCTTCACGAAATCCTATAATTTTTTTTAAGGGATTAAATCATAAAATAGTACTATTACTTTTTCATTTTTAGTTTTTATTGTCCTTTAAGAAATTTGTTGCAAGATTTCTCTTTATTATTGTCAAAATTGGAAGTTGAGGGGTGATGCAGGTGTTTGGAGGATAATTTGGAGTTTGAGAGTCCATGAGAAGGTTAAATTTATGTGTTGACTTGGTCTTCATGAAACGCTTTCTTCTAATGTTTTGCGTTTCAAAAGGCACCTGGCTTATAGTCCAGGTGGGTGATGGATCTCATGCATATATTTAGGGATTGTCAGGACTCATCTTTGTGGGCTCGCCTGAGTTTCATGTCCCCAAATTTTTGGGCGTCTCAGTCTTTACGTGATTGGCTGATGGAGAACTATAATTGCAGTCATGGTCTCCTTTTTTTGGCAGATATCCAGTGGATGTGGAGATGGAGAAATAACTCTATTTTGGGGGATTCTCCTTGGTATGTGAATTAGGTGGCTCACTTTATGCACAAGGATCTTTGGGAGTAGCATAACTTTGGGTGTCCTCTGACTTTGGAGGAGAATCTTCCGTTGACCCGCTGGAGTCACCCGGAGTTGGGCCAAGTCAAATTGAACGTAGATGGTAGTTACATCGGAGGCACATGGATTATGGGAGGGGGCAGCGTCCTTCATGATAATTCAGGTCATTGGATGTGTAGTTTTTCTGTTAACTTTGGTGATGGGTCCCCTATTTTAGTGGAGCTATTGGCTATGGAGCATGAGTTGTCTCTAGCTTGGAGCCTTGGTTTCAGGAATGTTTTTTTGGAAAGTGACTGCCTAGAATCTGTTCAAATAATTTCTAAGGGAATTCAAATTAGGATTCCTCGCATTCTATCAGTGGTCAACAATGTTAGATCCTGACTGGCTCAACCTTGGGTCGTCAAGGTATCCTTCGTGTCTAAAGAGACTAATATAGTGGTTGATTTTATGGCTAAATTAGGTTTTCACTCATCAGATGAGCTGAAGATCTAGGATCCCCTAACTCATTGTCAACCATGTTTGCATTTTGGTCTTGATTCCCTAGCTTAGTCTCTTCTCTTTATTTCTAATTTACCAGAAAACACTACCACTGACCCTTGATTTTTCAGTTGTGTAGATCTATGTCAATATGTAAGAATAAAGGGGAGAGATCAAGTTACTCCATGAATAACTTTGAAGAGTTATGCCAAATCTACAACGTTCATTCTATAATCTAAATGTTTATAACCTTAATTTTAAAAATCATGTGAAAGTCACATGCAACTTAATCTCATATTTCATTCATTCTATTTATCCCCCTTCATACCATATTTAATAACCATATCAAGATTGAATATGATACTGATAGAGCAACTGATACTGGAGGGCCTATTATCAACCAAGAGGAAACAATTGTGACAGCAAAACCCAAAGTTTGGCAAGTATACACTAGGAGAAAGAAGGTGGGCCAGGGGGCGAGAAAAGGAAAGTTAGTTAGAAGAGAGTGAGGTGGCATGAATCCCGTATGGAGAGAGATTTCTGTTATAAGGAGAGGGAAAACAACAAATAGGGGATATAAGAGAATATTGTAGTAAGGCTAGAGAAGGGAGAATTCTCTAGAGGAGTCTTGGACTCTGGATATTTTCAAGTTATTTTCATACACACCTTGTAGAGTTTTGAGCTCAATGTCTATTGCAATATAATAAAAATACTCACTACAGTATCTGTTTTTATAGATTCCTATCATTGGTCCGACATGCCGGATTCGAAAAAACAGAGCCAGTGACGTGTGCGGTTGTCCATGCCACCGAAGATGACAGACAGAATGAATGTTTTGGAAGAGAGAATGGCAACCATGGAGATGATGGTACGACAATCTCTAGTGGAATTTTGTCAATCCATTCTAGAGGAATTTGGCAGGTTGCGAAATCCATCGGAGGAAACCACCGACACGTTTCGTAGAGAAGATACGGTGACTGAATATCAGATGGCAGTTAAAAGGGTGGAGTTGCCTTCGTTTGATGGAACAGATCCAGTAGGATGGATCACGAGAACGGAGACTTACTTTGAAGTACAAGGAATGTCAGAAGAGGTGAAGGTGAGGCTGGCCAAGCTAAGTATGGAAGGTGCCACTATTCACTAGTTTAATCTCTTACGAGCTACCGAGAAGGATCTTACCTGGGCGAGGATGAAGCGAGCCCTAATCGATCGCTACGGCGGTCGCTAGAGTGATAATCCCTTCGAGGAACTCAAAGATCTGGTTCAGACGTGAAGCGTGGAGGAATATGTGTTGGAGTTTGAGTTCATCTCTTCACAAGTTGATCGTTTACCCGAAGAACAATACATGGGCTACTTCCTGGGTGGTCTGCGTCCCGAGATTCGATTGAGAGTCCGAACTCTCAATCTGGTGAACCGCCTTCAAGCCATGAGAGTTGCACGAGATGTGGAGGCTGGATTGCTTGGTGTGTTAAATTCTTGTAACAATGGAGCGCGTGGGTGGAAAGGGAATAAAGAGTGGAGGTCGGGTTATGTGGAAAATGGACGATGATCAGGTCAAAATCCAAATATGGGGAAAACAGGTTATGGGTCTGGGCCCATAAAGGGGACCCAACACAAAATATTTCCCTTCCAGAATGATTCTCGTGCAATGGTTCCTCAAGGCACACGAACTAACAACCAAGAAAAAAGATGATTCTTCACCAATGATTGCAATCGAGGTACCAAACATTTTCCATACTCGGAGCTAATGAATAGAAAGGCTCAAGGACTGTGTTTTAGGTGTGGAGAAAAGTACCACCCCTTCATCAATGCACGAAGAAGCAATTACGCTTAGTGGTGTTGGGAGATGACAAAACAGTGAACGAAGAGGGAGAGATTGTTGCTATAGAGGTAAGAGAGGAAGATGAGTGATCGAGGCCGTACCCGATACAAATAATATAACAATTAAAACTGCAGTACTAGGAAGTGACTCCTAGGTCGTTTCCCAAGGATTATCTTTCAGGCAAAGCTTCAAACACCTTATACTCACACACAAGGGGGGTTTTGCTGTTGGATAGTATGAACATAAATCAAATTCAAAAA
>NC_032020.1:8914927-8931260 GCF_001865875.1 Lupinus angustifolius
CTTATACTCACACACAAGGGGGGTTTTGCTGTTGGATAGTATGAACATAAATCAAAATCAGAAACAGTAGTTAAACAATGTAATAAAACAGCTAAATCCTTTTGGTTCGTTTGTTCACAACTCAATCCTCGGTTTCAAAAGCTTATTTTCATATTCCAACCAGTTTAGATCAACTAAGTGAAGATAAACTCAACCAACCAGTTTCTAAGCAATGGCATTAAGCAAACCATATTCAGAAAAGATAGAAGAAATCAACAATAAAGAAACCGAAAATGCATTAATAACAAAACCTCAAGAGTTGTGATACATTACCAAAGGAACTTAGTCCAGAAATTTAGCCTTCCATGGCAATGGAAGAACAAACCGAAAATGAGAAATGAAAGAGGGTGAAAACCTAGCAGAGCAAAAAAGAGGGAAAACGGATTTTGCTTTGTGTTTAAAAAATGAGGCAAAATGAAGTGTGTGTGTTTGGAGTGGGGAATCCGAATTTAACCCCTCCAACACACATAAACCGAATTGGGCCTAAACAATGGGCCCAAAGCCAAATTACAATAAAAACAACTCCTAAATTAAAAATACAATCTTCACTTCAACACATATCCTCGACTTCCATAATGCCCAAAATGCCATTGGTGCCAAATGTGATCTGAAAATGATAATAGATTTAATTAGGCCAAATAATCCCAAATTAACTCATTTTAGGAATATTAGTCCAATAAAGTCTAAAACACTAAACCATGTGAAACAAAGTCAATTAAGCACCAAGAATCATCAATCATGCTAAATTAATGTGTAATATATTGCTCATCAATGAGGCGGAATCAAATTTGGAGTGTGGGTCCATGGGTGCTTTCGACATTGTTGACACAAAACGACATGGGGAATTCCTCCTTCAACATTACGAGTAGAGGGAAAAATTAATGGCGTGTCAGTTTTGGTGTTGATTAACAGTGGTGCTAGCCATAATTTCATTTCTCCTCAAGTAGTGACAGCCTTAGAGATTGCAGTAGAACAAGGGAAGACGATGGGGGTAAGGTTATGAGATGGGCACAAAGCATCTACGGGAGGTAAGTGTAAGAGGGTGGACATTAAATTGGGCGAGTTTCCAACTTCAGTAGAATCTTATGTGTTGGTACTTGGAAACCTGGATATGATCCTGGGAGTGGCTTGGTTGCAGAGATTTAGGAAAGTCACATTTGATTGGGAGGAAATGACTCTCAGCTTTTGTTGGAAGGGAGAAATGGTGGTATTGCAAGGACAAAAAATAGGCCAGTACCAGCATCCTGAGAAAACGGTAGCATCATTGCAAAGTTTAATGAAAGAAAATATTGAAGGAAATGGTCCAAAGGAGGAGAAGGAGCTTTCAGATGAGCAAGAGAAGGATATTCAGACAGTTCTCACAATTTTTAGTACAGTGTTTAAAGAACCCCAGGAGTTGCCGCCAGCAAGGAGTGTGACACATGCCATTGAGTTACACAAAGAGGCCGAACTAGTTAGTGTGAGATCTTATCGATACCCTCATCACCACAAGGAGGAAATTGAAAAACAAGTGAGTGAAATGTTACAACAGGGGTTGATACGACACAGTTCTAGTGTTTTTTCCAGTTCGGTCATATTGGTTCGGAAGAAGGACACGTCTTGGAGGATGTGCGTGGATTATAGACAATTGAACAAAGTAACAGTTCCTGATAAGTATCCCATTCTGGTAGTAGAGGAGTTGTTGGATGAGTTACATGGTGCTACTTATTTTTCTAAACTAGATCTAAAATCATGATACCATCAAATACATATGAGGGAGGAAGATGTGCATAAAATTGCTTTCAGGACACACGAAGGCCATTATGAATATTTGGTTATGCCATTTGGGCTAACCAATGGCCCAACAACCTTTCAATCCACTATGAATCAGGTATTCAAACTTTATTTGAGGAAGTTTGTTTTAGTATTCTTCGATGACATATTGGTGTACAGTAGAAGATGGTGGGAACACTTGGAGCACTTAACAACAGTTATGGAAGTGCTAAAGGATCAAAAGTTTGTGGCAAACCGGAAGGAATGTGTGTTTGGGAGCCGAGAAGTAGAGTATTTGGGTCATTTAATTTCTGCTCAAGGCGTGGCGGTGGATCCTGAAAAAATTAGAAGTATGATAGAATGGCCAATTCCTTGTAATGTGAGAGGAGTAAGGGGATTTCTAGGGCTGACCAGATATTACAGAAAATTCATTGCGGGATATGGAAAAATTGCTAAGCCTCTCACAGAATTAACAAAGAAGGAAAGATTTAATTGGAGTCCTACAACGTTGGCAACTTTTGAAGAATTAAAGAGGGTAATGACTCAAGCTCCTGTGTTGACTCTACCTAATTTTTCTCAACCATTCGAGATTGAATGTGATGCTTTCGGGAAGGGTATAGGTGTTGTCTTGATGCAGAACCGACAACCAATTGCGTACTTTAGTAAGGCTCTTTCTCCAAACAATCTAAGCAAGTCAGCGTATGAGAAGGAATTAATGGCTCTGGTGTTAGCGGTGCAACATTGGAGACCTTACTTACTAGGGAGGAGTTTCAAGGTGTACTCAGATCAAAAGAGTTTGGGGCATATTTTACAGCAATACATAACCACGACTGATCGGCAAAATTGGATTGGCAAGTTGTTGGGATACCATTTTGAAGTCACTTATAAGCTGGGTCCAGAGAATAAGGCTGCTGATTCTTTGTCTCGAATGTTTGAGGAATGAGAGTTTAGGGAGATTTCTTCATTTCCCATATGGATTCACCAACAATAGCTACAATTAGAGAAAGAATCAGAGTCATTTTTGAAACAATTAGTGGGAGACTTACAACATAATGCAAATGCTAGGCCTGGGTTCAGTGTACAACATGGAGTACTCTTGTATCAGGGAAGATTAGTTCTCTCAGCGACTTCGACTCTCATTCCCAATGTTCTGGCCGAATTTCATTCATCCCCAGCAGGAGGACACTCGAGTTTTTTGAGGACATATCGATGAATCGCAGACAATTTATATTGGATTGGTATGAAGAAGATGGTGCAAGATTTTGTCAAAAAATGTGATATATGCCAAAGACAAAAATATGTGGCTACATCTCCAACTGGGTTATTACAACCACTGCCTATTTCGGACCGAATTTGGGAGCATATCTCCTTAGATTTCATTATTGGATTGCCAAAATCAAAAGGGTTGGAGGCCATTTTTGTGGTGGTAGATAGGCTGTCCAAGTATGGCCATTTTTTACCACTTAAACACCCATACACAACTAGAACAGTAGCGGAGGTGTTTGCTAAGGAGATTGTACGACTTCATGGCATACCGCAGTCTATTGTAAGTGATTGAGACCCTTTGTTTATGAGTCTTTTTTGGAAATAACTATTTCGTTTACAAGGGATGACATTGCAAATGAGTTCATCATATCATCCAGAGACCGACGGTCAAACAGAGGTGGTTAACCGATGTTTAGAAGCGTATCTACGATGCTTCATGTCGGAATAGCCCAAGACATGGTCTTATTGGGTGCCATGGGCTGAACTATGGTATAATACAACTTTCCATGCATCGACAGGTAAGACACCGTTTGAAGTAGTCTACGGGAGAACACCTCCTCCATTGGTACGCTTTACTCAAGGAGAGATACGAGTGGAAGCAGTAGAAGCATATATAGTGGATAGAGATGAAGCTTTACGACAGTTGAAGTACCACTTATTGCGGGCTCAACAGCAGATGAAGAAATTTGCAGATATGAAGAGAAAATTTCTTGAGTTCCAGGTAGGTGAGTGGGTGTTTATCAAGCTGCGTTCCCATAGACAACAAGCTGTTGCTCATCGGATAAATCAGAAATTGTCTCCATGATATTATGGGCCATTTCCAGTAGTGGCGAGGAGAGGAGCAGTATCCTACAAGGTGAAACTACCCAAGACAGCAAGGGTGCATCCAGTATTTCATATTTCCCAGCTAAAAAAGGCAGTAGGAGAGTATGAAGTGGAATCTGTCTTACCAACAGAATTGGAGATAGAACGGGAAGATGTAGAGGAACCTGAAACGATTATGGCATCAAGAGAAGTACTAAAGGCATGGCAAAGGATTCGACAATGGTTGATCAAGTGGAAAGGAAGAGCTATAGATGAAACCACCTGGGAGGACGAGATGCTACTCAGAAGTCAATTCCCAACTCTCCGCCTTGAGGACAAAGTTGTTTCTGCAGTAGGGGGTAATGATAGAGCAGTAGATATTGGAGGGCCTATTATCAACCAAGAGGAAACAGTTGTGACAGCAAGACCCAAAGTTTGGTAAGTATACACTAGGAGAAAGAAGGTGGGCCAGGGGGAGAGAGAAAAGGAAAGTTAGTTAAAAGAGAGTGAGGTGGCATGAATCCCATATGGAGAGGGATTTCTGTTATAAGGAGAGGGAAAGCAACAAATAGGGGATATAGGAGAATATTGTAGTAAGGCTAGAGAAGGGAGAATTCTCTAGAGGAGTCTTGGACTCTGGATATTTTCAAGTTATTTTCATACACACCTTGTAGAGCTTTGAACTCAATGTCTTTTGCAATATAATAAAAATACTCATTGCAGTATCTGTTTTTATAGATTCCTATCAGGTACCTACATTAAATCCAGCTCCATCAACACAACGATATGTTGACATTGTGCAAACCTTAAAGAGTCCATCGTTAACTTTCAAAATGTTATCTATTTTAGAACTATAACACCCCAAAAATATATAACTCAATTGAGGAAGCACCGGACAATAATGTCACACACGACATTAAGTTGGAGCTTATCCAATTTTAGTGGTGATGGTGCATCCCATTCTAAATGGAAGTTGTGTTGTGATTGACAGCTACGACCCAGAGGTCCAGTGACGGTGATGGCTTTAATTGTTGGAATTTGAAGACAGTAAACCCATAAGTTGGGTGTATTTTAACTTATTTTTTGAATGAACTACATTAATATAGGATGAAGAGATGAAAAGAGAAAGGGAATGAGGTAGTGAGATGTGACTTTCATATGACTTTTAGAATAAATATTATGAGTCATAAGATTATAATAAAATGAACGGTTGAGATTTGAAGTAACTCTTCAAAGTTATTCTTGGAGTTACTTGATCCTTCCACAAGAATAAATAAAATATTATCTTTGGGATCTATTTATTCCAAGAGAAAATTTAAAAAAATTAATTCACATCTTAATCATAAATTCTAAAGATTTGAATTAATAAGTAGATTTAAATCATTAGATTTTCTTATAATTAATAACTAAAACGGGAGTAAGTATCTTAGAAGAGTAAGGAGATCTCATCTTTATAGTATTTAGGAAGATTAAGGCTTATTGGCTTAAATTGTGTCTGGGTAAATAAATCTGTTTAAATGTTTAAACCCATTTAATCTACCTCTTCTAATGAAAAGTAAGAATAAACAATTGAAAATGGGTCTCGCTCATGTTATAATCATAGTAGACACCATTTAAAATTCTCTATGTTAGAAGGAACTTAAAATCTCATCCACATGAGAAAACTAGAGTCAACCCAAATAAATAATAATAAAAATATTTAACACCGTAAATGTAAAGATTTACACATCGTCACTGTATTATCCATCATTTATTTATTTATTTATATTATAGAGTCAATAATTATTAAATATAAATAGTAGATAATGAAATGACACGGTATAAAACTCTTACATTTTATACTTTCTTTTTTTTTCAACAAATAATTTGAGCTTCTATAGATCTCATTTTCAAAAAATTCAATGTATTGTTTGTTTCTATGGTACTTCCTTTACATCTTTGAGCTGAATTTCTTCTTGCTATCATTCTTGTACCTTATGATCTTTTATTAATAAACCACTTATAGCTCCCACTATAAGCCTTCTCCATGATGGTTGTGAAATGTCCTAACCTTCAGTTGTAAAATCTCTCCTCTGAAATTTTATCCCCAAAAATGATAAAAGAGCAAGTGAAGAAGAACCTGAGCCTACTATAAGTGTGTCTGTTAGATACATGATTGGCAAGAGAACTGGAGGCTTCAATCTGTCCACCCATTTGAAAGGTCTACCATAAATTCTAGCCCGGGACCCTTTGGCGGGTGCTCACGAGGTATCTACCATTACCAATGCCAAATAGAATACAGCCGGCAGAAGGCGAAACCTCAAGAACATATTTTGGTGCATAAAGTTCCTCAGCTTCTGCGTGAGTGAACAGCCTGACAATGAAGGGGCGGTGGTTATCAGCCTGTTAGCGTGAACTTGCTGCCATCCCCGTCACTACCCACAACAGAGCTTACGAAATGTCATATATGCAGTGCAGTGCAGTGCAATACAGGCAGAAGCAAAAACTTCTACAGCAGCAACCCTTCTACCTCTGCAACACAAAAGCAATAGCACCTTCCAAATTAAACAATTTTCAACTCCAGCAGTTCTAAGGCGTAAGTCAGAATAACAGAAATCGTATTTACAATTAAACAAGCACCAAGAATTGCATATATGCTCCATTATTCCCAGAAATGGGTTTTCCTGTGTTAAGTAGAAATTTGGGAGAAAGGTATTATTGTAGACAGATTTCCCTGACAAGTTAGCACAAAAAACTTGTATCTAATTCTAATCCCATAGTACAATAAAATCAAATTGTTACACTATTGGGTATAATCTCTTTCATAGATAGATCAAAGACAGGAGTAGCAACTAACACTTCAATATAAATTCCGAAGAAATGACAATTATGAAAGTAAAAGTTGCTCTGGAACTATATGAACTACTTGGAAAATGTTAAATAGTCGGTGCTTACACTATGAAATCCATAGGGACACAAAAGTGATACTTCTCCAACAGAGCTGGGAAAGATTTTACACCAAAAGCCATTTTCTGATAACAAATAAAACTTGTGCAAAGGGTCTATATCTAATGAAGATACTTGAGATCATTACAATGATTGCCAGTGGTGGAACCACAAACTTTAGTCAACTATTTTCTCTGCTATAAAATATTATGTTAAAGTCATAACTCATAACATCTGTTGAGACATAAAAAAATTATTTTTGGCATAGAAGAGATAGTTTGTCTCCTATGACTTAAGAGTTTGCCTCAGCCATCTAGGACTCGCTGTGCACACAAACATGGCTCTATGTTTTGTGCTTGTGGAGACAGTAGTTGGGCACTAATTAAATCATCCAAGCAAGAAACCATATGATAGTTTGTCAGTGTGTGAACAGATGAAAAGTCACATATATGGTAGTGATAACATAACAATCCCCAGTGGGGGAATGTGTCCCTACACCCAACAACATGGAATGTCCCTGATGCACCTAACAACGTAGAACGTCCCTGATGGTTGCATGTGTTGACATTATTACACTATAATTACTAAAATGGCAAGAAAGTATCATATACCTTGTATGTCCAAAAGGTGAAAAGGGCACCCACTATGGCTGAACTCCTCCATATCATATAAAAGATGTTTGTTCTGTCTATTCATTCTGTGGTTCCTGACCGGGAAACACTCAGCTTGTACAATTCTTTACATAGGTGTGGAAGTAAATGCTCTGTAATAAAAGGAATTAGGTTAAGATTGGTTAAAGTACATTAAAGGCAAAAGGAAATTTAAGCATATACAAGAAAAGTGTCCAGTACCTATAATTACGAGCTTTCTAGTTAGAATATGTTCCAAATTGATCACCAGTCACTGAAGGAAATCAAACTTCTTCAAACCAGGAAACGTCATGTTAGAGTTGTCTACACGAACACGTCAGAACATGAATATGGAAATGAAGTCTCAGAAGCTGCACAATTAACTCCATGAGAAAACATTTCCTTGAAAATGCATCAAATAGAATAGACAGTTGCCATTATGTAATGATGCATCAAGCTCGTTTTAAATTAAGCTATTTCAAATTTGGTAGAAATGAAATAGTCTTGATTGTGGGCCACTAAGGAACAGTGAACCAAGTACGTAAAACATGTTTTCCCTCTCAAGTGTGCACAGATGGAACTATTACGTCAAAATTCCTAGCAATTAAGCCCCTACTTATCATATCATTATAAAGTGCCTGAGCTTCATTGATGTCTCCAAGCTCAAAGTATTTCCTCAATAGAAATATACAGAGAACCTCATCAGGAACGATGCCCTTTCCGAGCATCTCATCTAGAAATGAATTTGCCTGTTGTACTTGACCACAATGGGAAAACCCCCAAATCAATGAAGTATAAGTATGCAGGTCTAGTTCCATACCCATTTCAATCATTTTGTTTCGCAAACTCAAAGCTTCTTGAGGATTCCGATGCTTTAGGTTCCCATCAATCAAAGCCGTGTAAATTAATTTATCTGGACTAATTCCCCTATCCAGCATTTCATGGAACAGCTTCTTGGCTGCTTCAACACAATCATTTTTACAAAGGCCATCAATTAGAGCAGTAAAAATCATTATATTAGGTTGCAAACCAGTGCTAGTCATGCAGTCAAAGTAACTAACAGCCTGTTTGATTAAACCCTTTTTGCATAAACCATCTATTAGTACACCAAAAGTTACAACTGTTGTCTCGATACCCAATTCTTGCATTTCTTGTAATAGATTAACTGCCTCCACGGTTTTCCCAACCTTAAAATATGCATCCATAAGGGTTGTGTATATATAACTATTAGCAGTAAGACCACAATCCTTCATCTCAATAATTACAGCCTCAAATTCCTCAATCATATTCTGGCTGCGAAGACCCCATAATTTGGTCCCATACAGCAATAAATCTGGTTTGAAGTTTTTCTTGTTCATTTCCTCTAAAGTATCCATGGCATTCTTTATCATTTTAGCCTTAATATATCCATGAACAAGAGAAGTATAAATTTGCAGATTAGGAGTGACTCCAGCTTTCAACAATTCCCTAAATAATTCCTCTGCATCTTTTATTCTACCATCTTCACAAAGGCCATCGAGTAATGCAGTATAGGTAACAATATTTAACTCATGTCCGGCCTGCAACATTTCACTTGCCAGTTTAAATGATTCATCTAGATTACCTACTTTACAATTTGCGTCGATCAGAGAAGTATACGTAAATTCATTGGGTCGAAGACCAACACGAATCATGTCCACAAAAAATTTCATTGCTTCCAGCATCATGCCTGCCTTACAAAATGCATCAATTAGTGTACTATAAGTTACAACATTTGGTTTCAGCCCTCTTTCCTTCATCTCACACAGATACCCAAAAGCTTGAGGGATGCTCTCAAATCTGCAGAAGCAATTAATTATAGAATTGTAAGTAATCACATCCGGCTCAGATCCTGCATCTTTCATTTCCTCAAATACAACAATCACTTCAGCTAATAATCCTACCTTTCCATAACCATCAATGAGAGAATTATACGTCACTACATCCGGTGTAAGACCATTCCGTTTCATTTGTTCAAAAAAATTCTTAGCAGTTTTTAAGTCTCCTTCTTTGGTCAAATAACCTATCATTATATTATATGTGAAAACTGAGGGAGAAAGACCAGACCCAAGCATGTCCTTGAAAAAAATCATTGACAATTTCCCTTTGCCTGATTTTGAAAGCTTGTGCAAAAGCTCATTACAGGACCGCACTTTCGGAAAAACCCTGAACTTCTTCATCTTCCAAAAGCACTCACTAGCTTCCTCAAGCATCCCCAACTCAATTAAAACACTAAACAAACTATCAAAAACTCCAAATCCTGGCCTACAGACATCCCTAGTCAACCACAACATGTCAAAAAAATCACAACCCGGATCTTCGCGTCTCAAAAAGATCAACTCCGTAATGATTTTCTTAGCATCAAGGTAAAACATCCCACAAAACAAAATGTGTGCAAGAATGCAATATGAATCCGTGGCATGGCGAAACCCGGTTCGTGCCCCTGCCCACTTGAAGAACTTCAAGGCTAGCTTAGGGTCCCCTTTCAGCTTCACTAAAACCTTAGACACCCAAGAAGGTGTCAATGCCGAATCGGAAATGGTATCAGTTTCAATACCAAATTGTTTCTTCAATAAACTACGCATTGATTGGGAATCAACGTGATCATGATCAAAGTGGGGTTTTGAGGTAAAAGAGTATCTAATAACATATAGAAAGCTAGTGAAGCAAATAATTGGGCATGTCAAAATTGAATTTTGAGAGGTGGGAGATGAATGAGAGAGGAAAATAGGAAATGGGTATGAAGTGTTTTTGGGAATTGAAGAAGAAAATGAGCTTACAGAGGGTGAGACCCTGCGAGGGATGTGGAAGAAATTGCGGAGAAAAAGCAACATCTTCAATTGGATTCTTCATCATTTTGAAGGTTGTTGATTATGATGGTGGAGCATGAAGTGTTTTTGTTCATTGCTTATTGTGATGGATGATAGCGAAGAATGAAGGAATGAATGAATGATGTAAGAGTTAGGGTTTATGAACGGAGATGTTGAGGTTCTAAGTGGCGGAAGAATGAATAAGAAAGACAACACAGGGAACATAGGTAGGGACCACGTATTATTATGTTTCCCATTGTTCATCCTTGAAGGTTGCTATTGATTTTTAAAAATAGTGTAATTTGTATATATTTTCCATATAAATATTTATATACAATTAATATATTATTTATCACTTACTTGAGTCAGATACCAAACTAGAAGAAGTATCGTATTTGGTTTAACTAGTTAGACTGTTCGGACGAATCAATTAATTTTATATATAATTAATTATCTATAAATATATATAAGTGCAAAATTTTATATAATTATATTGAAGTAATATATCTCAATATTATTATACCGAAGTAAAATAAAATATTAGACTATTGTTCCATTTTTTTCTAATTTTAAGTGAAACATCCCATTCATTTTCTGAGTTATTTTGATTCAATTGGGTTTAACATATTCAAACTAAAATTTTCCCGATTCAAAATGGTCATATCCTCAATCGATTAATATTACAGACCAAATTCATTTTCAAGTTCGGTTAGAGATCAAATTAGTAAAGTAGGACAAATAAGTTATAAATAACTATTATGTAACAAATCCTACCAATATGGAAAAGGAAGAAGGGGGGACATGATGAGTTAGTTACACAGTTGGGAAAAAGCGCCCGCAACAAATGGAAAAACATGCATCCCAAAGGGTATTGGGTGAGGTAGTATTATAATTAGCTAAGCATGAGCCTATTGGGGCATGGATGTGATGAATTAAGAACTCTCTCTCTCTCTGTGGTTCTGTCCATTGTCATCATTATCTTGTTCCTTTTCTATTATTCCTGTAACTATTTCTCCAGCTTTATGATACATTGCAAATTTTCTTTCAATACAAATATGTACATTCCATCACTGTTCCATTGCCTCTTATTAACAAATTGATAAATATTACATTGGTGCTTTCATCTCTTCATGACGGAGAATACGCGCCTGAAAGAACTCACAGCGGAGATGGCTCGTCTCAAGGAACTGCCGATGGACCTCCGAAAACTTACAGATCTGATGGAAGCGTGTGACAAAGAGTTAAAAAATCTTCTGGAGCACCTCACCGTTCAAGAAGCGGATCAGAACAATCGCTTTAAAACAATTGAATTTCGCCTCTCTTCTCTGCTTAGCAACAACACTGGGCCACACATGGGTTTTTCCACTCAACCTTTCCAGATTCACAACGTCAAACTCGATTTTCCTTGATTTGATGGAACGGGTGTCTTACAATGGATATTCAAGGCTGAAATCAAATGCAATCTTGTGCTAATGTTTTTCCTACTTAGACTGCTTTTACTAGAGCTCTGGAATTGGAATATGGCCCTTCACCCTATGAATGTGCTATATCTGAATTATTCCAATTGCAGCAACACACTACAGTACAAGACTATTATGTGCAACTTACAGCTTTGGCAAATAGAGTTTAAGGGGTTACTATGGAAGCCTTGCTAGACTGTTTTATGGGTGGTCTTAAAATCGATATCTGTCATGATATTATTGCACAAAATCCTGTTACCTTGTTACGGTGTGTATCATTAGCCAAAATGTATGAAGAAAAATACGCTTATAAAAATAAGCCTTATAATAGCACTTTCATCCGTAACACAACTACACTGACCAGCCACAACCAAAAAAGTTACAACTAACCAATTTCTCCATCACTAAAATCATCCAGCCTTCCTCCATTACTCTCTAATCCCCTTACCTCTGGTCATATAAAGAGAATGACAACTGCTGAAATGCAATTAAAACACGAAAAAAGACTTTGTTTCACTTGCGATGCCAAGTTTACTCCTACTCACAGATGTCATAACAAGCAATACCTCTTACTTCATGTAGACGATGACGAGGAGTCTCATGAAAATGCCACTGAGACTGTCACATCGGATAATATAAAGTCACTATTTCAATCTGAACCTCACTTATCATTCAATGCTTTAAAAGGATCGTCCGGTTTAGGCACAATGCGGTTCACTTGTTTGATCAATGGTATGCAAGTACAGGTTTTGCTGGACAATGGTAGTTCAGACAACTTCGTACAACCTAGAATTGCACATTGCTTGAAATTACCAATTGAACCCATCCCCGAGTTCAAAGTCTTGGTGGGAAATGACAATGCTCTTATAGTTGAGGGTCTCATTAGAGCGTTGGAGGTTAAGATTCAAGGTCACTCGATGATTTTACCGGCTTACTTATTACCCATGGCACGAGCAGATGTGGTACTGGGTGCATCATGGCTCTCTACCTTGGGTCCCCACATATCAGACTATAGTAACCTTACTCTCAAATTCTTCCATGACAATCAATTCATCACATTGCAAGGTGATCAATTACAGTTACCTCGTATTGCCCAATGTCATCAATTACGAAGACTGCAAAATACACATGCTATTGCTGAATTATACTCACTTTCCTTTACAAACAACACTACGTTGATGATCATTCCATAGAGTTGTCCCCAATTACTGATCCAGAACTGGCCATGTTGTTACAGCAATACAAAAAGGTGTTTGATGTTCCTGTTGGGTTACCGCCGCCTAGAAATCACAATCATTCTATTCCCTTGCTGCCAGGATCACAACCCGTTAAAGTCAGACCATACAGATATCCACATAGTCAGAAGGCACAAATTGAACAAATGGTACACGACATGCTCAAAGAAGATATCATTTCTCCTAGTAACAGTCCTTTTTCCTCCCCTATACTTTTGGTCAAAAAGAAAGATGGCACATGGGGATTTTGCACGGATTATAGGGACCTCAATGCAATCACCATCAAGGATAGTTTTCCTATACCTAATGTCGATGAACTGATAGATCAGTTGTATAGGGCTAGATTTTTCTCCAAGTTGGATCTTCGGTCTGGTTATCATCAATTTTTGATGAATGACGAAGATAGATACAAGACGGCTTTTCAGACTCATCAAGGTCATTATGAGTGGCTTGTGATGCCTTTTGGACTCACTAATGCTCCATCAACTTTTCAGAGTTTGATGAATGATGTATTCAAAGGATCGTTTCGGAAATTTATCTTGGTCTTCTTTGATGACATCCTCGTGTACAGTCCTACTTGGTATGCTCATTTGCTACATCTCGAGGAAGTTTTGCAAGTGTTGCAGTCCAATAACTTATTTGCTAAATTAACTAAATGTGCATTTGGGTTAACTAAAGTTGAATATTTAGGTCATACGGTTTCTGGTGACGGTGTGGCTATGGATAAAGACAAAGTACAAGCTATTATGGCCTGGCCAATCCCTCATAATTTGAAACAATTACGAGCCTTCTTGGGCCTTACAGGCTATTATAGGCGATTCATTAAAGGTTATGCTTCCATCGCTTCAGCACTCACAAATCTCCTTAAGAATGACAATTTTAAGTAGGACCTTAATGCTACGGTTGCCTTTGAAGCTTTGCAACAGGCCGTGACTCAGGCACCTGTATTAGCCTTACCATATTTCTCAAAACCCTTCACTTTGGACATTGATGCTTCAGGACTTGGTATTGGTGTTGTCTTAAATCAAGGTGGTCATCCCATCACTTTCTTTTCCAAGAAACTATCCTCAAGAATGCAGAAACAGTTTGTGTATTCTAGAGAATCCTTTGCCATCATGGAAGCCATATCCAAGTTTCGACATTGTTTACTCGCCCATAAATTAATCATTCAAACAGACCATAAGAGCCTTAAGACACTCACGGAACATGCCTTACAAACTCCAGAGCAACAATCCTAGTTACCTAAGCTCCTTGGCTACGATTTCACGATTGAATACAAACCAGGAAAGGATAATATTCCTGCAGATTCGTTGTCCAGGTCGTTCTTTATGGTTTTGTCCTCTACCACCATACACTTTCTAGAGGCGTTGTGCAAAGCTCAGGCTGAGGATCATCTCCTATATGTTATTATTTCTGATTGGCCTCAACAGCCGCAAGGTACTGGCCATTACTCAGTCCATGACAACTTGCTATTGTGAAAGGGTCGACTTGTTGTTCCTACAAATCACAATCTCATTCAAACAGTATTGTAGGAGTTTCATAGTTCTACTATGGGTGGACATGTTGGGTATACCAGAACTTTGGCCAGAATTACCTCTCAATTCTTTTGGTCTGGCATGCATTAGGACATCCATAAATTTGTTAAACACTGCTTGGTATGCCAACAAGCCAAGACAACTAATGTCCTTCCATCTGGTCTCTTGCAACCACTACCCATTCTGGAACAAATTTGGGAGGAATTGGCCATGGACTTTATTACAGGGTTACCCCCATCTAATGGCTACACCGTGATTTATGTAGTGGTGGACATGTTGTCTAAATATGCTCACTTTGCAGCTCTCAAAAGTGACTACAATAGCAAGCAAGTGGCAGAATCATTCGTCAACATGGTTGTTAAGTTGCATGGTATCCCTAAGACTATAGTGTCGGATATGGATAAAGTATTCACCAGTCATTTTTGGCAACATCTTCTAAAACTGAGTGGTACCAACTTGAACATGTCTACAACTTACCATCCACAAACAGACAGCCAGTCGGAGGCTTTAAACAAATGCCTTGAAATGTACCTTCGGTGTTTCACTTTTGATAGCCCCAAAACTTGGGTCACTTTTAATAGCATTGGCATGTCTCCCTTTAAGGCTGTCTATGGCAGAGATCCCCCAAAATTGGTAAGGTATACACTTAGTGGTAATGATCCAGCCTCTGTCCGTGAACAACTCCAGGTGCGAGACCATATGTTAGCTCAGCTTAAGATCTATTTATAGCGGGCACAACAAATTCAGAAGCGGAATGCTGATTTGAAACGTACAGATGTTGAATTTCAAATTGGAGACAAGGTTCTAGTAAAGCTACAACCTTATAGACAATACTTGTAACGCCCCGAAAATTACTCCAAAAAAATCTTGCTCAAAAATGAGTATTTTTTTTTAATAATGATGTCATATAAAATTTATTTCCTTATATTCGTTTTATTTTCGGAACATCATTTTAAGTAACATACAATGCGAAAAATAAAAAACCATTACTTAATGGTAATAAAAAATAACTCAATATAATTTCGAATCATACTTCATTAGAATATCATAAAATGTTGACACGAAGTACAAGGCGGAATCCTAATCGTCGCCTAAATAAAACTACTCACAAAATAAATACCCTACACAAGTACACTAATCAAAAAACACAAGGGCCTGTGTAGGTATAACTGTTTCCCTCAATCCTCCATGCCCCCCCATGGGATATCGAAAAGCGATAACTCAGAATCCTAGAAGAATGATTCATCTGAACAAAACGCGAATAGAAGACAAACATAAAGAAGAGGGAGTAAGACATCTAATGAATAGTACTCATTGACGACGTGGAATTACACGGAATATCACATCCAGACATACATGCATAATAAACACAATATATATATCACATATAAAAATGCACAATGATGAATGATGTTATAATCTCAGAGTATGAGGATCAAAATCCACAATCTCAATGTATGAATGTTATGCTTGTTTCATCCATCCTTTCACAAATATCCTCCCAATATACTATTTAGAAATAACCAAGAGTACAGGTCCCATAACAAGCCGATTTGAACGCACCAAAATTATTCCTCGCAATGATATATGATCGATCTGTTTCGAAGAACTGTCCATTTCAGGACGGTGTCGTATCAAACACTTTCTGGGCATCCCTCTCATTGATCCTGATTGCAAAGAGGGGTTGTTAGAGATCCTCTAGTTTGCACTGCGAGAACTGTCCGATCCAACAGAATACCTCATCCATGAATACAAGGGACTCGTCTCACTTAGACTCACCCTCAAGACTTTGTTGACGAACCACCGCCATTGTCGTCCCTTTCAACATCTCGGGGCTCGTTCGTCTCCCGTAAATTTCAT
>NC_032020.1:8931360-8932182 GCF_001865875.1 Lupinus angustifolius
ACCCAATCTTACGTCAACACGTAAATAGAGGAATAACATCCCTACCACTATGAACCATCGCTAAATCACCCGGGACGGCCACATGGCCAAGCCTCTTACGGTCAGACGACCTCGCTGTGTGGTATCATGTAATCCTTTTTTGGGGATCACCCTAATCACGACATCACAGTCGGAAACCTTGCTCTAAATAGGCGCAAGAACAAAGGTATTTGTATAAGTTTGTCAATTTTGGGCACCATGCTCAATCATCTGAGTCATGGTCTTTCCCAAGTGTAAATACACTTCACATCCAAGCTAGGGCTATTGCCTAAGCAATCAAACAATCAAAAACATTCAAAAATATTGTATGTCTCTCGCTCAAGCGAGAAACTGTCGCTCAAGAGACGAACTCATCACAACAGACTCAATTCTCTTCTTGATTCTCGCCCAAGCGAGGGACTGTCGCTCAAGTGACAAATCCATCAAAAATTGGTCAACATAACTGTCTGGTCCGTGCCCAAACGAAATACGGTCGCTCAGGTGCGAAAAACACCCAAAACGGACCCTTTGGCCCTTGCCTTTAACAAAGCAATTCCTTACTTTTATTACTTTCAATAATTTCATATAGTTATTTACCTTTACAACTTCTTGATGGCAAACATGCCATTAGGCTCTCGTATATATGAGAGTTATCGTTCAAACGACTTAAAAAGAAGTCAAGTCTGTATGGAGCCTTCTCTTTCAAGCGAGGGCACATCCATTTTTGAGGCATTTGTGGCTTTAGTGAGAGTTGTCTCGCTTAGGCGAGAAAACAATCAGTTCTCTTGGTGCCTATTTTAGCTC
>NC_032020.1:8932282-8932995 GCF_001865875.1 Lupinus angustifolius
ACCTTGAATTTAATAATTATCACATACATATAATTCCCATAATAATCATTCAAACATTATAATTCAAGAGTAAACATGGTATTTGCAGATATAAACATAACATAAATTGGTATAAGAAATATTATTGTACTTAATCCAAACAAACAGACGATTGATTAAATACGAGCTTTCTTAATACTCAAGGCAACTCCAAACTTATGAGGGAGTTTGGGCTACCGGATCGAAACTCTCCACTACTTTCGATCTCAATGCATTTTAATTTCTCGAGTGGTGTTCCTTCATGGATAACTACCATAATACTTGATATTTTTAGCTATCCTAAACATACAACTTAAGAAAGTATCCATACAAAATCCATGCACACAAATATTTGATTAAGTACGGGTTTTCTTAATACACAAATATAACTCCAAACTTTTGAGATAGTTTAGGAGATCTGTGTGTCATATTCGGACACCACTATGTCATGATGTATTCTCCCTCACCTAAGTGTGTCGGGTCGCTAGGTTCTCTGTTTGCAGGTGAGCTTACTTGATCTGATCTCCTCTCGAACTCTTCATTACGCCAAAATAACGTTAATTAGTTAATTGACGATAACTATTATACTTACGAAATAACTTTTTATGCAAAGATAAAACTTGCGATTTAAAATGAATTTAATAGCTTTCGTCCATCCGATTCAAGGTTGAATATCATTGAATCATCATTTGTCA
>NC_032020.1:8933095-8977048 GCF_001865875.1 Lupinus angustifolius
AAATTATTTTACCTTCTAAGACTTCATAACACTTTAAGTTTATAAAGTCAAGACTTTTAAGTACATCTCATTATTTCAAGTATACTACTAAAACAAATTTTCATAAATATCTTAACACCTCCTAATATTTTAGGAAAAAACGTCAATGGTTAGTAAATGTTAATTTCATAGTCATGAAAATAAATCCTAAGGTAAGATTTTCTACTACTTTAATATCCAAAATTTCATAACACTTTAAGTTTATGAAGTCAAGACTTTACTAAATCATCTTTTATCCCAAATCATTATTTTAACTTGGAAATCAAAGAGTAAAATATACTAAACCATTTTTAAACATAATACTTTCTAAAAATGAAACATTTTCAACAATAACTCATCAACATCATAAACTTCCAAGAATAAAATACAAATTTTTTCATAAACACATTAAAGGTTCCTTTGATGTTAAAATTATCACTTTTAAGCATATTCAAATACTAACAATAATTTCTAATATTTTCAAACCAATAACTCATCTAACCTTGTCCAAAGATATAGTTTTTCCATCTAAGAACAAGGAAGAAATTTCAAGATTTACAAAGGTCAAAAACTACATAAAGGTTCATATGATTTTATTATCATCCCCTTTAGTTATGCCTTCATAAAATACTTAAAGAACAAATATAAACTCTACTTTATGAACAACATAATAAAAGCTCATAACTTTCTATGAAGTATGAGAAGAAGATGAAGAAGAGAAAATAAAAGACTACATTAGTTTGTATAGGGAATTTAGTGTAAAAATGAGAGAATGAGGTGACATCAAATCATAAAATTTAATGCAAAGTAAGTAGATTTAGACTAGCATAGGTGATGTGTCTAATGGTGGTGGAGTGAGAGGATCTGTTGAGTGATTTAGGGGATTTTGTGTAAGAGAATATGTATTTTTGCTTGTTTAACAAGCAAAATTCTTACATGAAAGCGATGTGACTTTTTCGAAGACACATTCTCGATTAAACCATGCCCGAGTATTGTCGGCTAATACTCGGTCAGATATTAAAAATATCCCAATTTCGGTTTACGGTTAGAACTTCGAAACATGGAATTCAGAGTGAAAAATATTTAGAAATGCTTCTGGACGAACTTGATGTCTATCTTCACTAGAAATAATATTTCAAAGCCAATGGCGCAATCGGAATTTGATTCCGAGGTACGAAACTCAAAAATACGTTATTGGGCCGAACTCGGACGAATTTGGACCCGATAGTAGCTCAAAAACTTTTCGTCACAGAAAATTACGAAAATTTACCATAAAATAAGAAATCCCAAAAAAACACTAACACTCAACTACGGTTTAATCTAATTTAATACTGATTAATTTCTAAAATTAATAGGTGTTAAAATAAATAATTAATAAACATAGATAGAAAATTCACGGTGTTACAACACTCACTTGCATTGTGAAAGAATAAAAAAACTTAGCCTGCGTTACTTTGGTCCTTTTTCAATTTTTCAGAAAATTGGAAGTGTGGCTTACAAGTTAAACTTACCGGAGAACACTAGAATTCATCCTATTTTTCATGTGTCACAACTGAAACAGTGCTATGGTGATCATACTCAGACCTACATTCCGTTACCAATGATTGCTACCGATGCTAGACCCAACATACAACCAGTTTCTGTCTTACAAACAAGAAATATTATTTGTGGGCATCATCAGGTTCGACAACACCTTATCTTATGGGAAGGTTTCGATCATTCTCATGCCACATGGGAAGATCATGCAATCCTCAGTGAAGCTTTTCCAGATTTCAACCTTGAGGACAAGGTTAGTTTTAATGGAGGAAGTATTGTAACAAATTCTAACAATATGGAAAAGGAAGAAGGGGCACATGATGAGTTACTAAATGTACAAATAAGTGGTACATCCTTTACAGATTGTTCTTTGACATAATGACTATTATTTCTTAGTCACTAACAAAATGAAATAAAAGAAAAACAATCTGTAAAGATAGTCAAAATAGTCTATTTTGAACAAATTTTTAGACATTATAGGGACTAATAGGGATTATTTTGAAATATGTTTGTGATCTTTGAGTGCTAGAGTTTTCTTTATTTTCATGAACTAAATTATATGTAAAAAATATTTAATAGTAAAAAATGAACATTTATTCTTGATGTTGTTAAACAAGATTATCAATCTAGATAGTTAATCTAAGTCTTTCTTGATTTAACTATATGTTTTTTAAGTTGACACCAAAAGCAAGGATAAAAGGTAAAGTCGAATCAGAACACTAGATTCATCACTCTTTGATTCATTCAAAGTGATTCTCTTAGCACTTACCTCCTGAAGTCTCACACCATTCTTTTACTTTTTTCACCTAAAGTTTCAACATTCCTCCTTCAATTTTTATCTTCTTGGTTAGCTCTTTTCCACCTTCATCCATGTAAACTTGTGTTAGTCTCAAGGCTTTAATTATATTTTTCTGATGATACATATGCTTCACATATTTCATCCATCATGATGAAAATATATGTGTTTGATAGAATACATAAATCATACATAATGGATGTTATATTGTGATATTGGACTAAATAAGCTTTTGAACTATAGGATACCCTTTGTACTTTGTAGAGCAATCAACAATTAAAAAGAGTGCGATCAATAGAAGAAAAAGACTTAAATATCGTCAATAGAAGAATAACAATGTTAAGATAGATCAAGCTTTTGAAAGATTCATGAAGAGATATATGCAAGTTAGGATGACTTGAATAAGCCTAAGGATCAATCATAGTGTAGAGTTTATACACATTGCAACTTTGTAAGTTTAGTGAACAACTATACCCATTATTTGGTTATTCACAAATTGCCACTCTGCATTCTCCAATCCAAATCCCAATAACACGTTAGTTTTATTAGTTTCATATCATGTGTTTGGGAGTATCATTTTGGAGGGGGTGGGAAGGAATGGGAGGATTTAGGAGAGGGGTCCCCTTGTTTGGGAGTTTAGTGGAGGAGATGGGAGGGTTTTGAAGGATTTTTTAAATCCTCTCAAACCCTCTGAATGCCAAAATACCTAGTTCCCCCAAATTGTGGAGTTTTAGGAGGAAAATAAGCCAAATTACATAACTACCCTTACTAATGTTATTCTATAACATATGATACATAACATACTATTATTTTTTTAAGGGGGAGGGGGTAAAATAATATTTTTGTATTACATTAACCCTCCATCCCCTCCTATCTAAATTTCACACTCCCAAACAAGGGAGAGGTTTAGTTGGATTTGCCCTCCCTTCTCCTTCCTTTCTTCCCCCCTCTTTACCCTCTCCTTTCCTTTCCCTCCTAACTCTCAAACAAAGCCTTTAAGAGTTAAGTTACCAATTGCCCTTATGGCAATGTCAATATTAGGAAATGAATGATGTATGACTAAAGATATCCACTTTGCATTCTCCAATTCAAATCCTAATGTCAACTAGTAGACGAATCTTGATCAACACTTTAGGAGGGGTAATATTTAATTATAATTTATAATTAAAATTAATTGTACAACGAAAATATAAACAAACATATATGATGAAATCAGAGATAAAATTTTCAACTATTTCTTGTTCAACATAGATCACTATGTTGTCGACAAGAGATTCATCTTCTATGTTGCTATGTAATTTTGTTTAGTTAATATCATTGTCAAAAATGATATTTATATAGTAGTTGAATCACAATAGATAAAATAAGATGAATTACTTGATAATACAAGATATGACTAACGACATATGTTGAAAAAAATTTCAAACTTAAATAGAAATTTTGAGACAACAAATATTTATATATATATATATATATATATATGACTTATAAGTATCCTTAGGTATATATTTACAATATATACATAATCTCTTTCATCAAGCGTGAAATCATTATGAAGTCGTGTTATTATAAGCATAGATATATATTATCTCTTTTATCAAGTGTGAAATCATTATGAAGTCATGTTATTATAAGCAGCATTAATGTCTAAACGTGTAAGATAACTTGATCCATTATGAATAATTAAAAAAAACTACAAAAGTTGCATTATATTTATCTAAAGTTAAAAATTAAAGAAATATGTGACCTCCAATTAGTATCTTCATTAGGGATGACAACGGGCACGGACGGACGGGTACAGGTAGTAGCTACCCGCTACCCGTTTCAAAATAGGATAGCATTACCCATATCCGCCCGTACCCGTACGGGTACCTGTGTGCGAGCATTCGTGAGTATTTCTGGGTACCTGCGAGTTTCCTATATATTAATGAATTTTTAATTTTTTACTTCTATTATGTTTCAAATGAGATGGAACTTAATTATTTTTGTACCTTTTGATCGAATATTTGACAAAAATGCTAAATTTATTGTTATTTTCTATTTGTGTGATTTTTTGTTTTCATTTCCTTAACAAAAAGTATATATTTTATTTGTAAAAGATGTATGTTTCTACATATCTAATAATATTTATAGGGTGTTTCACCACCAAACTCAATAAAATATGTAAACAAAATAAAAAGAAAAATGCACATAGTGTAATGAATGTTAGAATAATGTATTTTTATTTTAATTAAATATAATATATTAATCATATAAATAATGGGTACCCGCAGGTACGATACGATAATACCCGTACTCACGGGTACGGTACGATAATACCCGTACGCGCGGATACGGGACGATAATACTCGTACCCGCGGGTACGGGTACCATAGTACCATACCCGTTCGTATGTACCACAGGTATTTTTAAAAACTCATTTATTATCCTTGGGTACACATTGTGACCCGTACCCGTATGTGTTTTACCTGCCAGTACCCATGACTATGAGTTTTTTGTCATCCCTAATCTTCATAAAGACATCATTGAGGTGTAGGTAAAATGAGTAATCTGCATCAAAAAGTGTGTAAAACTATCACTTTATAATTTAAAAGTTTAATAATTAAGTATTTTTCTAGTCAAACATAACAAGTGAAATATAAAACAACACACTTTGTGAGACAATAAATGTATTCCCATAGAAAAAAAGTAAAAAAAATAGTATTTAATAAAATTAAAAAAAAATCCAGGGGAAGCTATCCCACCTATTCCTTCCAAACTCCGCACCTGAGTACTACTCCCATGAATATACGTTTGACCTCTTATCTAATAAGATACATGAGATTCAACCACTTTACAATTTTAGACTCTTAAACACTGCCTTAAAGGCAATGAATAACAAAAGTCTAGTTATGGTACTTACTTTAATGAACTACATATTAAAGGTATATGAATAAAATCATTAGAAGAAACTGTGTATTTTTTATCTCAATTCAATACATTCAATGTATAAGTGAATGATATCAATAATACAACATTTAAAATACGAGTGTCTTCATTTATTAAATGTCAGAAGCAAACTCATAGTAAATGTGTAATCTTCAAGATTATTTTATCACAATCCTATTACTTGCAAGTTGCAAGAGGCCAATGAGCAGAGTAGTGCTTCTAAAAAAGAGGGTAACGCTACTTCTAAGGGTTGTTATACGGTATCTCACTTCATGTCTCAAGTCTTAGTACCCCATCTTATTACTTTTTGCTTTTAATTTTTTTATTTTATCTTAATTTTTTTATTTTATCCACGTGTTAATATATAATTGGTGGTTTGGGATAGAGAATGAGACATCATTGGTGACAGATCCCTATCACACAAGCATAATACAATTATTTCAATTTAAAAATAAAATGACTTTTACCTGAGAAATGATATGACTATCCATTTCAAGCATCACAGTTAGATTAAACAACTTTTTTGTAACAAAAAGTTTAACTTGCAACATGTATAAACTTCAGAGTCATATTTGCACATTATATTATGCTTTAGGGTTGGATTTTCACTTTGACCTAAAAATTTAGGTAAAATTTCCCCCCCTCAAGACATATGGATCAACTTAGATTTATTTGATGAGCTAAGCACTACAAAAAGACAAATAATAATTGCATAGAAGTCACAAAAAGGGATGGGATGAGGATAGAGTGAAGTGATTTAAGTAAGGGGACCACAACAGCATATGATGTGAACTGAATCTGCAAATTTATGCCAGCTATTGGGGAGTTTCATTATTATCACATCATGATCATGAGAAGAGTATACAATTACACTATAGGTATGACTTCATATTTTGAACTAAAACTTTAAAAAATAATATATTTTCCACTTATAAACTCTTTCGGTCATCCTTCTCTCAGATAATCATATAATGTCATACAACACCAAAACACATTTGATAGGGAAGTGCAGTTGTGTGTCCCTTGTCCTCTCTCTTTCTCACATTGAAAGTGAAAACATAAGTGCAACTCCAAGCTTCAACCAAAGCGGTACTTTGCTTACAGCAGAAATGAAGAACACTCAACACAAATTAAGACTTATGCATCTGAACTGCATTATGTAATAAAAAGACTTCATTTTTACTCCAACCCCATTTATCAACAATGGACTACGAAAGGATCCAAAAGCCCCAGGTTCTTATCTCTCTTTCACTTTTTTTTTGGAAAGTGAGTATCATAATCACATTCAAAGTTGTTTACTTTCCTAGAGTTTGCTGCAAAGTGCAAACTCTTCTTTTGATCTCTCAGTTTTCGTTTTTGGGGTATTTCATTTGTCTTTTGGCCTTGTGGGTTTGAAGGGACGTGGAGGATTTTCACCAGGAAAATTGAGGAACATGCTATTGGGTGTGGAGAAGAGGAGGAAAGAAGAGAAAGAGATTCATTCTACTTTCACCATGAGATCTCAGAACATTGATGAATCTGGTATGCTGTTTCATGTGATTTTTCTGGTTCCCTTAAATGTTGCCCATATGGTTGAGAAATAGTAAATCTAAGATGTTCAGTTTCTCAGAATGTAAGATTTGACTGAGTGTGGTGATTTCTCCTTCATTAATGTTGTGTTTTTCTTATGATTTATTCATTTTACTCCCTTATAGTTATCTCATCACTGTGAAAATTTAGCAGTATAATATTATTTACATTAGATGTAAAATGGTAGAACGAAATGAAGGAAAGGGAATATGACATCATTTGATATTGATATATAATGTACTTGGTATTTCAATAAGATATGGTAAACTTTAGGTTGAATCGAACCTTGAGTAGTTGAGTCTATCTTTAATCTGAAGAATTTCAAATGCAGATGTGTTTTGATTAGTTTATACTATGATATTGCATGCGGTTGCAGAGCCATATATGTGTATGCTTCCGATTTTGGATTCCAGTAAGTTTACTTCTACAAGAAATATTTTTTACAGGTGGCAGTGGTTCTGATCATTGTAAAGATGTAGATGTTGTGAGTGTCCTTCCTGATTGTTCAACTTCTGCTATATCTTGCACCGTTAGCGCAGAGGCAGTTGGTTGTGGTAACCACATTGTGAAGGATAATGCAACAGCGACTTCAAAGCATAGAATCATAGAAGACCCTTCTTTCGATTACGATACTGGGCATGACAATATGAGCATGCCTTCACCAATGTTTGAATTTCAAAGGGCTGAGCGTGCTCCACAGAGAGTGCCCATGGGACCATTCTCAAAACCAGCACCGTCTAAGTGGGACGATGCACAGAAGTGGATAGCAAGTCCAACATCAAACAGACCAAAAATAGGACAGACCGAGGGGCAAGTGGGACCACGTAAAGTTGGTGGTCTTGGTTATGGAAGCCGGCAGTCTTCAATAAAGGTTGTTGTTGAAGTTCCAGATCCAAGAGAAATTGTGTTAGACGAACCAGATACCAAACAAATTGATACAAATCAAACTAAGATGGAATGTGGAGTACAAAAGGTTGTGGATTGGGACGATGGCCCCGATGCAATTGCAAACTCTTATGGTAAGCTTTTGATGTTGTTTTAGATGTTGAATTCTTTACTGGAGTCATTACATAAGTCTGCTGTTTTTGTAGTTAAAATGTATTATTAATTTTTGAATGTCATCCTTTTTTGTAAAAAATATGTGGACTTCTATTCAATTAGTTTCAGTGTGTCAAGTTGATGCAGGCTGTGCAATTCAGAAGGCAAAACTTAAGGATCCAAGTTTTCTTCTAAAATTTGATTTAGATTTGATATTGGACCTGGCTACAGCATCACGTTGCAGTGCAATTAGAACTTCAATGGTTTTGTTTATTCAGTTTGTAACTTATTTTCAGGCCTAGACTTGATATGGTAGGAACTCACTTTTTCAGTGCTAAGTAGGACTAGAATTTTTTTAAGTGTATGTATTATGAATCATAGTTGAGAAAACAAGGGTTTGCCCCTTCTGTCATATTCTGTTCTGCTGTGATTTTCTTATTTTCAGATTCTCTTGTGATGTTCTGCATTGGCACAAGAGAATGAAGAGATATCACATGATACCATTGTGGATATATAATTATATAGTAAACAATACTTATATCAGGCAAATTCCTCTGATCGGACTCCTTAAATTTTACCGACAAATATTACTTACTTAGGTCATATGACCAAGGTCAATAAAACCATGGAAGAAATGCATATGAATTGGTTTCCTACAGAAAAATGCTTGAGAATTGAGAAATCTGTAATAGATATAAAAACTCTATCTTAGAATGGTTTTCTATAATTAGAAGGTGCTAATACTAAAGACATAGTTGCATTTGAAGCAGTTAAATAGTTCATGTCTAGTTTAATTTAGTAACTGGCGCTCACTAATTCTTCATTGTTGTCTCATTTTCTTTCTGCTATTCGATATTGGCAGTTAGTCTAAGTCAGCATAACTCATCCATTGCTGTCCAGAACGCCACGACATTTGTTCCTCCACCTTCGACGGCTCGGTCTGTATCAATGAGAGACATGGGTACAGAAATGACCCCTATTGCTAGCCAGGAGCCTTCAAGAACAGGTACACCTGTGAGGGCAACGACACCAATGCGCAGCCCAAATTCTTCCCAGCCTTCCACTCCTACAAGACCTGCCCGAGCATCAACTTTTACTGATCCATCTAGTGACCATCCCAACAAAAATGAATTGTCTGAAAAGGAGCTACAAATGAAAACCAGGCGAGAAATAATTGCCCTTGGAGCACAACTAGGTAAAACAAACATTGCTGCGTGGGCTAGCAAAGAAGAAGAAGACATGGTTGCATCCACTTCACTGAAAACTAAAGCATCTGAACAACCTGCTAAGGGTGTCATTGAAGCACGTGCAGAAGCATGGGAGGAAGCTGAGAAAGCCAAGTATATGGCCAGGTCAGTTTACTCTAATTATAGTCTACAGTGATATATTTTCTATTAAGTTTTTGGTTTCTATCTTCTATCCTTTTAGGGATATAAAACCTCTAATATGCCTCTGTGTAATAGGTTATGGTTTTATGATAATTGGTCCTTGACATGGTATTGAAGCCTCTATGGCTAAGTGGTGAGGAGTTTGATCCTTGCGTTGCCCTCATTCTTCAAAATTAAGTTAAATGAAATTTCAACAAGAGTTAGTGTAAGCTTGTGCATTGTTCTCGCTTCAGAGCCCGTTAAACTATTACATTGAGGAGCCTGTTACATTTCAAAGAAATAAAACCATTAATGTGGCTTCATGTCATGCCGTGAGCTTGTCTGTATGTGTTTAACTTTAATATCTCTGTCAGTTCCTTGGTAGTGGGTGCCTCTTAGACCCAGGGAAAATAGCTTAGGACTTATTTTCCTACCCTTGAATATGGATATTAGGACATATTTATGGATGTATTATTTGTGGCAATGTGAAGAAAATTTTGTCTGTAAAATTGGCTAGTCTTTTGAAACACAAGACCCATATTTTATGAGAATCTGACCTGTTTGGAAATGTGCGGTTTATATTATCTTGTATTGCTAGTACTATATTTCCCCTGAAGCAGAAATATGATGTTAATTACACAGGTTTAGGCGTGAGGAGATGAAAATTCAGGCTTGGGAGAATCATCAGAAAGCAAAAACAGAAGCCAAGATGAGGAAAATTCAGGTATACATGGTCTTCTACTGATTTTTCTGTTTCTAGCTCGGATGTTCAACCAGCTTTAAAATGGCAAATTTCATTAATGAGACAAATAAGATACCCGAAATTGGTCTGCCAAGTCTAGCGTCAATATATCTTTTATAATTAAGTTTCATCTATACTTTCTTTGAAAATATCCTGCATGAACTAATTGATCTAACATTTAATGCTGTGCGAAATGAAAACACATAGGACAACTTTGCTAAAACATGTTAATGATCCGAAGAATTTATACAATGTGGTTATAATTAATCTTTCTACCTATATGAAATGACTGATAAAAGTGTCAGTTGCATCCATGTCGTATTTGTGATTCATGATATGGTCGACTAGTGCGAAGGCGAAGGAAATGCCTAAAAAAGTAGTTTGTGACGTTACATTGCTTCAGGACACTAGCATGGAGGCAGTGGATATTTTTTAATTAGGAGTTTGTAGAAATCTTGTTTCAAAGATTGGGATTTTATGGCTTCTGCTGCATAATCATGAGGGATGTTAACCATTTGGGATTGAGAAACTAGAATGGCTTCAATGTTAGATTCTCTTATAGTATAGATCACTGTCTAGTTTCCTAGGTAGTTGAAAAAAGGCCATGGATATTATTAGTTCATATTATACTAAATTGTGGTTGCTTAAGAGGGTGAGTTTGACGCAACGGTAAGGTTATTGCTTAGTGACCATGAGGTCGCATGTTCAAATCCCGAAAACAACCTCTCCACTTGTAGGGTAAGGCTGATATATCTACATTCCCCAAACCCCATTAAGTGAGAGCCTCGTGTACTGGGTTGTCTTGGTAGTGGGCCTTTGCCTTAGCGTGCTTCAAGTCTAAAGAGCTATTGCATAAGGAAGCTTAGATATAAAGCCATTGATGAACTATCCTAAAAGCTTCATGATAGATGCATCTGAATAGGAAAATCAAGACACTTGTGTTAAAATTTACATAAGCAAAGATTTCTTACATCAATTTTTTAGCTTTTTCAGCAAACCTACAATAAAATCACTATCATATTTTGGTTCCAGGTAGATGTTGAAAGAATAAGAAGCAAGACACATGATAAGCTCATGAATAAACTAACAAGTGTAAGGCACAAGGCCGAAGAAAAGAGAGCAGCTGCAGAAGCAAATAGAAGTAATAAAGCTGCAAAAACTGAAGAACAATCAGAGTATATAAGAAGAACTGGTCATGTCCCTTCTTCATATTTATCATTTTCTTGTTGCAGTTGGGGTTCTTAAAAGTAATGCATGTCCTTGTCAATGTTCCATTCTTTTTCTACAGGTATGCAATTTCTTTTATTGGCTTAAGTATGGTGTAAAATGATACATTGATGTGCAAAATAATTGCAATTTGGAAGATTTATGTTTTTGTCAAGTATTAAACTCTTCCGAATTTCTTTTGGAGTTTGATAAGTTTTACTTTTAGTCAGTGTTATTAAACTCGGACCGGTTAATGATTCGGTCAGGGTACTGGGTTAATGAGTTACTGATCCAACCAGTGGGTCAATGGTTGGACCGGTTAACTCGGTTTACATTAAAATTCTAAAAATTAATGATACTATATAACAACATTTAATAATTGTATACTCAAAATTTAAAAACATTAGTGTACCTAATTAAACAATCAATAAAGAAAATTTTAATATTATAAAATGACACAAGCAAGTTGAAAAAATTATCAAATAATATATAAACTATGCTTTAACTACAACAAAAATGTACAATAAATTTAAAATTTAATTAAACAACAAAGATTTCGTTATAACGTAAGATAACAAGTGACAAAGATAATTACATATAAATTAAAAATATTTGACTTTTTCACCTCATCAATTTGGTTATTTTTTTAATTTTGATTGACTCGGCCGGTCCAACCGGTCCGATAATCCAAATCATCAGTTTTATACTTAAACTAATTGAGTTAAACCAATTTTGATACAAAACCGGTTAGATGAGAGACTCAGACCGGTTAGATGACCGGTTCATGGTTGAACCGATCTAACCGGCCGATTCGAGCTGAGTTTTATAACACTGCTTTTACTACTTCAGCTTAATTAATGCATGGTTGCCACTCAACATAAACCCTTCAAAAATATTTTGAAATGTCTTAGTTCTTAGCCTCCCCTTTAGTAGAGTAGAGTTAGACCGGAGAGAAAATGTTGAGAGAGAAGTTGAAGAAAGAAGGAGACTTCTCCTTTTTAGTTTTTGAAGAGAGAAAGAGAGACTATAAAAATGTGACATTTTGTTATAAGTCAAGGGATTTGATAAGTACATATAAAAACATACAATAGTACTAATAAAATGGTGCAGAAAATAACTAGTAGCTTCAAATCTAAATAAATAGAAGTTTGTTTAGTGGTGTAAGATTTGCTAGATTTTCAGAAATACCAAAATGTTAATAATTCAATTCCTGATAACAATATTTATTAAGAGGTACAACCACACACTCATAAATGGATTAGTTCATTATTCATAAGTTGAGAATATATTAAATAAAAATTATATTCGTATAAACTATCTAAGGATAAATTCTTCCCTCTATTATGGCATGTCTTTATAAACCATATTTTTGGAAGCTAACTTTCTAAAAATTATAACTTCTTTGAGTAATTTGTTTGTTAAATTTTTTCTTTAAAATTTCAGCAAATTATATTAATTAACTTAAACATAAAAACCTACCGATCCTTTGTCTCCTCCATCTACTTTAATATCAAGCTTGACAACTCCCTTGACACTGGTGAAAATTTCATTTTCAAATTATTTGTGTATTCAATAAAATATTACTTATTAATTGTCCAAGTCATGAATAAATAGATAAAATAATAAAAAAATAAATATATTAATTGCATATCTTTTTAATTATTTAACATAACTTCTAAGCTAATTTCGTCAAGCAATAACAATTCAGTCAACCAACTGTATAATTATAAGTTTTTAATTGTCTTCATAACTATAAGTTACCAACTAGTTTTGTAAACTGAGTCTCTTTATCAAAAGGAAATAAAAAATAAAGAATAAACACACAGATGAACAAAAAGACAAAGAGACAATCAAACCTATCTACTCAAAAGCATGAGTTTTTTAAATTTATTCCATGACTAAGTTTTTTAAATTTACTCTCATAGTAAGTTTTTTAAATTTACTCTCATAGTAAGTTTTAAACTTAAACTTATCCTAACTATCAATTTTATAGACATCTAATAGTTTAAATCCACTCACTCATTGAAATTTGGTTATTGATTTTTTTTAATATTACATCCCTCACTATTTTTTGGTAAGGAACTAATCTTTTTTGGAGGCATGTTTGCCCCTTCCAACCAGCATCATTAATAGGAATTGAATGCTTGATATTTTAGTCATCTTCAGGATCTAGCGGAACTTTATATTACCATACCAACACATGATTATTGACTATGTACCTCCATTTAATCATAAGAAAGTTAATTTTTTAACTGCAATGTTTGCGGACTAAATTTTTTGATATGATCCTATCAAATAGAATCTCCCCCTTAAAAATTGATGAACTTAGTTTCTATACAATTAATCTCCCCATATATCAAATCTATATCTTAAAAAAATCTATCAAATATATGAATTAGAGAGAAAAAGTCACAAGCCAATAATAAAATACAAGTATGCCCATTAACATCGAATTAATATCCCCCAACACACTATCACTTTCAACAACAAAAAATACACAATAAACAAAAACAGAATAACAAAATATCAAAATCCACATCTAGTCAGATATTATGTTAGAAAAATATTCCTATAAACATAAACAGGCTCACCCTCTTAGCTCAAAGCCCATCATCAAAAAATCACAATTCTCTTCTTTTTTTCCTTTCTCTCTTTCTTCTCACATTCATTTTTCTGTGGCGGCTCTATTTCTTTACTTCTTCTCTACTCATATCTTCAAATCTAGGTTTTATTTTTTCCCTTTCTATAAATTTTTTATTTCGATTGGTTTTCTCAACGAACACGATGGTACCCCAACAATCCCAACCTCAATCTCAATCTTCTGCACCTTCTGCACAAGACGAGGCTCTAAAGAGGAACACCGATTGTGTCTACTTTCTTGCATCTCCTCTTACATGCAAAAAGGTTTCGCCTTTTACTTGATTCCGACCTTTCTTTTATTCAATTAAAAAACCCGTTTCTTAATTATGTTGAAATATGATCTTATTCTGTGAATTGTTCAAACTAGGGTCTCTGTTTCTGTGAATTGTTCAAATTAGGGTTTCTGATTCGTATCTTGATGCTTAGTTCAATTGAGGAAACTCATTTATGGTGAATTATGTCTGATTGTGTAGCCTTTTTCGGGTGGATTGTGTTTAGTAACTCTCGCTGATCATCATCTTGCTGATTGGATCTATTTGTTTTCATGTTTGTTGGTGATTTGTCGGATTGGAATTTCCTCTTTTTTATAAAACAATTATTGCTTTGTGCTTTAATCAGATCAATGATGTGGATCTAGTTAGAAAAATTGTCATACTTTTTGTTGCATCTGAAATAAAGTATTTTTTGTTATGAGTTTTTATTGTTTTGTTGCTGGATTCTTTGTATTCTGAGTAATAATTGAAGCTGCCATCTGTTAATGGATTTCTACACTTCACTTCAATTAACTAACTTGTTTGTATAATTATTACTTAAACCGTAGTATATGTGAAATTTGGTTTAGATAAATCCTCTCAGCATTCAATGATTTATTTGACATGTTATTATATCAAATCCCTCAATTTTAGGGATTTCATGAACAGTAGTTTCGCATCTCATATTTATGCATATTATCCTATTCTAATTATTTTTATAATATTGAATCTAGATATAATATCGAAGGACTATGAACAGTATTATGTTAAATGTATTGTGCTTGTGCATGCGAAGTACTTTACTGGATTACATTGCATTGATTTGCCTATGCTTCTTGGCTCTTGCATATTGAAAGAACAAGCGTCACTTATCTAGAATGACAGGTTATCTAGTCATATATAGAGAGTTGGTGTATCATCTTGAACTCTAAACTGGATTTTGTTGCCACGTGCCATTCTGATATGGTTTCTTCTCTATTGGAACAGGGAAATGAGTGTGAGTACCGCCATAGCGAGTATGCTCGGGTTAATCCTAGAGATTGCTGGTATTGGTTGAATGGGAATTGTTTGAATCCCAAATGCTCCTTCCGTCATCCGGTGAGTGTGTTTTTATGTTACTAAGTTATACTGTCTGTTTGTAGACTATACTTTAAACATTTGCACTAAGTTTTTGATTTCCTTGTCGTGTTTTTCTAACTGCAATTTTTTCATTTGTAGCCGCTTGATGGCCTGATAGGAACACCGCCAGCAACTTCTTCTGGGCCATCTCTGCCATCTGTGCCACTGTTACAGCATCCAACACCATCTGCAACACATGCACCATATAGTTCTAGTAAACCAGCTGTTCCATGCATTTTCTTCCAAAAAGGGCTTTGCTTAAAAGGTGACAGATGTGCCTTCTTGCATGGACCCATTCCTAATACAGGTAATAAAGTAGTTACACAGGCCCCGATGAATAGCCAAGGAACTGAGGCTCAAAATTTTAAGAAGCCATTTGGTGGCATTGAAAAGAATACGCAGGAAAGGAAATTTTCCCATGGGAATGTTACAAAGCCAGTTGGAGGCCTTGAAGTTAAACCTTTCCAAAAAGTTGAAACTGCTCCACAAAAGAAATTTTTTGAGTTGAAGAAGCATGTGCCACCGCCATCTGCTGGATTTGAGGAGGAGGCTTCAATATTTAATGTAACAAGTACTCCACCGGTCATCAATGACCCGACTGTAGTCCGGTCTAGTCGTTTGCATCAAGCTTATGTTCCAGATGATAATAGCTTCCACAATGGTAAGGACAGTGATGAGTTTCTGAGAGAATCCTCTCCTGGGTTTGATGTTCTTGTAGATGATGAACTTAGGAATTCTGATTACTATCACGGGGAAGATGACTTTGGAAATACAAGAGGTCAAGATGAAAGGAACTTGGACTCTCTGAATGAGTATGATCTAGGACATTCTGCTGATTATAGTTTAGCGGCTGATATTGAGAGAGATAGATTTCGTGTGCCCCAAGGTTATGACTCATATGATCACACGCAAGAGACATACATGTGGGAACAACACAGGAAGCCATCAGCCCATTTAGAAAGAAGGCCTCACCGCAGATCTGACAGTCCTAACAATGCTGAGGTCTCAGATCTCCGACTTCATATATCCAAGCGCAGGAAGGGTAATGGTTTGAAATCTGTTGTCGCACATGATTATGCTCTTGAAAGTCGTGACGAGGAACGCAGTCAACGACACTTTCCCAGGATGGATTCACTCCAGTTACCTTCGAATGAGAGCTCCATCAGTAATCGCTTCCGAGGAAGAATTAATCTTCCAGTAAATGGTGGTGATGTTAACCAAGAGAGGGAATCAGACAGAGGAAGAATTGGGAGCAGATTGTCATCTGGAAGGTTACCAGCCCCTCATCAAGGAAGGTTTCAAGATAGAATTAGAGGAAGGGTGCAACATGGTGAGAGGGGGAACTTCAGGCAATCATTGCAGGGGAGAGAACTAATGGGGGACAGAACTAATGATTTTTATGCACCAAAACGTCTTTCCGAACTTAAAAATGGGAGGAACAGTGAAAATAGGGAGCAACTCTTTCTGGGAAAGAGAAAAGGTTTAAGGGATCACCAACAATCTGATGATGATTTTCAGTTTGATGGTCCAAAACCTCTTAGTGAAATTCTGAAGGAGAAGAAGAGAGGAGTTGGAGCTGGTGCAGCCTCCCAGAGTGGCAATTCATCCGAGAATAAGAATATTGAAATTACCAATAACTCAGATCATACATCTCTCGCAAGCACACAAAATGGAGCATTGTTTGAGACCGTGGAGAATGTCAAGAATCATGAAGAAGTATCAAAGGCTGAGGTCACTGATGCAAGTCATGGTCAATCATCTGTAGAAGGACTGATCTATGATGAAGCCGCAGAGGATCAGAAATATGAAGGTGATGATCAAATTGATGGAGAATATGATTATGATCAAGTTGATGAGGGGGACTACGAGTATGAGCAAGTTGATGAAGGTGAAAATCCAGAGCAAGAATACATGGATGAAGAAGAAGACGGGGATGACTTTGCTAAGAAGATTGGTGTCGTGCTTACATAATCATTATGGAATAAAGCTCTCACACACAGATAGAACATCTTCTGCTCTTTGATATGAATATGTTATAGTGGACCCTCCAAGTTTTATCTTGGTCTCTCTGACTGTGCAGCATTTCTGCTTGAATTCTACTTGCAGAACTGGGGTGGTATCATTATCAGTTTCTTTTCTTGTATTAATCAGTTAATCTTTTTTAGTTTTACTGTGTTTTTTTGAATCAGATTGAGTGGACATTTTTGTGTAAGCAATGGGGGCATTTTGCAGTCAATGCAGAGTGCAAGCCTTGTAACGTTAGAAAGTTAATAATAATATTAGCATTCACTCTACAGTTTTCAGTTGACTTGACTTAATGCTTTTGGATACATACCTGTTTATTAAATGCTAAGTTCAGAAGAAACAAGTGTAAGATTGTTCTTTAGAGCAAGTTTTTTTTGAGTTACTACTCTATAACAGTATAAGTAGACAATTGGACATTACTTTTTCAACCTCAGTTTCTGCTGTACTATATATACTATATAAATTGTGGTGAATTTCTCAGTTTGCATATGTGGCCTAAAAAATGTGGATATCCAACACATTTGTGTTTAGTGCCCAACAAGAATAACATGTGTGCTTTTTCTTCTTGATCTAGAGTGTCCCATACTTGCTTGTTAAAAAATACAAAATGATTGAAGTGAAAACTGAAAAGCTAAGTTCAACATTAATATTAAATTTATCATTACTCAATGCAAAATAATCCTTTTTTGTTAAATAATGCCTTTAACACATGAAAATAGACTCTTGGAAGTTAATGATTTATTAATTTCAAAAGAAGGAATAAAAGTGTTGTGCCTTTCCCATGAGCCCTTTTATGAAAAAGTCAGGGGGCCTAAAAAAGTCTCTGGTTCTCTTAATTGGGGCAATTTTCTTGAGGTATCTTAAATTTGTTTCCTACTAGCTATAAAATTTTGGTGTAATCAATGATATTTAGACACTAGATAGATAAAAAAGTTAATTACTTTTGGGGTATGTGTAGTTGCCTTTTTCAACAAGTGTTGCTTTCATAAATTGAACGTTTGACCTAATAAAATGCATGAGGATCTAGTGAGTCTTGCACCACTAAAGTTACGTGGTTCTTCCTCATGTATGATTTGTCTTGTTATTTTTGTTGTTAAATGTATTTTATATATTTGATATCAGTAAAAGCATCTAAAGCATGAATATATGAGGGAGTATTTATACATTATATCACAACTTAAACATCGTTTTCATCAACCTCACAAAAAATAGGACCAAAGCCCATGGCCACCCTTCCAAGCTCCATAGCCACCGCCACCGCCACCGCCGCCGATGCCATGACCTCCATCAACGAGGATAGATGGCTCATCACATCCACAACAGCATAGTCGTAGGGTGTGAAAGCTGATTCGTCAATTTGGAACATTGCAATTTGTGAAGCAGCATTGCATCCACATATCACAAGATATCAAGCCTTACACACAAAAGTCTTGTCTATCTACTCATGAAACTTACCAAGACAATTTAAACTACCTTCACTAAACTAATTCTTTTATTAGAGTCTATCAAATTACACTCACCTTCTTACCATATTTAATGATAGAAAATACCTAAAAAAAATAGATAATAATAAGTAGGATTAGATCAACATATATTTGAGCACTTAATGATGTAATTTCAATCAGACCAGATTAAGTAAACATTTGTACCTTGAATTGAATTTGCCAATAGTGCTGCCAAAAAAAATCACACCATTGTACAAAATGTTATGATAGATATTGAGGGTTAGTTTGGGAGTTGGATTTTGGAGGGAAATGGAAGACTTGGAAACCATGAAATACACTTGTTTCATAGCTCCCAAGCCTTTCCTTTCTCTCCCTTCCCTTCCAAAATCCAACTCCCAAACTAACCCTGAAAGTCCTTGCATAGATGTTTCAAATTAGCTAGGATTCCTATTTATACAAGAGAAAAAAATATATACACTAATAATGTATAAGTTTTATATAATGACATGTATAAATTATCATAGTAACCGTGCATAGATATTATACTCTCTATTTAAAAGAAGATGATGATTTAGTTACTACCAAAGTCAGAGACTAAACTGGAATTTTCATAATCTTAAACATGAGCGTACACTTTCAATGACCAAAGTGGTAGTATACTCGAAACGTAACAATACATGTTTAATTTATATTAAGACATTATAATGGCCGTTTTTGTCTGGATGAACGTGATAAATATTTTCAAATGAACTAAAATAAAATATATAGACTAAAATGACGGATACCTATAAAATTATAGACCAAAATGGTAGTTTACTCAAAAAAGATCTCTCATCTAATTCATCTGGAATTCTTGCCACAAAATTATTTAACAATATCCCTCATCAAAATTGAGGGCTAAACATGTCAGCTCTTGGCACTAGTAAATATTAGAGTATGGTCTAATAGAATGTAACAACCTTCTTTAATATATAATCTTTTTCTTGCACAAAATAATTGTATAGATGCAGAAAGAGAACAAAGAACAAGAGAGATGGAAATGGCTTTTGTATGTATTCAATTAGTTAGAATAAACATCACGTGGCTTATTCCTTTTGTTGAAGTCTTTGATTGGTAAAAAAGATACTGTGAAACATGAAATTAGTCTTACAAGATATAATGTTTTTTACTCACAAGAAAATTGTCATTACATAAGTCTCTAGAAAATTATAATTATCACCTTATAATGTAAGTTTTAGTCCTGGAAAGATTTATGTCTACCAAATAAGTTTCTAAAAGGGCTAATGTGATAGTCATTTAAAAATTCCAAGACTTTTTAGTGACTGTTTCCTAGGAACTAGGAAGGGGTAACTTGATGATACTTTCATGTTTAGAGTATCAAATTGATGTTTAAGCTATTGCAATAAATTATCATTTAAATTTAATTTTTCTGACCAATCACACTCTTTGGTCTCTACAATAAGTCTCTACAATAAGAGTTGATATAAATTGTTGGATACATGCTAAATTCTGTTGATAATCCTTAGATCCGTGCATTGACTTTTTATTTTCTCATCTCTTCCTTTAAAACAAAATGTATTCATAAAAACTTTTAATGCTTTAAATGCTTTAAGATAGAAATTTGTTTTTTCCCCTACTTTTCTCACATTTTCTTCAGCTGGCCACAATTCTCCAACCCAGTAAATATATACATGCACACAAGAATACAATTCTGAAACAGATTTCTCCAGTGATAAACGTTCTTGAAATTTCATCATGTTTTTACAGGTTGTGGTCTATAATTCAAACTTACCACTCTGCTTCTGTCAATGAGCTAACCAAAAACATTCAGATACTGACTGGCTGAAAGATCCTAATACCTTTTCAAGATAGGGTTATAGCCTAAAGTAACAAATTCACATCAACAGTGATGATCAAGCTAGAGCCTCATGATCCCTTAAACAAAAAGCAGTTTTTCAATTGATGGATTCATAAAATCCCAACATATACACCCAAGTATGTATGAATCCTGAGTTTTGATCCTCTAAGATTGTTGCAAACATGTTCTGAATTTTTAATGTTTCGGCTTCTTCTATAACTTGGGAATTCTACTGTTATAGAATATAATCTGAGGAAGTAAACATAAGCCCTTCCCCAAGACAAAATTTAAGGTTCCCTGAAGAAATGAAGGTAGGAGCAAGTAAAAGAATTGGATGTAATTAAGTGGAACCAGACTGAAAATCAAAGGAACAATACATATAACCAACTCGTAGCAGTAAAACACTATTATACAATACAATATATCAGAGTCCTATTCTCCCAAAATGGTTGCTCATTGTGTTGAATCGCTCAACCTCAAAAAACAGCCATATATGTTCTTACAGACAGTGCAAATATCATATATAACACAGTCCAGCACGTTCGACAATCCACATGTCACATTTCAAAATCAACATAACTAAAGGGAGAGCCTTGAATCCCATGATATTAGCATTGTCACTCAAACATAGAAAATACTGACTATTCTCTGTCCCCCGGAAATTATCATAGGAGTGTGAGAAACATTCATGAAAACAGAGAAGCATGAATGGCGCCTTAGTCATTTCTCTGTGTTCAAGCTTTTCAGCGAATTGGGTGATATTGTGTGATACCACGCTTGGGTGGCAGCTTCCTCAAAATGAAAAGGACCAAAGAAGAAGGCAATATTTCCACCGACTGCACCAAAAAATGTGAAAAGGGTAAAGACAGTAATAGTGCAGAGACCTTGGACAAGCATAACAAGAACAAACACGCTTGAGATAAATTGCAAAGTATTAACAACTAAGTGGGAGCGTCAAGAACTGGGTCACCCTTTTTTAGTGCCGGCGTATTTTCCAACAGCACAGGGAAAGTTGCAATTATTGATATCTAACAACAAAGATTCAATTCGTATCAAATGGACATGAGAAAATCAATAGCTATTGTTCAAGAGGGAATTTTCTATCGGCGTTTGAAAAATGCATCACTATGTTTCCCCTAACAATTGAGTTAGAGACTTCTGAAACAACAGTGACCTGATTATCTGATTCACCAACTCCCTTACCACTTAGGTATCAGGTAAAAAACAATCTTACCAATAATCAAGAATCACCTCAAATCACATGCTAGAAAAGAAAAGTTGAATATAGTAAATTGCAAAAACTAAGAATTTAAAGCCAGATACATAAATGATTAGTTGAACAGCACAACAATAAACAATAGTAGGGAAAAAAGGAATAGAAGCAGCACAATATAGGAATACAAACAAACCCACCAAGTAATATATGAAGTTTAGAATGGGATGGTCCAAAACATCAAGGTCTGCAGCTTTATCGAATGCATTAAAGCACATCTGAGACAACAAAATATGATCAAACTCAATATGTAAAGCAAGCAACAAGATCACTGAGGTTTATAAAGGAAAAAGGACTAACCATAACACATCTGACAAGGAAACATGAAAAGCATATGGTAGTTACATAGCCAACCTGCAATTGAACAGGTAGATTAACTCGGGGGCAAAGGAGAGGAGAAGAAGAGCAGATGGATCTAGTAAGAATAGCCTTGTAAAGCTGCATACCTCTTGCAGCTTCTTGCGGCGACCTTTGGATTCAACAGGAAAGCGCCGCAGCATCAAGAATAGTCTACCAAATAACACACGGAAAAGATACAAAATTGGATGGGGTAATGAGGATAACTGAGATGTATCACATAATAAAATCAAGAACACAGATTTAGCCTGCTTTTTTCGCTCAAATGGTGTGGCATGCTGGTTTATTCTTGGACGGTTGAGTAGTCTCTATCACTTCATTTCATTCAACAACCACCCTTGTACTAAGGTTTGGCTTTTTTTTCTGGCTGTGTAGATTACTATTCACATAATTTATTATGTAAATACATGGATAACATTCAATATTTAATCTAAACATTAAATTTAAAACTGGCTCAGTTGGCACGTGCCAAGAAAAGGGTGTTCTACTTGACAGCTGTTAAAGGTTTTGGTAAAGACAAAGAGGCACAATTGTTTATGTAACATGCGATTTATGCAACTTTGATGAACTTGGTTTGAAAAAAATGAACTTGTTTTCAAGGGTTCTCCTTGCCATTAAATATGCTAAATATTAAGTTTTGGCTTCTGGGTGTTCTGCATGAGTTTACAATGTTATAGCCATCTCTGACAGGTTCATAAGGGTGAGCAGTACTGCTGCATAATTAGCTCCTTCAGTGTTATTTCCTTGTTCTGTGTGGTATGTAACTTATCGAGCATTATTCTGTAACCTGGATGAATTTATTTCATTTCAAATTACATCAAAAGGATTTGAAAATTGAAACAGAATTACCTTCCACCATAGAGAAGAAATCCAAGGGCTGCAAACAAAGAGACTCCTGAAGCACCATAAAAAAACAAAAATATTCTTGAAGTCATATCATGATCTCAATAAAATCTGATAGTTAACTAAAGAACAACAAAAGGTCTAAATCAGACAAACCTGCGAAGAACACCTTCGACATGATGGCCAGCATACTGACAGGTTTCCACAATAATATCAACCACAATGCAATCTGAAGCACATAAAAAGAAATTAAATCAATAATTCAAAACTATTCGACATGAGAGTAGCAGCTATTTAAAACAAGATTTCAGCCAAGCTTTGGCTACCGCTTCCACTATTGCCATGCAATGTTAGAACCTCTAACATATCAGTAATTGATCCTAACAACTGCCCTCACTTAATTACAATCCCTTCCACGGTGGTAGATTTTTTATGCCTATAAAGAAAGTCGGTGGGTTCCTAATAAAAATAGCAGGTAGTAAGTCTAGTTCACTTAGTCTCACATAATCAAATGTTGTGATTCAAAATTTTCTTATTTACAACCTTAACATTTACACTTAAATGTACAAACTCCATGAAAACGAAACATTCCTCTGGAAAATGGCATTTGATAATCTTTTAAACATATTTTCTTAATCATACCCAGGATACAACAAAAACCCAATATATTCTTCTACCAATACTAATGACTAATCTCATGATTTGGGGACTTTCTATGGTCAAGATGATATAAACAAACAATAAAGCAACCCTAAAATAATGCACTAGTAGAGATTTCAAACATGACCAGAAATTGGGTTAACTTAAATACCATTTTTTCAAAATAAGGTCATTATTCTCTTTTAGCACAATCATGTTAGTAAATTATTTTACTGAAAATATGATTTTCAAACTTTGAAGGAGCCCAATGGAGTGTTTTTTATCCATGTAGCATAAGAGGAATGTCAATCGTTGAGGCTAAATAACTATTTTGGAGTTTGAAGGGAAACGACAGAAGTAAGGCAAGACCTAGAAAAGGTCTACTTTCATATTTAAAAATATATGATAGGGTGCCATGAGAATTTTTTAGAGTTCTAGAGAAGAAAGTAGCTAGTATCGCATATGTTATAGTTATAAAGGACATGTATGTTGGAGCAACAACTACTGTGCAAATTAATGACAGTGCAGCAAAATATTTTCCTGTGGCAATCGGCTTGCACCAAGGGTCGAATTTGAGTCCATACACTTTTACATTGGTATTGCACATACTTACTAGATACATCCAAGAGCTAGTGCCAATGCTCTTTTACCTTTTTTTGTGTGGATGATAATAGTGCTAGATGATTAATTAAGTGGATTCAATTCTAAACGGAGTTGTGCTGATAAGGTTTTGATTGAAAGGACTTTTGGTTAACTAGGAGAACGTTAGAGCAAATGGAAGGCAAATTCCAAGAAGATGGGAGTTGGCAATGTTAACACATCATACAACAAGTTGCATTGTGTATTACCATTCATCCATCTTACAAAGTGATGAGAGACTCATGGGAGGTCACGTAGATTTAACCAGGATGAATGAAATGGGAAAATGCTTCAGACATAATTTGTGATTGCAATGCACCTATCAAACTCAAAGGAAATATATTGACAGATAAAAACAAGCAGTAGTCTATAGTAGTGAATGTGCAATTAAGTGCAAACATGAGCTAAAAAATAACTGTATGATTCCTGATATGAGCATGATTCCTGATCCGTGTCCTTATTTAACTAAAGTTAATACTATAATAGTGGGGTTGGGCAAGAATTTTCACCTGAACAATATAAACCACAGCATTAATTGTATAGAAACTTGGTCTTAGTCCATCGGTAGATACAGCACGTGCCTGTAAAACATTAACATCAAAGTGGTAACTAATTAGGCCATCAAAACAACAAAATAGATATCATTTAAAGAATAAGTCCATGAAATTAACTTGCCTGGTAATAAATCTCAGCCCAGAAAAGTACCAAAAGCGCGTAAGTGGTAAAGAAAGCAAGACTCGGCAAGTCAAGTAACATATGTTGAACAATCTACAAACAATAACTATCACCATCAGATTATCAAATCTAATATCTATGATTATGAAAATAGCTGAAATGATTCATTCCATTCTAACTACTAAATACCTCAGGCTGTAACTTCTGCACATCACGGCGGAAAATGAAAACTGAGCATCGAACTGAAAAATTGGAAAGAGCAAGCATTAATCACTAGTCGTATAAGCAATCATCAAATAAATTCAAATCTAAAAAATAGCAATAAAGAACAAAATAGAAACAAAAATAACAAACAAACCTCCATTGACCAAAAAATTGAGAAAGTGAAAGACCTTCTGAGTGGTCCAACCATATTCCGGTACTCTCAATTGTATTCTAACAAGTTGAACCTACAATTCAAAATAATGAATAATAATTACATAAACCCTAAAAGTTACGATAAGGAATCGAAAGAGAGAGTTCGTACGAAAGCGATGGCGGATACGATGCCGTAGAGGGCGGCGAGGATGTGGAAGATTCGATCCTGCCAGAGAGGAGAAACATCGATGTCATGCCACCAATTCGAAGATTGAGTTTCTGAGAAGAGAATAAAGTCTCTGATCACCATTGATGATGAAATTGGAAGCTTCTTTGTTCTTCTTCTTCTTCTCCTTCAATATTCAAATTGAAGGGTGAAGAAAGAAAGAAACAGAGTTGTTGTTGTTGTTCTGTGATAATAATTGAATTATTTATTTTTATTTTTCAATGAATTTATTTACTATTGGGGTTTGTCGTTTTATTACATTGAATCAAATCTAACGTGGTGATGCGCTGGTCGTTATTAATAATAATAATTAATACAACGTGTACAAGTCAGGGATGTTCATTGTGTTTTTAATATACTGTGTATCATTTTTGAAAAGTGATTAAGTATTTTTTTCATAAGAACTTAAAGTATCCTTTTAAAAAGACTAAAATGGTTAATAATTTGTATACTATCAAAAATATCTCATCACAGCTCTTATAAATTGAATTTGTGAACTTTTGGTCATCTGAAGAAACAAGTATTATATATTTCAAAAAATTCATGTCTCTATGCCCCAAACTAATTACAATATATAACAAGTAATAAGAAAAAATGTTTTCTATTTTTTGATTTTTTCTTAATTAGTTGGCACTTCTTGATAGGATTGGTATATCATGTAACACTAAATTTTGGGATAGGTAATCTTCATTTATCCTTTTGGGGTTCGTGACTGCTCCTCCTAATAAATGTCGCTCATAAAAATCAAATTCTTAACTTATTGGTCATCCTAAAAATTTAAATAGACTTTATATCACTAGACCAGGAAATTAAAAACTCAATTAAAATTTGTTTTTGTGAAAAGTTGATTGTTAAATAAGTGGCATCCAATTGAGGTAAAAATGAGGGAAGAAATGTTGTTTGCTCATTTACCTGCTTCCAACAAGACATTAAAAACATATAATTTGTCACTTCATCGATGGTTAGTTAGGGTGGTATATTTAATAAACAAGGATGCTTGTCCCATATATAAATATTAATAAATATGGACATCAAAATGAGATTGGAATATGAAAACCATAAATAAAATAAGAGATCCAAGAGATAAAAATTGAAGAGTCAGTTTATCAATCATATCATATACCCTTGAGATGACATTTGTGCTTATTGGTTTGTATACTAAAAGTACTCTGCTTGAAATTAAATCGGACAATTAGTAATTTCAATTTCAATGGGATAGGAAATAAGAAAATATATTTCTCATGAATCCTTGATCAAATCATTACAGGAAACCAAAAAATAGGAGATAAAAAGTTAGAAATCACACAAAATATACATATATATGCCAAATCTTGGTAAAACTATAATCTTCTTAGAAGAATCCCAATTAAAATATATAGTAAAAAATGTATTAAAAGTATAAGAGTTTTATATACTGTTATTTAATTATTTATAATTCATTTTCAATTATTATTGACTTTTTAAAAATTAATAAAATTAATGGTGGATTATGTATGAACTATCTATAAATCAATGATATAAAAATTGTATTGTGTCGGTTGATTCGACCGGAAAACTAGCGAACCAGACTCCTAATCGGTCAAGTACGGATTTGAACAAGTATCAAAACTGGTTGAAAATCAGTTAAAACCGATCAAAATCGGTGAACCGGTCGGAATTTGACTAAACCAGCCGGTTTATACACATTTTCTTTTTTAAAAAAACTTAAAAAACTCATTACACGGTGACCCCTTTTTCTAACTCTTTTTCAACACTTCAATGCATATACTTCCAAAGCATATGTAGATTACACATTCCTAACTTTGGTGTGTAATCTCACTGATATTTGTGTAATCTTTGAGTAAACAGTCTGAATGTAGGATTTGGTGCAAAAATGGAACATCAGTATGAGACAACTTTGACTTCTTGATGTTAAAGGTTAAAACTCCAAATTTATTTGTTTTGTAGGTGAGTTATGAACTTGTGTCATTTATTTATATTTTACGTTTGTTAAGTGATATTTTTAGATTAATATATGTTTTGCAATTTATATTTTGAATTTGTTAAAGAATTAAAGTTGTTCGTTTACGTAAATTTTCAGTAAATTATGAATATGAATTATAAAGTTGAGTATCTACATATTTAAAAAAAATTTGTAATAAGTTTATATATAAAAATATAAGCAGGCATGTCCGGTTACTGTACAAATTTTCAATCTATTATTCCAATTCATCTAGGTAAACATCTTTCAAAGGATAAAATACTTAAAAGAATAGACCAAGAAGTAAAATCATATTTTTTTAGAAGAAAAAACCATTATCAAGCAATCGGGAGGGTAAAAGAAAAATTGTACACTAATGTTATTTTTTTTGTTTCCCACAAGTATCCTTGTATTAGACGTAATCATGTTTGAGCCGGGAAATGTGAGTATCAAATAAAGACATAGAATAAATATAAGAGAAGAAACAAGAGAATTTGTTAATGGAGTTCAGTCAATTGAGCAGCTACCAAGATATTATTAGAGAATAAGGATTACAAACCCTAGCATACCCATGGACCCACCTGCCCATGGGGTGTTTCTATTACGTGCTTATAAATGGTGCACATTATAACAAAGGACTTGAGTCCAATATATAATATTGATATTATACTCTATTCTAATTATAGGCAATGTGAGACTTCATATAATAACATATTTCAAACATCCCCAACAATTTCTACCTTCATTGAAATAGACGAATATCTCGCTCATTAGGAAGTCTACACAAGAATCTCCACCTTAGCGAATATATGACTCCACCTTGTTCAATGTCTAATTCTCTTTAATTGCTCCCCTACAGCATAGACCTTTCGAGTATCCTTGACGATGTTACCAAGAGCCTAGCTCTCTAAACTTGTAGTGCAGCTTCCCGTACCGCCATCAAATGGAACACGCCGCCTAGCCACCTATTGCTATCTTTCGATATATTGGAACCTCTACACAAAAGTTCACCAACAATCGTCCTCTTCAATACTCAGTCAAACTGAATATTGGAGCTTCCTTGGAAAGCCTCAACCACTACCACCATTGTCTACTCCGACAATCCTAGTTCAAAAGAACTACCGTACTCCACCATAAGGAGTATACCCACAACACACACCTTGCGTCAATGCTAACCAATGTTTGTGTCACATCCTTGCATCCAAGCCAATGCCCATGTCACACTTCTGCATCTCTATCAATGTTCGTGTTACAACTTGCATCAAAGCCAATGTCATGTCACACCCTACATCAAAGTCAGTCATCGCCCTTGTGCTTTTATGGATCTGCTAACAATTAGTATCTTTCACTATGACATTTCACATACGCCATTACGATATTCTCTTTCTCATCTCCAACTCTCATCATCTAAAAAGATATTGCTAGCATCTAACTCAGCACCTCTATCTCTATCTTCACCTTGATCCTAACACAATACATGAACTTATGGGGTTCTGGATCAACACATACATTGCACACACTACAATTCCGCCATGTTTTCTTCTCCTTCAACTCATCTACTCTATCTTTGTCATTACCTTTGACGCACCTTGTCTAGCCATCACGCCTTCACCCTCTTTAGTCATTATCTGACGTATGGGCTAAGAGTCAACTACCAATTGGCTCTTATACCAATTGTTGATGCAGCGGAAGCGATCGTTGCGCAGCGTTGGCAAAAAACAATCAAATAAAGGCATAGAATAAATATAAGAGAAGAAACAATAGAATTTGTTAACGGGGTTTAGCCAATTGTGGCTACGTCCCCGGGAGCGCTGAACGGCTACCACAATATTATTAGAGAATAAGGATTACAAACTCTAGCACACTCGTGGGCCCACCTGCTCTATTCTAATTCTAGGCAATGTGAGACTTCATATAATAACATATTTCAAACATCCCCAACAGGAACACATCCACAAGTACGTGGGCCTAACTCTCCCAGCAGACATTTTTTCCATCCACAAGACTCAAACCCGAAACTTTGCTTAAAGGGAATCAAGCATGTACCACTTGAACCAACATTAATTGGTACAATGTTATTTTGAGCAATCATTTGCTTTATTATGAGGAGGATAAAATGCACATTTTATTAAGAAGAGTATCACTTGTCCCAACAGTGTTTCATTCTTCTGTCTTCAATCGTATTTCATTCCCTTGTCCGAAGTCTATTACATTTTGTCACATGAATAAAAGAAATTTTTTAAAACCAACAAATAACAAAAAGTCATATTTTGATTGGTTCGAGATATGAAATAAAACACCATTCGAGACAGATGATCTCAATCTCACTTTATTAATGCTTTTTATTCATTTGACAGTGCAATGTCGAAACAAACCAATCAGAAAAGCATGGGAAAACAGTTCTTTATCTTTTTGTTTATTTAATTTAGTCATGTATATGTCAGATTGTTAGTTCTTCTAACTAGAATTTTTATGGGAAATAAAACCACACAAATGTTGCACATATTCTCATAATCTGATCCACACAACATTAAGGTTTTAACTTTAGTTTATTAAAGCTTCCTTTATGTTTAATCCACCCCATTGAGATATATATATGTGACATGATTATTATTCCCTAGGTCCATTCAAGGATAGACCATAATTTTTGGGTACTTGTTCATCTTCAATTCTAATACAATCATCAATAGTCAAGACCATAGTCACCTCACTGAAGTTAAAGGAAGCTTTAAACTAAAATAACAACATCCTCACACTAACCTTTACATTAATCTCTCTTATATTTTAGTGACAGAAAATTTAATAAATGCCAACCATAAATTGCATCTGACATCAAAATTACATAAACAAAATCTGTAAGTTCATACACATAAAATTTTAGTTCAAAAAATAAAGTATATAGAACTAAAGCTCTATTTTATTGAAGTTAATTAGAAAATCTTAGTTAAGCCTCCTTATTTAATTGCCATATATTGACATGGCTCTGTTCTCTCTATGCAGCCAAGATTTTCGGACGCTTATTGGATTCTTGAGCAATGATTTCTCTATGTGCATCCAATGCACTCATCTTGACACCATTGTCATCATCCATAGCCTTCTCTTCTTTAACAATGTTGGTTATTTTAGCATTGTACTTAGGGGGATGTTTTTCGAGTTCATGTAACACATTTGTGATGTCAAACACAAGGCGTTCGGCAAGTATGCGCGAAAACTCAGCCCTAACCACCACGCGGAGCACGTTGATGTGCTGAGCGGCTGGTGGCATTGGATAAGCAGGCACGATCCAGCCGTGGCGACGCAACATCCTCGATATCTTGAACTCGTCATGACAACTTCTGTCCTTAAGAGAAAATGCTACCACAGGAACACCATTGTCCTTTGAGAGTATGTTAAAACATCCTGTTTTCTCTAGTCCTTCCCTTAGCACCTTAGCATTTTCTCTGCAATTCTCCATTATACTCCGGTATCCCTATTATATAAGTCACATAAGAAGATATTATAAAATGTTACATATATAAGTTTATCAACTTTTTTCTTAGGAAAAATATTTGAGGATCTTGCAAATTTTGATATGACAGAATTCATTTGACATACTAGTTGTTTCTTGGTAAAATGTAATTATACATAAGTTGTGGTGATATGATTGAACATTGCTTATTTATTTGCTAAACATTGTAACCATCAAACAAACTTGCAATTACTCTCTTAATAATGTAATTATAACCTCACCTCTTGGCCGAGGCGAATGAGCTGATAATATTGAGCAATAATCTGACTAGAACCTGCAAGTGACAAATTAATTTTAGTATGCTAGTGACTAGAACCATCAGTCTTGTCCGGTCATGACGTGTCCTTTTGGAGCAGGACGGAATAATGATATAAGTTAGTTACTAATGATCAATAAATATAGTTTTTACTGACCTTTAGAAAAATTCAGAGTGAAGGTGGGTTGGTCAGCACCAAGGTAATTAATATGGAAGACAAGGTCTTCAGGCAAGTCTTCCTTGGTCCTCCATATAACCCAACCAATTCCAGCATAAACAAGGCCATATTTGTGGCCACTAACATTTATGCTCTTCACCAATGGGAGTCTAAAATCCCATTCTAGCTCTGGATAAAGGAAAGGAGCAATAAAGCCACCACTAGCAGCATCCACATGAATAGGGGTATCCCATCTATAATGTCACGAGTAAAATCAAATCAGTATATAAGATATTTTTTTTGTTACTATCCCTCACCCTTTTTGGGTAAGGAACTAATCCATTTCGGGTGTATGGTTGCCTCTTCCAACTAGCGTCGCTCTCAGGAATGGAACCCTTGACCTTTTGGTCATCCTGAGTATCTAGCGGGGTCTTACACCACTAGACCAACATATTGTTAGTAAGTATATAAGATATTTAAGTTGGTGATGAAAGCTAATTAGTACTTACCCAGTTTGCTTGTTTTTTTCTAGCAACAGATCATTTAAGAGCTTGACATCTTCAAATTCTCCATTATATGTTGAGCCTAATATTGCAGCCACACAAATAGTGTTCTCATCTACCATCTCAACAGCTTTGGCAGGGTCCATGACATAGTAGCCTTCACTCACCTTCACTTCTCTCAACTCCACCTCAAAATACCTTGCAAATTTCTCCCAACAAACCTAATACAATATATAAATGATGAAAAAATACATGTTAGTGATAAATGGCTCCTAATTATACTCTTTAATTGAATTGACTATCATAAATTATAAACATCAACTATAATCATAATAATGTCAAGGAAAATTTTGTTATGCCAAATTGTTTCCTATGAAATACTTTTTGGTCAAAATATTAAAATTTGGAAGCTCAAACATAATGCCATTGTCTCAATGGGTGCTATATGTGACAATTGATCACTTTATGTTATGGTTATGCTATAGTTTATTGATGTGAACTAGAATTAATACCTGCACATTAGCACCAGTGACCATGTTAGGTTTATCATAGGGCTTGCCCTCAGCCTTGCGTTTGTTCTGCCATTTCTTCTTGAATGCAAGTCCTGCTAGCATTATGGCCTCGGACGATCCAACTGTTCCTGCTCCAATTGCGCTCTCATCTTCGCCAATTTTCGCGTTGAACAATCTTGCTATCATGTTCACACACCGATTCTGTTAGCAAAAAGTAGAACACAGTTAAATAATAATAATAAGTGCTTAAACAGCAAAAAACACTACCATACAGTACCACTTTCATATTCCAAAAGAGAAGAAAAAGTCTAATTTTTTGAGGTCATGTCTTTCCAAATGAAGGCAAATCAACAGCCTCCGAATTAAAATGAAAAATCATAAAATAAAATGACCACTTATTAGTTAATCTAATCATTTGTATGATTAATGTTAGAGGAACATGTATTCTCAACAGCTTACTATAACTTTCAAACAACTAAAGGAAAGTTTTCCAACTCTTTATAGTTTATAACATTACTCATGCTATAATTATAACTACCATAAGGTGTAAAATGTTTTATTTTGTTATATCTACTACCCCTTTAAGATGAAGTATGAAGGTAAAGTGTTATAGCTAGGAGAAAAAGATCAGAAAGACAGAAAGTACAAACATGAAGCTCAGTGGTAACAGGGTACTCATCCATGTCAACGTAGTTTTTGTTGATGGATTCCATGATGAGTTTGTTGCATTCTTCCTCCATGGATGTGGTAACAAAGGAAGCCAAGTTCAGCTTTGGATTTGCATCAAGTTGCAACTCATCATGTATGTTTTGGTAAGCAGCCTCCTTTGGCATAGAGCTCTCAGGCATGCTATACCTGCATTACATAAATGCTTAGTTACTTGCTTAACAAACAAAATATTAGTTAATATTTCATCTCAAAACCAATTAAGAAAGAAAAGTATTCTACCGTGTATTTATGTGTTGACAGTTGTAAAGATTATCCACCATTCTATATTACATTCAACATACTATACATTATTCATTTCTATTTTTTTGATTTAAGAATCAATGATGATTAAAAATGAATAGTTAATGATATAATGATAGTGTAAAAAATTGTTACAATTTCACTACATACATCTTTTTCTCATCTCATGAAGTGAGTTTGTTTCTCATGTTATTTAGAGAAGTTTTTTCTTAAAAAATATATTCAATAAAGAAAGAAAAAGTGTAAATGTTTTTTTATAAGATTAGTGCACACCGTTTGCATAATTTCATGTTTTGTGCACATTTGACATCACCTTATATAAAGTGAGATAACAAAAAAGTATGTATTTAATAAGATGAGATGATGAAGTTTAATCAAATAGTATAATTTGTAGAAATATAACATCGTTTATGTGTAACATTACTTAAAACAATAATATAATTTAGAAAGTGATGATGGTGATAAAAAAACATATATGTGAATTTACGTACCTAGGAAGAGAGTTCCTGGCATAAGGAAAAGCAACATTAGAGTTCAGATTAAAGAGATCTGATTCAGAAGCTGGTTTTGGAAAAACCATGGTGAAATATATTTTGTATGTTGTTGGTAATCTTAAAGATACAAGAAAAAATGCAAAGAGAAAAAAGTTGGTAATAGCAAAGCGTTTGTTTTGGCCTTTTGGGTGTTTGGTATGTTGAATATTAAAGACTCAAAGTTGTGGTATATTTATACATGGAGATGGTGGGTGAGAAGGTAAGAATCGTCCTTGACATTTGAATTTTCTATGCCATAGTTAAATTATGTGACTTTGAAACTTGACCAAAGTTTTTTTTTAAATGTGGAAAGAATATAAGGAATGCATATATTGTTTCTTCGTTACCCGACAAATTATCATGTACCTAGCAGAAAAATAATTCTTGTACTTAGCAGACAAATATTGTCCTCGTTAGTAATAGGGGAATTTTGAATCGAATAAGTGGAGAGTACCATTTCTTCGTTTGAATACTTTAAACATCAAGTTTACCATTTCAAAAATAGTACCTAAGACATAGGAATAATATATTTTTCAGTTTTACTCATTCATCCTGTGAAATTTATTCTATATGTGAGTCCTCCACTGAGAATTTGCTCCCTATATACTTTTGTCTGATTGAACATTTAACTAATGGCAAGGATAAAGGTTCACATCTTCCAAAAAATTATTGTATTCAAAGACAATTATATTCTATTGAGTAGTATAAAAAAAAATATTTTTTATTTTTATGATTTTTTAACTAGGTGCATTTTTTGTTGGATTGCAACATAAATTAGATACTAAAAATGGGATAAATGATCTTCATTTATCACAAGGAGAGAGATTATATTTCTTTAATGGTGTTTCATTTATTTCCCTTCTTCATCAATCAGATTTTAACAAATAATATAAAATGTTAACTTTTGTTTTTAAAATATTTCATTTTATTTATGTGACAATATCTGATTGACCCAAACATAAAATAAGATATCATCGAGAATATGTGATTTTTTCTGTCATGTGGGGAGCCTAATAACTACCGAAATATGAACCTATTGGTCAAATTAAAATCAAATTGGATCATCCATCAAATTTTAACCAAAATCTTAAGTTTTTTTTTTATAGATTCATTTGCCACTCATATGTTCTTCACTTTTATCTATTCTTTATTGATATGTGACTTATTTTATAGAAGAGAATAAAATATCTTCTCATATCAGAAGATAATTTATTTCATTTAGTCAATAAAAATATAACATGTATACTATTTTGTTTAGTTTTAAAAATATTTTTATGAAAAATGATTGAACGAGACATGTGTCATAATTTTACTGGCTGAATGAGATAACTTATCAATAAAGATGCTTTATTCTCTTTATTCTTGCAAAAAATGACAAATAATCTTCTCCACACACGTTTATCAATTTGATTTCACAATACCTCATCTTTATGCACACATAATATTGCATATATGTTAAATTTGTTTACATGGACAAAATTGAAATATAAACTATATAAAATTACCATTTAGGCAAGATGAATATATGATAGACCGTCGTTTTATTGTTCATTTACATCATGAAGATCTTTTAAAATCTAATGAATTTATGCAACTACTCTGTTATTTGTATATCTATTAACAATATAATAAAAAAACTCCATCATGTCACACGTCACTTTCTCCTTCCCTCATGCCACATGTCACTTTCTCCTTCCCTCATGCCAAATGTCACTTTCTCCTTCCCTCATGTCACACTTCACTTTCTCCTTACATTTTTTCCTTCATGCCACATGTCACCTCTTCCTCACATATTTTTTTCATACTTCCTTCATGCCACATGTCACCTCCTTCCCTCATGCCACATGTCATTTTCTCCTTCCCTCATGCCACATGTCACTTTCTCCTTCCCTCATGCTACATGTCACTTTTTCCTTCCCTCATGTCACACGTGACTTTCTCCTTACATTTTTTCCTTCGTGCCACATGTCACCTCTTCTTCACATATTTTTTTTCCTAGTTCCTTCATGACACATGTCACCTCCTCCTCACATATTTTTCATCCTACTTTTTATATATTATATATTTTATATGCTAATAATAATTTAATATTAATTAGTGACTGGTTCATGTCGCTACCCCACTAAAATTGAGTGTTTACAACATCTATGTTTTGTTATGTTAAAAAGTAATAGTCATTGAACATTAGATGAAATTGAAATCATTTTTCACATTCAAATTATTTCTTTACATTAATCTATCTATATAATTTAATGTTTACCATTAATCTAAGAATAATTGTACATTTCCACATCATCAAAGTTTTTTGACATTTTTCGCACTGAATTTTAATATTACAGTTCAGATTCTTTGAATTTTAATTTTTCTCTATTAACAACATAATAAAAAAAACTCCCTTATGCCACATGTCAATTTCTCCTTCCATTTTTCCAAAAAAAACTCTCTCATGTCACATGTCACTTTCTCCTTCCCTCGTGTCACATGCCACTTTCTCCTTCCCTCATGTCACATGTCAATTTTCCCTTATATTTTTTCCTTCATGCCACATGTCATCTCATTCTCACATATTTTTCTTCATACTTTTTATATATTATATATTTTATATGCTAATAATAATTTAATATTAATTAGTGATTGATTCATGTCGCTACCCCACTAAAATTGAGTGTTTACAACATCTATGTTTTGTTATGTTAAAAAGTAATAGTCATTGAACATTAGATAAATTGAAATCATTTTTCAATTCAAATTATTTCTTTACATTAATATATCTATATAATTTAATGTTTATCATTAATCTAAGAATAATTGTACGTTTTCACCTCATCAAAGTTTTTTGACATTTTTCAAAATTTTAATATTACATTTCAGATTCTTTGAATTTTAATTTTTCTCTATTAACAACATAATAAAAAAAACTCCCTTATGCCACATGTCAATTTCTCCTTACATTTTTTTCCTTCGTGTCACATGTCACCTCCTCGTCACATTTTTTCCTTCCTACTTTTTATATATTTTATATGTTAATAATAATTGTAGAAAATTCAAATTACAAATTATCAATTTATTTTTCTTATGTGCTTAAACATGCAAATACACAAGTAAGATGTATATTCTTAATAATATGAATGTATGAGTAATATGTGCGTTTTAACTATGCGAATACATGGTTAACATGTGTTTTCTTAGTAATGCGAATGTATGGGTAACTTGTGTGTTTTTAGCCATGCGAATGCACGGGTCAAATGTATTTAATTACTATCATTATATTATTTAATTAAAAGATAACAATAGTATATATATTCATGAAAAATATATGTATTTTAATTAGTAATATAACAAATCAATTATTAGACTCTTTTTATTATTTTGATTAAATTTATCAGAAAAAATATCTGTCATATCCTAACTTAGTGTGTTTTTAATTTATGAGTTATTTTCTTACAATGATTATTTGCTAAAACATAATCAAATAAATAACATTGAATTATACAATATTTGAATGCTAAAAATATATTCAAATATTTATACACAATGAACATTAATCTAAAATAAAACATAAGCATTTAAGAGATATGTTAAAAAATCCTTATGACTATATATGATACTTATAAACGTAATCACAAAAAATATGATGCAAAAATAACTCCTTATATTTATAATTTTATATAGAGAATATAGAGGTGAGATATTATCCAATACAATTTGAATTTTATTTATTGAGTTATTTAAGAATCAAATATTTTCTATAATCACACTTTAACAAATAAATGCTTATACAAACACATTTATAATTATCAATATTCTTCATATACACTCAAAAATCAATGTTAATATTGCACCTATATGAATGGAAAATATAATGATTCAATACATGATTGATTGATATTATAAAGTATATGTATATTATATTTGCATTATGCATAAATAAAGAAGCGAACCGTGCAAGTGCACGGGTACACTGCTAGTCATTTTTAATATTATACTCATTTATTTCTCACTTATCAGGTATTCTTCATCTTTTTATATACTTTATTTTTAGAGTATAATATTTATTTATTTATTAGTGTAAATATTTATATACAATTATTAAATCATCTACCATTTATTTGTAATTATTTTTTAATTTGGAGAGTCAATAATAACTAAATCTAAATGATGGATGATGTAATGACAATATATAAAATTTATACATTAGTAATGCGTATATCTTTTTCTCTTATTTTTAACAACTTTTATATTCATTTTTATTATCATTCGCCTATTTTTAACTTTAATATATATATTCGTTTCTATATAATATAGATGAAAACAAACATTGGACCGAGTTATGTCCATCAAACATTTAACAATAGACTTAGCAAACAAATATGAGTGCATGAGAGAACTTTATTATTTTTGTAAGATTTATTTCACTCAATACTTTCTATATAACACTCTCTTATTCAACTATGAGACATTCCCATAATTATGTTAAATGCATGATACAAAATGCTTTATCTTGCATAATATTTATGAGTCAGACTCATTTTTATTAATAGATAGGACAATTAGATTTTTAATGTATTTTTAAGGTTAAAAATATAATAACAATATAAGTTAAAGGAATAAAAATATTATTATCTTTTCATTTTTATGTATTTTTAATTAATTGGCCTCTTCAGTAATGAAGAGGAATCTGACTCAATATTTATATCCAGATCATTGAGTAGGATTATCATCTCAATACGAAAGATAACTCAGACCAACAAAAAGTAGGACACTTATTAAATATGTTTGGTATACCAAGAAATTAGATTATGGTTATATTTATTTATATTATAATTTTTCATAAATTATAATCTATTAAGATGATAGATTATGATCTTAGAATTATAACTTTTTTATGTTTAACTACTTTACTTGCAAAATTATTTTAATTTGATTTTGAATTGTACAGAAAGATTATTTGTTTACCGAGTAAATTACATAACTTTTTTTTGTTTATGTTCTTAAAATTTGGGCTCTTCTTTACATATTTTTAGATATTTTTTCAATGTTTATCACCAATTATATTTATACTATAAAATAGATTTGCATTTTATTTTATATGAAAATAAAAATATTTAATTAAAAATAATATAAATGATGATATCAATTTTTAAAGTTAATATGATATTAAGTATGAGAAAGTGATATAATATTATCAGATATATACATAGATATTAATTTTCAAGCCATCTGTTAATTCCGTATTACAATATTTTTTAGCATATTGCTGTACTCTTGAATTAAGGAACAAAATTATTTGAAAAAACTGAAGTTGTGAGTGATAAGAAGTATAAATTCACCCAACAAAATCTTCAAGAAATATTCCTTAAATCCCTCTTTTTATATTGTTGTTTGAGTTTATTTTCTTTAACAATAAGTTTCTTTTATATATTAATATAATTACTTAAATATGTACCCAAAAAATGTACGAAATATGCTAAAAATAGCATACAACATGTTAACGCGTAAGGTTCTTTGAATTCTATAGTGGGATCCACACGAGACACGACCAAGGTGACGCCTAAAACAAAATACTGTGTGTTTCGGAACCACTAACCTAAAAATTGAAAGTATGCAGATTTTGTAAGCTTGATTTATAGTAAAATATTTGACATCGTTCAATTTATATAGACCATTAATAAAGTTTGTTGTAACTTTAATGTATTGAGTATAAAACAATGTTTGTTTCTTTAATTGGTAACCTTTACTTTTCTAAAAAATAAAATGATCCATCTAAAATTGTATTAGAAAAAGCATTCAGTGAGAGATGAAAAAGTAAAAGCACACGGAATCCGCCAGCAGTAAGTGGCAAGAAGATATGCATAGCTTTTTGTCTCAAGGAGAACATGGACAATATGTAACCAATGGTGTGGTCAATTGAAGAATTTGGAAGTCTTCAACCTTGTGGTTTTAATGTAGAAAGTGTTCATAGCTTATGCTTTTAACTTTTAATTTCCTTCCCCTCGTTAAGTCATCTTATTCCCAATCTAGAAGTGTGTGCAATCTATATGCTCTCATAAACCTTTGAAAACTCTTCAACTTTGCCATTTTGACATTTTCCTATGCAAAGTTAACACTTTATGATATCATTTTATTAATGAGTTATTATATACACTATGAAGATTGATAAACAATTAGTATATTATCTATCATTTAAATAATTAAATAAAATAATAGATAAAAAGTGACATTATATAAGATTCTTATATTGTGGATGTATATATTCTTTCATGTTTATTGATAATAACAAAACTCATTTTATCTCTCCATCTTGAAAGAGTACTTCATCTCTTGGCTAGAAAACCTACATAGATTTCAAACAAAGACATAATTGCATCTCATTTATTAATCTCAACAAACTAAATTGAATTACAATGACTCCAATTACCTAGAATCAACTAATTATACAAATTAATAATTTGAAAGATCGTGAAGATTTAAGAGGAACAAAATACATGGTGTGCATATATATGAGTTTGAATGTAACATCTATGCATGACAATATAAATATTTATATATAATAAATATATCATTCATTTGTATTATTTTTATTACAAAGTCAATGATAACGAAATATGAATGGTGTAACACTTCAGCTCTCACATGCGACCTCTTAGGCTCATGAATACACTGAGCGTGTCACTCATAAGCTTAAATATCTTTGTAGTATTTTATTCCCCACAAAAGGGAGTCTTCTGTGACTCGAATCCGTGACATTAGAGCTTAATGGTAGCGACTCAGTTGTATAGTGATTATTTATCCCTGAGGTCACGGGTTTGAGTCGCGGAAAGCTCCCCCTTTGTGAGGAATAAAATATTGAGGGGTATTTAAGTTTGTGGGTGACACGCTCGATGTATTCATGGGTCTGAGAGGTTGCATGTCAGGGATGAGGTGATACAAAAAAGGCGCCTTTGCAATTGAGTCGCTACCATTAGCTTAATGATAGCGACTCAGTTGCATAATGACTATTTATCTCTGAAGTCTCAGGTTCGAGTCGCAGATGGCTCTCCTTTGTAAGGAATAAAATATTGTATGAGGTATTTAAGCTTGTGAGTGACACGTTCAGTATATTCATGAGTCTGAGATGTCGCATGTCAGGAGTGAAGTATTATAAATGGTAGATGATGCATCAATATATACATGTTTTTCTCTACGAGTTTTATCCATCGTCAATGTATCGTCTATCATTCATGTTTAAACTCTTCAAAAAGTAATATAAATGCATAGTAAATAATACATCAACTATATATAAAAATTTATAATGATAGTGAATAAATATTACACTCAAAATTTAGTAAACATGAAGTTTATTTTATAAAAGTACATGTAGATTATAGTTTATCTCCATAATTACCTTACTACTTGATATTTTTTAGAGATGAAAGATGGATATATTAATAGTGTAAAAGATCTTTACAATGCTTCTTCATCAAAGATATTATACTAATAATATTTACACTAATAATGTAATATTTTTATATAAATATTTACACTAATAAATAATAATACGAATATATTACACAGTTTTTTTAATTTGTGATCACCTTCGGATGTTTTCTTTATTTCAGAGGGCGTCTTGTGACCCAAGCCTATAATCTTAGGAATATATAATTATTGATTTGATTGAGTCATTAATATTGAATATTTAGTTTTCTTAACATCATGCATTCTGGTTGAGAATAAGAGTAGAAACTAAAAACTTATTGTTGGAATATAAAGTATTTATCATATAAAATTCAAGAAATAATTAATAAAAATTTTGGTCATGAATTCAAATTTTTTATATTCTATCTTTCTCCATGTCTCCATCCTAAAGATTGATATCAGGAAAACAAAAATGAAAGAAATTTGATCTATACTTAATTATACTATTATAAATAGAATTAGATGTTAGATCATGTATAGTTTTGATTTGTCTTATGTTACTTTTTCTTAAAAATTATATTTTCATCTTTCATCTTATTCTTTTTATCCATCCAAAATTAAATATATCAATAATAAATTTTTATATTTTTGTCTGTATAAATCTAAATTATATGGGCGCTGTGCTCTCAAAGCACTAGTTGAAATTGAAAATATTCATCGATTTAATATGTATACATTGATAATATATGTGTTTTTTACATTATCAACAAATCATTCCTCATTAATTTATTAATTATCATTGACTCTCAAATAAAAGTAACATAAATCAACAACAGATGATGTGCGTGTAAAAAACTTTATACTGTTAGTGCGATAAACTCAATATTTATTATATCGAAAATATAAAAAATGTAATAATATTACTGAACCTATAGACATTGATTACTGAATCTGTAGACATTGATTTTTTATTTTTATATTTAAACTAAGTCCTGCTCTGAATTAGGTACTGACCCAGGTTGCTAGACTGTATAATAATTCTTGAACCTTTAAGTGCAAGAATAGTTATAAAACCTGTAAAATTAGAGAAAAAGTTTAAATATGCTTTTAGTTGAAGGGAAGTTTTGAATTTAATCCCTTTAAAATATATATTTTGGTTTTAATTTGGTTCTTATAAGGTAGTTTATTTATATTTTAGTCTATGTCGTTACTTTGTACCATTTTTTGTTTTCTATTATTATATGTTGACATTTTGGATTTGGTCCATATAATGTATTGATGTTTTAGATTTGGCCCATAAAATGTATTGATGTTTTAGATTTGGCCCATAAAATGTATTTAACTTTTGAATTTAGTCCCTCTTATATAAGTACTTAATTGATTGAAGCTATTGATATTGAGAATAATCAAAATAACCGAGTTTTCATTGACTAAATTTGAAGGAGAAATATTTTATGAATATTAAAAACGTATTTAAACCTTATATAAATATTTTCATTTCACGAATTGGGTATTGAAGTGGTAAGCTATGAGATCATATGTAACATTGACAATGAAGAGAGGAAGAGAAGAGGGTGAAAAAGGTCCTCCAATCACACGTTTCAAACCTTACAGTTTGACTTGTGGTTTATTAATATGTCGGTGAAGAGTTTTTTTGGTATCCTTAATTGTTAGGTAAAAAATTAATATTTTTGAGTATGTAATTGTTCTTACTAATAAATATTGTTTTAAGAAATTGAACATTTATATTTTAGTTATTTTGATAATCTAATAGCATTATACAACTAGACTAATACCTTGTTGATTTTTGATCAATGTTTAACACACAAAAAACAAGATGAGAAGAGCTTAAATAAATATGTCAGGCACATAGAATAACTTGAATACCCAAGGTTTTGGTGCAAATGTATTTGCTTAATGGAACCGTCATAGCTGAAACAAAGCAGGGGAAGTGGCTTTTAGATTTGAATGGGTAATAATAATAATCTATATCTATATTATATATATCTATATTATATATATATATAAAAGAAAGATACATAATGTAATTTCATTTTTTATTTTATCCTTAACTTTTTAATTTTGACAAAAAAACCATATAATCATATGTAACCACTAACATATTAATTATCTCTATAATATTATAATAAAACAAAAAATTAAAATATAAAGTATCCTAATAAAAAATACAATATAAAGTAAACACAATACAAAAAATATTCTAATTCTCCAAAATAAAATATATAAAATATAAATAATTAATATCGTAAAAATATGAATGTTGTAACACCGCGAATTTTACGATTTTGAATTATAAGATTTTACTAATATTTTTATTAATTATATATTCGAAAATGAATTTCTGGGAATTTTCGGTAAGGAATTAGATAAAACTCTAGTTGAGTTTTATTTTTGAAATTTTATTTCCAATTTTGTGGTAAATTTTGATAATTTTTGGAGATAGTCGGTTCTGGACCACTGTCGGGGCCGAATCCGCCTAGTACGGCTCAAAAAGTGTCTTTTTGAGTTCCGTAAGTCGGAGTCGAATTCCGATCGCGCCGTTGGATTCGTAATTTAATTTTGAGTCAATATAGACCCTTAATACACCCATAC
>NC_032020.1:8977148-8977432 GCF_001865875.1 Lupinus angustifolius
TTATGAAAATATTTTGTTGAAACCATGAACAACTTGTGTTCATGGAGTTATTATAATGTTGTATTACATACTTTTTGTTGTTTTAGAAAAAGAGGATGATGATAAAATCAAAGGAACCTTTAGGAAATGTTTTGTAAAAATGAGAATGTATGTATTTATATTTGTTTTTAGCCTTAAACCATGACTTGGAACAAGTTGGAAGAGTAGAAATTTTTGTTAAAAAAAGATATTAAGGTTTATGAGTACATGAATGTCTCATGAAACTCTTAAATGATACTTTGTAT
>NC_032020.1:8977532-8980172 GCF_001865875.1 Lupinus angustifolius
ATTTATGTTCATTAGATGTCTTACTCTCTCTATTTCTCTTCTTTTCTATTGCTTGCTTTTCGGACGTGTGTTCGTCAGATAGACAGCTTTGCTCAGATTTGGAGCTACCCGTCCGTGATGTTCCAGGAGGGGGCATGAGGAATTGAGGAGAGGCAGTACCCTAGTCTTGGAGCGAGCCACTAGGAGGTGCTTATCATTTTGGGACTTTTGAAAACAAGGACGGCTTCAGTTTGTTCATGTCTTTGTTTAGTGTTTGTTGGCGATGATTAACATTTTCGCCCTTTCTTCTTGGATTTTGTATATGTTAGTGGCGATGTAGTCTCCGCCTTTGTTGACTTAGTTTGTATGAACTAAAGATGACTTAACCGTTTATATGAATTGTGTTATTCAGGAAATTGTGAATCAGGTTAAGTTATCATTCGATAACGATAAGTTGATTTTCCGCATTTGAGTTACTTAAAGTGATGTCCCGGAAAAGGAAGGTTTTAAAAAGGAAACAATTTTATACAATCTCTTTATAAAAAAAAAATTTACCCATTTTTCCGCAATGTTTTTGAGAAGTATTTTTCGGGGCGTTACAAATGTGGGCTAACATAGACAAATTGATGTTTGTCACCATTAGTCTATACTACTTATAAAGAGAAAAACATAAACTAACTAGCCATAAAGTATTTTATGTTTCCCTATTTAATTTTTTATAACTCCTAATTTCATTTTTATCTATGCTAATATTAAAAAACATAAAATAACTACCCATGATATATTTTATGATTCCCTTTTTTTATCTTTTATTATACTTTCTAATTTCATATTTATCTACACTATGTTGGAATTTCTGACAATTTATGAGTCACAAATATAATTCTATAATTGTGTTATGACCATTATGTAATTAGCCAAAATATAAAATGATCTTAAGTAATTAATTTGGTGGCTAAGGGTATATGTGTCATGAAATAATAATAAGTGTAGATACTTTCTGACAATTTCTGATTTGATGAAGGGACTGAATCAAAATTATTGCAACTAAAGTAGTAACCACTATGGGGTTACTTTTATGGGTTATGGTCCCCATTTGTAGAGCAACATGTTTTCAAGTGTAAAGGTGGAGGAGAATAAGGTAGGATGAGAATAGTGTTATCCAGGATAGGATAACACTATAAAACCATCCGACGCTCTATCATCTGGAAGATCATCGCACCCTCATACCTTCGAGATTCCGGAAATGGCTCAACAATGTATGTTCTTCATCTTCACCATGAACACATTTGGGGTTTCTTTGGTCTGGACCATGGTTGTTCCATTCGGGTTTATGTATGGGCATAAACATTCGGCTTTCGGAACAAAGCCATGGTCATAAGGACTTCTGTGTTTACTCTATGGATTTCGGATGGAGAGTAATTTCTCCAACAAGTGGTATCAGAGCCACCCCATTTTGATTCATGTGTGAAATTAGGTTTTCATGTTCTTCCCCAAATCTGGTTTGATTTAGGGTTTTGGTGTTTTGTTTCTGCTATGAATCGATTAAGAAAACATTTATGCTTTTCAATATGAAACAAAAGGATTTGAAATGATTGAGTGTTGTTTTCTGCTGTTTGTTCTTGAATTTCTTGCTGTTTTTTCGAAGAACCACGATGCAGAAATCGCACTGTTCATCTTCTGTCGCAGAGCTCTCACTCAAGCGAGAGTGTCTCGCCCGAGCGGGAGTGTCTCGCCCGAGCGAGAGTGGCTCGCCCAAGCGAGAGCTAAACATAAGCGTTGACTTCTAATTGCGCTTAAGCGAGAGCACCTCGCTCAAGCGACGGCTCGCCCAAGCGAGTGTATGGGCGACATAAGGCTCGCTCAAGCGAGAAGGTCTCGCTTAAGCGAGAGACAAACAGTAGCATCTGTTTTAATTGCACTTAAGCGAGGGTACCTCGCTCAAGCGAGGGTACCTCGCTCAAGCGAAAGTGTACCGCGCCCAAGCGAGAGTACAATAAGGCTTATGGGGTTTTGGTATCTTTGTGCATTGGTTTTAATTGTTATTTGGTTGTCCATTAAGGTAGTCTATTGTTTCAAGCGAGCCAAATGAAGTGAGATGTCGCCAAAGTGACCTCTCTCATGGATATAACTCATAAGGAACATTAGATGTAAGTGTGTATGGTCATTCATGCGAGTATTAGCCGGCCCAAAGGAAAGTTAATATTTGGCCGAAGATCATACACACCTGTGATGATAAACATGTCATAATTCTAAAGTTTTATACATGTGACTGATGAATCAATCCAAAGAGGGATTCGTCAGTTGACATGCCTTATTATGAATGTTTGATCATTACAACAAGAGTACCACTTGCAGTTGATATCACTGTCCAAAGACTTGATATTGATGGCGCACTAGGTATATTGATTTGGACATACCATTGTTTTAAGCACATTGATAATTTTGCGTTGTGAGCATATTTTAATATTTTGTCTTTTGTTTGAATCAGCTACATCAATTGCTTCTATATCTGCAAATTTGAATTCAGTTCCGGTCCTTAATGGAGAAAATTTTAAGGATTGGAAAGAGAACATGGAAATTGTTCTTGGCTGCATGGATCTGGACTATGCATTAAGGGTAGAGCAACCCCCTTCTCCTTTGGAATCCAGTGCCTCTGAA
>NC_032020.1:8980272-8981454 GCF_001865875.1 Lupinus angustifolius
TGCTTTCCCTTCCTGCACAATTCAGTCAGTTTATGATTTCTTATAATTGTCAAAGGGGGAAATGGACTCTAAACGAGCTCATTTCATTTTGTGTGCAAGAAGAGGAAAGGCTGAAGTGAGAAATGACTGAAAGTGCCCATTATGTTACTACTTCTAAAGACAAGGGCAAAAGGAAAATCACTTCAGAGCCCAAGAATGAATTTGCTAAGGGTTTAATGGAAAAGAAACAGAAGCAGGATGATGTCTGTTTCTTTTTCAAAGCAATTGGACATCAAAAGAAGAAATGTGTAAAGTATCATGTTTGGCGTGCTAAGAAAGGTACATTTCTTGCTTTGGTTTGTTCTGAGGTCAATTTAACTTCAGTACCTGGAAACACCTGGTGGTTAGACTCCGGTTCAACTTCTAACATCAGTGTTTCAATGCAGGGTTGCCTGAGCTACCGAAAGCCTAATCATATTGAAAGATACATCTGTGTTGGCGATGGGAAATCAGTAGAAGTGGAAGCTATAGGGCATTTTAGGTTGTTATTATGTACTGGTTTCTATTTGGATTTGAAAGACACTTTTGTTGTACCGTCTTTTAGACGGAATTTAATTTCTGTTTCTTATTTGGACAAATTTGGTTATTGTTGTTCATTTGGAAACAATTCGGTTCAATTGTCTTTAAATTCAAATGTTATTGGAACTGGTTCACTTATGTTGAATGACAACCTTTATATGCTGAATATCATAACTGATTATAGCGAAACCCTGAATGTGGAATCACATGGTACTAAGCGTAAAATTGATAATAATAATTCAGGTGCATTATGGCACAAACGCCTAGGTCACATTTCTTAAAAGAGAATTGAGCGTCTTGTGTCAGATGAGATTTTGGATTCCATTGACTTCACAAACCCTAAGGTTTGCGTCAAATGCATAAAATGAAAACAAACCAAACAATCGAAATATGGTGCATATAGAGCTTCAGACGTCTTAGAAATGATACATACGGATATATGTGGGCCATTCCCTACGGCTTCGTGGAATTTTCAACGATACTTCATATCATTCATAGACGATTATTCTTGTTATGCATCTTATTCATGAACAATCCCAATCGGTGGACGTGTTCAAAACTTTTAAGGCTGAAGTTGAAAATCAACTCGGCAAAAGGATTAAGTGCGTCAGATCTGACCGTGGT
>NC_032020.1:8981554-8982069 GCF_001865875.1 Lupinus angustifolius
GGCTGCGGATTGTGGAAAGGATTGAAAGACCGCTAAAGTTATACTGTGACAATAAATCAGCCGTGTTGTTCTCCAACAACAATAGGAGTTCGGCAAAGTCGAAACACATCGACATTAAGTTCCTAGTTGTTAAGGAGAAGGTACAAAGTGGACAGCTTTCCATAGAACACTTAGGCACTAACTCCATGATTGCTTATCCTTTTACAAAGGCTATCACACCCAAGGTCTTTCATGAGCATACAGTTGATTAAAGTTTTATGTTATTACTAAGGATCTCACTAAAGTTAAGTAGGAGGATTCTTTGGTTTAGTGGGAGTTAGAAAGTGCACACTTTTATTATGTTCTATGTAATTTTAGTATTATGTATGGATACATTGTATTCAAACTTCAGTTGATTAATCATTCAGTTTGGTATTCTGTCATTATACTTTGTACAATAAGGTTTTACGTTATTACTAATGATCTCACTAAAGTTAAGTAGGACCAGTTGAAAATTGACATGTACAGATCATATT
>NC_032020.1:8982169-8982371 GCF_001865875.1 Lupinus angustifolius
TAGCCAGGATTGATATGGTGAAGTTCACTGTGATTCGATATGGAGACATGACTAATAGACGGGATAATTTGGGTATACCTAAGTCATAATGGCAATATTTAAGCGCGCATTAAGGATAACACGTATGGAGAATCATATGTGTGACCAGTGGGAGATTGTTAGAATTTCTAACAATTTGTGGGTCACAAATATAATTCTATAA
>NC_032020.1:8982471-9032498 GCF_001865875.1 Lupinus angustifolius
GTAATTAATTTGGTGGCTAAGGGTATATGTGTCATGAAATAATAATAAGTGTAGATACCTTTTGACAATTTCTGATTTGATGAAGGGACTTAATCAGAATTATTGCAACTAAAGTAGTAACCACTACGGGGTTACTTTTATGGGTTATGGTCCCCATTTGTAGAGCAACATGTTTTCAAGTGTAAAGGTGAAGGAGAATAAGGTAGAATGAGAATAGTGTTATCCATGATGGGATAACACTATCCACTCATCCATAAGGCACATAAGGCATAAGGATAGGGTTTCTCCTCACTACTCCTATCACAAGACAACACACTCAAGAAACTAAGGCACATTCTCTCATTCCCCTCTAGAGAGAAACTAAGGAAAATCATCCGACACTCTATCATCTAGAAGATCATCGCACCCTCATACCTTCGAGATTCCGGAAATGGCTCAACAAAGTATGTTCTTCATCTTCACCATGAACTCATTTGAGGTTTCTTCGGTCTGGACCATGGTTGTTCCATTTGGATTTATGTATGGGCATAAACATTCGGCTTTCGGAACAAAGTCATGGTCATAAGGACTTCCATGTTTACTCTATGGATTTCGGATGGAGAGTAATTTCTCCAACACACTAATCTATACTATTAATCTATATTATTAATCTATACTTCTATACTATTAATAAAGGCAAAACAAGTAATAATTAACATTATAATATAATTTTTATATTTTCTATATTATTAATAAAGACAAAACAAGTAATAACTACTATCATAATATAGTTTTTATATTCTAAACTTATTATTTTGTATCTTCTATTGTTAATAATACTATAAACTTCACACATTGCTTACATTGTTTTCATTATTTATATTAATATATCATTAATAATTACATGTATTCTCTTATTTATATCTTTTATCTTTTTCGATCAAAGAAGAACACACAATAACATAAAAAACATATAAAAACTTTGTAATGATTATTAGAGGCACATAATGACAAATTCATATAAGTTTTATATATATATCATATTAGCTACCATAAGTTTTACTCTGTATTAAGTTTATATATTGCATTTTTTATAAAACATTATATATCAGAAAAATAAAAATAGGACTATAAACTTCTACACAATGCTTATATTGTTTTCATTTTTTATATTAATATATCGTTAATATTTCATGCATTCTCTTATTTCTATAATTCTATTTTATCTCTTTCTCAATCAAAGAAAAACACACAATAACATAAAAAACATCTAACAACTTTATAATGATTATTAGAAACACATAATAAGAAATTCACATAAGTTTTATATATATCATATCAGCTATCATAAATTTTACTTTGTATTCAGTTTATATATTGCATTTTTAGAATACATTTTATATCAGAAAAAATAAAAATAGGGTGACCATCACCCTAGTAATAATAATGGTAAAACTCACCATCCTTATTATGCAAGGAATACCTGCATGTTAAAAATCATTGCACATTGCACCAAAATAAATTAAATCATTAGGGGCCGAACCAAGTATATTTTTATATTATAATACTGCCATTTCTTCAGTTGGGTCGGACCAAGCTATCAGCAATCTTTATCGATTTGTTTGTCACACAAACCTTTACTTATAATCTTTCTGATAAAAAAGAAGTTTTAGATTCACCCTGTAAAAAACTTTGCATCGATAATATGTAATGTTAAAGTTTTAATTCAACACGAAAGACTATGATTTAGAAAAACAAGGTTGGACAACTAAACAAGTAGATCATAAACCTAATTAATTGAGCAAAGTAAAAAAATCGGCACACATTTCAATAAATTAAACATGGTATGACTATTTTTATTTTTTATTTAATTAAAATAGCTAAACTTTTAGTCTAAACGAATCCAATACAATTTTCATATAATTGATTTGCAGGGTTCCGAATTTCCGATAAAAAAAACTTCATAATAATTAGCTCATCAGACTATCTCACAATCATAAATTCAACAATATAGATAAACCAATTAAAAAAACGAAAAAGCACATTCTAAAATATAAATTCAATCAAAGTAAAAGTCAGAATCTATTCCTAATAAAGTACTTATCTCCGCAAATTATTTTTTCGTAACAACAATTTTTTTACAAAATTAATTTCAACCAAACACCCTCTTATAAAAAAAAGTACAAAAGAAAGAGAAAAACATGTTCCTTTAACATAAAATAGATTAAAATTTGTCTAAATCATTTTTATCAATAGGAGAGTTATTTTAATTTTCAAAAGCCAAAAGAAATTAGTTATAAGAAATCCACAAAAAAAAGCATGATTGGCAAGTAAGCCAAAGTTGTTGGATTTATATAGATATTTATGGTTGGAAGTTAGAACAAGACGTTCGGTATACGTAAACTATATTCAACAATGACAAAAATAATAAGAAAAGAAAAACGGAAGTACAATTGATTATTAAACTCTAAAATTCAGAACTGGGTTTGCTTCTTTTCTCGGATTTCTCAGCATCTTCTTCAAAAGAATCTTTTTTTTCACATTTTGATCATGTGTTCTTTAAATCTATGACATGTGATTTTCATACAATAATACAATAGCTGTGTTTTTTGAGCATTCCGAGGAGGATATTTCATTGTTTTATATTATCCTTAATTAAATAAGTTGTTATATTCTTCCACTTTCACTCCTATTCTCATTATTTCTGAGTTATGGCTTCCATTGGGGATGATGCTTCTCTTGTAGAACATGCTCTTCTTCAGGTTTATCCCTTTTTTCTATACCCTTCTGTTATGTGATTTTTTCTTTTATGGAGTTTCTAAATTGGATCATAGCACATGTATTCGGTTCTATTACATTAATATTATTATAAGATTTCTTTTATGATGAATTTGTTAAATGAGAGAACCATGCAACTATGGTTGGATCAGTGAGCTTGTATGAGTAGTTTGAATTACCCATGTTCTCAAAATTTAATATTTTTGTTGTTGAAGGGGGTTTTGTGAGTTCAGAAGGGTCAATTATGAACTGCGTTTGTTTTTGGGTATTACTGTATTAGGTTATATTTTGGTCAACCTTTAGATTCCTTCAACTATGATCTATTTGGGGATTAAACCTTAGGATTTGTAATGGTGCAAATAACCTTGTAAGCTTTGCTTTTTGTTGGGGGTAACAATCTTCTGTCAATAAAACTCTTAACTGTTAACTCAGAATAAAATTTGAAGGGGAAAAAAGAAGAAATTCTACAACTTTTTGTTGCTGTTCATTTTGGTTGGTAGGATGTTGACTTTGAGCTGTATCCACTAATTTGGACAAGTTCGATGATGTTTAATCCTAAGTTACTAGTGAAAATTGAGTTTGCTATTTTGTTTTATCTGTTAGTATATGTAGAATAAAAAAGTAGATATTTGAGTTGTTTAAAGAAACTTGTTCAACTGTGATAATGAAAAGACAGATTGGACTGTAAGGGGGTGAATTCAAGCTGTTCCTGTGTAAGTTAACATAGTAAAATGATGTGGAGGGTTCTTCCCATAATTTGTGCATATCATTAATTGTTATGTCTTTCAATTTATTCCTCTCCTCTTAATATTCATACCATGCTTAGTAGGTGACCATCTGGCTCAAGCAAATTGAAGTCACTTTGCTCACTGAAAATTTCGTTGGTTTCCAGTTTTTGATAATATCCATTGGTTTACCGTTCGTCACCATTTTCTTTTATTGCTTTATATGTGGAACATAACAACTTGTCTCATGTGGTAACATTTTCATATGATCATTCAGTAATCTGTTTTGCACTCTATGTAATTTGTATTATTCTTTTGGCCAAAATTATGTTACCTGATGTAGTAAATAGATTGTTCAGTTACTAACAACTGAACCTCAAAATTATAGCAATATCAACTGCAGTACTTTGACTTTTAAATATACTATTTAGTTAAATTCCTTTACTGAGTTTCCCCTTTTCACATATCTTGATATTTAAATATCAAATGTTGATCTGCAAGTTTCCCCGTTGGTCGTTTAGAAAAAGTAGTATCTTTCTTGGAAATATAACTATTTATTTTATATATGAAGGATGAAGAGAGAAATAGATACACGGGCGATGGCTCAGTTGACTTTAAAGGGAGGCCTGTTCTTAAGCAGAATACCGGCAATTGGAGAGCTTGCCCATTTATCCTAGGTAAGATTTTTTCATTTCTCTTCTGTATGAAATAATATATTTTGTTGATCACATGTTTATGCAATATGAATCACAGGCAATGAGTGTTGCGAACGTTTGGCTTACTATGGTATCGCAACAAATCTTGTTACCTATCTCACCCGCAAACTACATGAAGGAAATGCATCTGCTGCAAGAAATGTCACCACCTGGCAAGGCACTTGTTACCTTACTCCTCTCATTGGAGCTGTTCTGGCAGATGCTTACTGGGGACGATACTGGACAATTGCTGGTTTTTCCACAATTTATTTCATTGTAATTACAATCTTAGCTAGATTCATTCTTATAGTGAAATAAATTTCCACACTCATCTCTCTCTTGATATACTTCTGGAAGTTCCTATTCAACTTCTTAGATGGATGAAGCAAAATAAAAACCTGCATTATGCCAAGGTTTCATCTTTGCATAAGATATAAGGGCACATTCGAGGCATATGCATAATACAGTGTTTTGCATAATGTAATTGATAATGATGATAGTTGTTAATGGATCGTTTCTAGGTATTGTTTGTATATGAAATATGAATTTTTTAGACAATTTGTCGTAAATATTTTGGAAAAGGTAAAGGACATGGAAGAAAATCAGTTTTTATGCTGCATTTGGAAAAAAGAGAATCAGAAAACCAGTTTTATGTTCACCCAGACTTCCTCCCATTGCACTGCTTATACTCTAAAGTTATGTTTTTGTTACCATTGAGGTCGCGAATTAAGGAGTATTCTTTATTGATATAAGGGAACTAAGAATTCCACTTATGCACTGAATACAAATTATCAAATTCGTCCTCACTTTCGAAAAGTTACTGGCTTAATATTTGGAACAGTCGCTGTTTATATTAGCATTTTGGTATTCTTCATCATCATTCTGTTTTCTGTGCATGCTTTGCTTCTATATGCAATCTTCAATTGTCTTTACACGTAATCTATGATATGGTTGTTTCACTCAGGGGATGTGTACATTGACTCTTTCTGCATCTGCTCCAGCATTGAAGCCCGCCGAGTGTTTGGGTTCTGTATGCCCTCCAGCTACTCCTGCACAGTATGGTGTGTTCTTTCTTGGTCTCTACCTGATTGCACTTGGGACAGGTGGAATAAAACCGTGTGTGTCATCTTTCGGGGCAGATCAGTTTGATGACACTGATTCCCAGGAAAGGATTAAGAAAGGGTCCTTTTTCAATTGGTTTTACTTTTCTATCAACATCGGTGCCTTCGTATCTAGCAGTTTTATTGTGTGGATTCAAGAAAATGCAGGCTGGGGTATTGGATTTGGCATCCCTGCTTTATTTATGGGATTAGCTATTGGAAGCTTCTTTTTAGGTACACCCCTATACAGGTTCCAAAAACCAGGGGGCAGTCCTATTACAAGAATGTGCCAGGTTTTGGTAGCATCTTTCCGGAAAAGGGATCTAGTTATCCCTGAGGATAGTAGTATTCTGTATGAGACACCCGACAAAAGCTCTGCAATAGAAGGAAGTCGGAAACTGGAGCATAGTGATGAACTAAGGTAATTTTTTTGTTTTGTTGATAAATAAGGTAAATGTCTTTATTTTCAATTTGCTGTTGTAGTGTTATTAGTTTTTGATGTGGCAATATGTGAATGGATATCTTATTACAGATGTAAACTTTTTTCTAGTAATGCTAAAATGCAATTTGTTTTTCTACCCAATTCAAAATTGACTGTTAAGTGTCAAACTCTCATATGGTTGAGAATATGAGCCATGAGCCATTTATAATAACATGGTTAATCCTCCCACTATTAACTAGCTTTTGAGGTGGAGTTAGACTCAATTATTTTAACAGATTGTTAAGGGTAGTGTTAAGTATGACCCTGCTCTAATATTTAGAAATAAAAATTGTATATATTGTTAGAGGCTAACATGCCAGTTACAGCTTAGCTTTATTGGATATGATAACGATTGTTATCCAGCTTTAGATGGCCTTTGGAGTGTATACCGGATAGAAGAACACTAATAAGGGAAACATTTTCTGCTTTTGTTTCACTTTTCTGTTAAGTTTTTGTTGCAATCTAAAGGGTTGATTCAGCAACAAAGTCTTTTTCCCTATTTTTCATTAATATTGTTTCTTGGGTAGTTTGGTAGCGTGGTTTGCTTGTGAACAACTTGCATTAGATGGTCCTTTAGTAAGTTGAGAAATCCCATGGTAAAAAAATAGTTTTTGCCCTAATTAATATGTTCTATTATTTATCTGCTGCAGAAGATTTGATAATTTTTATTAGTATATTTCATCTAAACTGGTCTTCCTGCTCTGTAAAACTTGTCTTTTATTTTAATGAAGGTATCTTGATAGAGCAGCTGTAGTGTCTGATGCCGAGAGTAAACGTGGTGATTATTCTAATCCATGGAGACTCTGCACTGTGACACAGGTGGAGGAGTTGAAAATTTTGATCCGAATGTTTCCAGTTTGGGCTACTGGAATAGTTTTTTCTGCTGTTTATGCCCAGATGTCAACATTGTTTGTGGAACAAGGAACAATGATGAACACAAAAATTGGTTCCTTCCGCATTCCTCCAGCTACCCTCTCAACTTTTGATGTGATTAGTGTTATTTTCTGGGTCCCCGTCTATGACAGGATACTTGTTCCAATTGCAAGGAAATTTACAGGCAATGCAAGGGGCTTTTCAGAGTTGCAAAGAATGGGAATCGGCCTTTTCATTTCGGTTCTGTGCATGTCAGCAGCTGCTGTTGTCGAGATAATGCGTCTGCAGCTCGCGCAAGAGCTTGACCTTGTTGATAAACCTGTTGCCGTACCTCTTAATATATTTTGGCAGGTCCCTCAGTATTTCTTACTGGGTGCAGCAGAGGTTTTCACATTTGTCGGGCAGCTTGAGTTCTTCTATGACCAATCTCCAGACGCCATGCGGAGTTTATGCAGTGCACTGTCACTTCTAACTACTTCATTGGGGAATTACCTGAGCTCTTTCATTCTTACTTTAGTAACTTACTTCACTACACAAGGTGGAAAGCCTGGATGGATTCCGGATAACTTGAACGAAGGTCATCTCGATTACTTTTTTTGGCTTTTAGCTGGACTTAGCTTCTTAAATATGTTGGTGTATGTAGTTGCTGCCAAAAGGTACAAGCAGAAGAAAGCTTCTTAACATTTTAAAGGCATTTGATCAGGATTGGAAGCATGTTCTTATTGTCTTGATTGTACCCTATGTGAAACAAAGTAGTTCCACAATTATGTACTATTTCACTTCAAGGAAAAAGATATGTGTTATGCCTGGTTTAAGAGTCTTGCCCCTTTTGATGAAGCCTATTAATGGTTAAATTGTGGGTAGCTAAGGTTCACTTTCTCTTCATTACTAAACTTAACAAATATGTGGTGAAAATCTGTTCATTTGTAAAGTTTGTATGAAAACTTTTTCATTCCCTTTAGTAAAGAGTTATGCTATTTAGTGTTAATTTTTTATTTGTCTCTGACCAATAAGCTGATAAACCACTAAACACAGTTACAGAAAAAATGCATTGAGAGTTATCTCATTCAATCACTAAAATTATGATATATGTACTAATTTTTTAATTTTATAAATATTTTGGTAAAAAAAATTTAAATATGACACATATCATGATTTTAATGGTTGAATGAGATAACTTATGAGATATTCTTTGGAATAAATGGAGTTGTATGTAAGAATTGGTCTAGTCAAGCAACAATTGCATAATCAAGCCAATTGTTGTTTGTTGCATAGTGTAAATGGTCCCTGGCCCCAACCTACCACATTATATGGGTGGCTCTAATAGTAGTGTAGTTAATGAATTTGCAACTATACATCAAATCAATTAATAATTTGTCGGTTTGTCCACCAAAAAATATTTTGTCCATTTAATGAAATTTTTAATAATTACGTGGTTAATTAAAAAATGGAGAACTCTTGAATTACAAAAATAATAAATACTATTATACTAATTAGATAATGCGATAGGTCACTAATAAAGCATGATTGTAAATACTCATCCTAATACTTCTCTTAATATCCTGAATGTATAAGTCTCTTGTTCAAATAGTGACAGAATATCTGAAAAAGACATAAAATGGACAGCTAAAGCCCCTTTAGTTTAATTTTTATGATGTTTTCCGAATATGCGTATATATAAAATATATAGAACTAATTTTATTTATTACCTGATAAGATTATGAAATTGAGTTCAATGTATAACATAGCTCATTATTCTTTGACTTTTGTTTTTCATTTATTTTATTGTTTAAAATGTATACACATCAGTGTAAAAATTTTATATTATCAACATATCATTTATCATTAATTTATATTATTTTATTTGAAAAATCAATAATAATTAATATATGAATGATAGATAATTTACAGAAAACACTCACGCTGAAAATATATTCATAGTATATCCTATTTTATTTTATTGACGTGAGACCTCTTGCCCCACTTTCACCATTTAGTACTGCACAACATTATACTCTTGCACAATTACACCACGCGCGCTAGACAATGCTGCATGCCTCCCACTAAAATATATTCAGATGGAAATTCTCAAGATGGGTGGTGGCCACTTTGAATCACCATAATAATTCTGATAGTCAATGTTTTAAATTGTATTTTATATCTGTTGGATTAGTTGAAAACTATAAATAAGAACTAAAATCTAAAAAACTCTTACGTCTCACTTAGAAAAGTTTTGAAAAAAACAACAACTCTCAAGTCCCACACTTGAGAGATGAAGAACTTGGAAAAAATTTAATGTTGTAAATAGAGGACTTCTCCCCTTTGCCCCAATTTGAATGCACTTTCATTCAACTTTTTCTTTCTCTCTCATGTTCTCCACTGATGCACTTCCGACAAACTTTTCTCATTTCATTCTGTGGCACAAAGAAATGGCACAGACAACCATATTGTGAGAATCTCAAGAACTGACACTAGTAGTCAGTATTGGGAGAAAAATTGGCACATGTAGTCAGTATTGAGGAAAAACAATTGGCACAATCATATTATGAGTATTTAGAGAACTGACACTGGTAGTTAGTATTGTGTGAAAAAAATGGCACAAATAGTCATATTGTGGATATTTTGAGAATTAGCACTGGTAACCATATTGTGAATATTTCAAGAATTGGCACTTGTAACCGTGTTGTGGTGGGTGTATTCAAGATCAGTTCTTACAGTGCAGTAAGAACTCGATAATAGAGATATGTGTTGTTTTATCCCGCGGACGGCAGAGTTGATAGTATGCTTACACATTAACAATCTACATTAACAACAATCTACATTATTTCGTGACTCAACCAATAAGTATTATTTCATGTCATTCAGAGTTATTGCAATTTACATTAACAACAATAACCAATTATAATTGTATTGCAGTTTTATGAGTCTTCATAATTACATTTAGATTTATAATTTTCTACCATTATGATAAATATAGTTGAAATTTAAATCAATGATCATAATAATTCCCAATTTACTTAAGAAATAATCATCCTATCATTCAAGTAGATATTCACCTCAGCCTAAGGGGGCCGCAACGCACCGTTTCTTCTATGAGTTTCTCAAATTTTCTAAATTTTTATTCTAACTTATAGAAATATGCAAAAATCATTCTTCTGTTATATAATTGTACAATAATGATTATCCTTTCAATATATCTAATGAAAATATAATAACTTATGCAATTACAATCTTATATTCTACGATTGAATGTGAAATATTGGTTATCCCATGCATACTACAACAAACCAATATATAATTTTAGATTTATATTATAGATGTTGTTAAAAATGTAGATGTTTAACCACATATTATTGTGCAGGATATAGAGAATGTGGTTCACTCCTATACTTAAAAAGGTGTGTCCATTTAAGTGTTGAAGCTTCTAAAAGAAATAACATATCTAAAAAAGCTACACCAATATATAGATTTTTTCCTGTGATGTTGGACTATATTACATAGTTATAGACTTATAGCTAGAGGCATTCTTTTTTCAAAGTTATCTTAGAGGTAATTTTCTGGATATAATTCAAAATGTCAACAGCAAAACTCAAAAACAATATTTCTACATGACTTTCTCCGTATGAAGAAATTTCATTATTCTCTCCAAAAACCCCACCTCAAATTTTATGAGGCTTCGCCTTCTTAAATATTAAGTGGCTACTTCTATTTCAACACATCTGATATAGCTTCTGATAACTTTCTCACTCAAACCTCATTTGTTTTTCACCTTAAAAATGTTATATTTATTCTTTCTAAATTTGTCTTTTCAATTTTACATTTAAAATTATATATGTTAATGATTCTATATCTTCTTTATGTGCAATGTGCAAATTATGTTCATACATCCCTTAAAATTATAGTCAAGATCCACCATTGGTTATCGTGTTTAACTATTGTTGCACAAAATGTTGCAATGTGAAATCCATCAGAAGCTAAGGTGTAGCAAATTGCATCGTTGAGAAATAGATTCATTCCAATGTAGTTTATCATAACAAAACATTAGACTATGAACAAAGACTATCGTAGCTTGCAACAATTATAAATGACACGAAATAATATTTACTAGTTGAGTCACGACCAGATCACTATCTTTAAGACATCTCATGGCACTGCCCAAATTGTGCAAGCAGATTCTCAACTACACCGTCCCTAAGATAAAACAGTTCACATCTCTGTTATCGAATTCTTAGTGCACTGTAAGAACCAATCTCGAATACACCAACCACAATATGGCTACCAATGCCAATTCTTGAAGTTCCCCCAATATAGCTACCCGTGCCAATTCTTTTCCCACAATACTGATTACCAATGTCAGTTCTTGAACTTCCCTCAATTTGGCTACCCGTGCCAAATCTTTTCCCCCAATACTAACTATCAGTGTCAGTTCTTGAAATTTCTACAATTTGACTGTCTGTGCCAATTCTCAGTACTACAGAAAGAAAATGGGGAAGTTTGCCGGAAATGCATCAGCGGAAAATACGAGGAAAAAGAAAAAGTTAAATGAAAGTGCATTCCATGTTCCTCATCTCTCCAATGTTGGACTTGTGAGTTGTTTTTTTCAAAACTTTTCTATGTGGGACTTGAGAGTTTTTTAGATTTCACACCCAAAAGTTCCCACTAATGGCTTCCAAGAAATCAAGTTCCAACAATTCCCCACTTGAAATTAAAAAACGATTTCCGAGAGTTTATGTGGCCTCAATAAGATTGTGCATAAACAAAGGTGTCATGCGGCTTGAACCTTTGCATAGTGAATAAGATCTAGATTTTACTAGAGTGACTCGTAGTCTTGAACTCTATCTCCAACAACAAACCATACAACCTTTTCAAAGGTGTATTCTGTAAAACCCGTGTGTTAAAGGCCATGAACGTCTATCCCAGTATAGTGAACGCTCTATAAATTTATGCCCTAAAATTTCATAGGAAGCGACCCCCACTTTCACATTCACATACGTGAGTCTATCAAGAGTACTCCACTCCAGTTTGAGTATAGATCTCATTAAGAGTTTTAACTAATCCTTACATATGCTGCAGGAATCATGCTTCTCATAATTTTATAGCATGTTCATTCTCATATTTCATAACGTGTTGTTACCCATTGAACTTATTTCTTGGGATCTCCAGTCAGTTAGGTCGGGTTATCTTCATGAATGATCCTTGTTCTAAGGGCAATAGTCATATACTCTTAGAAGTATTATTGACTTTCTATCTAGCTAGTTCTTTCATTAAAGAATCTGCTAAGTTATTCACAGTGCGTACATGATCCACTCTAACAACTCCTGTTGAGTCTCTGGCTGCATAAGATATCATATTGTGATTATTTATAGTATCTATATTGAATGGAAGACAATTTTTGTACAATTATATAAGTTAAATGATGAAAATTACATATAAAGAATAGGGGACAAACTCTCTATAAATGAAAAAGATGAGGACCAAAATTAAACTGTACATTTGCATGTGCCACATAGGATAGAAATGATATATGTAATATTAAGTTGGATAACATCTATCACGTATGCAACATCAATAGATTTTAGATGAAAATATAACATAATGATTATTTTTGCACATCCGTGTAAAATTTAGACTATAAAAATCATGCCCTAAAAAAAGTTGAACAATTATGAATATATTATTATAGAATAATAATTACAGGTTATAATACACTTATGGGCACAAAAGACATGAAATGTTTCTAATTGATACACATTCTAATAAGGAACTTGAACCCAATATATAATCATGATGTATATAATCATGATCTCTCATCTTCATTTCAATCCAAGTAATATGAAACTTTATATGACAATATATTTCAAAAAAATCTAAAAATCTGAAAATCTACCCAATAATAATCAATCCTCACCTAAAGAATATCTCATTTTACAATGTTGAATCTCTATGTCCACTTTTATTCCATGTTTACAAATGTTTGATGATAGAATATGTTGCTAATATTCTTTCTTGTGTTCTTAAAGAAATGATTATGCCTAAATGTATAATGGCCAACCGTCCTTTGTTGCCTAGTCAATAATGATTCTAGTAAGTAGTCACATTACCCTATTAACAGTTAACACCATTGTATACCCTTTTAAATATTATTATTAGTAGTATTATGTCCCACTCTCAGTTCTATTTAATTTTCTCAACACAACCCAGAGGAAACAAAGACTTCTCAACAAAAATATGAATTCCATTAGGGGTGATACTTTTCATGTGGAAGAAGCTCTTCAGGTTCCTCCCTTTCTCTCTATTTTTTTCTATAAACTTATTCTGTTAGATGAGAAATTCTTCTATCTTCATGATGTGGTGATATGCTTATATACAAGTTAAGGCATAAAAGATCCCCATAATGATGTTAATATATTATTAGTAAGTGAACAGTGTATCAAAACTCAAACTACCACGTGTTTTATCTTTAATTTGATAGTAACATTTTGATTTGTTATTACTTTATATATACAACTTAATGACACGTTAGTCTTATGTTTAAGTCTATTTAACATTGCCATATGAGCTGTTAATTATTTGTTTTCACTTTTCACTCTATATTTTAAATTTATTTTGAATTTCTTTTCTGAGGTTATTTTAGTTTTGGCCTACGTTGCTCAATTTGGGTTAGAAAAGATATCACTTACCTCATATACTATCAGTACTTTCCATTTGGCAATGTATCCATCCCTTAAATATATTCTCATAATTAACTCAATAATCCAATGGTTAACATATTTTCTTATAGAGTATGAGTCTCGTATGTTAATTACCACATTTTATTCACTTGTACTTTACATTTATCCAAATAAGTTAACCTTTTAACATATTTACTCCATTTAACATATATATGCATGCTACATAAGTGAAGCATATTCTTCTGAACAACGAGAATTGTCCTCGAGAGTTCAAATAAAATTGCGCAGATTTATTAAACTCAAATCACAAACTCGACTTATAAACTCATTATAGTTTACATATCTAAAAATATTATTAATAACATAATTTATGATCTAGACATAGTTTAAAAACATAACCCAAATTGTTATAAACATTCTAACTTCATAATAAAGCACATAAAATCATAAAATATATCTTGTAATCATAATCCAATATTTAACCTACCTACTATACCATTTTTAATTGACCACTTACATTATTTTGCAGCTTGATACAGCCATCCAAAAAATCCTTAAAATAGAAATTAGCTTATAAATCTATATATATTGGAACATATAGGTAATTTACTCTTACATAATAGAAAATACATTTTGGGACCAAATTTAATGTATAAATAATATAGATTCGTAAATAAAAAACTCTTGAGTGAATTTGATAATTGATTAGTTTTTTTTAGTATTACCAAAAGTATTCTTTTACCTTTTTGGGTAAAGAACTAATCTCTTTTGGGGTTTGTGGCTGCTCCTTCCAACACATGTCGCTCACAAGAATTAAACCATTGACCTTGGAGATCCAGTAAGACCTTATATCACTAAACCAACGATGTGTTGATATAATTAATTAATTTTATTACACTTTGTTTGAACTTTTACAAAATTTAGCGGAAAAAAAGTATACATGAGAGTTAACTTCTTTTAATAACTCTGTCAAAACAGTCTTGTGAAATCTTGGAAAAAGAGAATTCTTCTTGATTTCCATTTTCCCCCTTTTTAGCAATTTGTTTTCACTTAAAACAGTTTTCTGTTTTCCCTCATTTCCTCATCAAGAAACTTTCTCTTTTTATTGTTTGTAGTTGCATTTTATGTTTATGTCTTATAGGTTGAGTCTTAGTCTAGTTATTATAAATAGATCTTTATTTCTTTTTGTAAACCAACTGATTCATTATTCATTCAATAAGAAAATCAGTGGAGGTATTTTTGCTATCCATGTTTGTCACTTTTCTTATTCCTTTTAGTTCTTTCATGGAGTTGTGAACTCTGCATTTTAGTTCACTCCATTACATTGATCATGGTGCCATCTATTTTAAGATGGTATCAGACTATCAAAGCTTTGATCCACAAAGCTCTGCTGCACATTCATTACCATTCATTCAAAAATCCTTCATCTTCCTTCTTCATCTTCCTCTTTATTGCTTTTCTTCTGATCATGACTACAAATCCTTTGAGTGACCTAATAAGCCCTTTCTATATGCACCCGAGTGAAAACCCAGATGCTGTGATAATATCTATCTCCTTAATATGAGGAAATTATCACAATTGGGCGAAGGCAATGAGCATGGCTTTGAAAATGAAAAAACAAACTCCAATTCATCGATGGAAGTTTGCCAAAACCTTCTCCAGATCAACCCCTCCTTACTACATGGGACACATGCAACACCCTTGTGCTTTCTTGGATTAATTTTGATCCATTAATTCTGCAATTTGTGTTTTGGCTTGAAACTACATATGAGGTATGGACCGATCTCAAAGAAAGATTTCATCAAGGAGATGTTTTTAGGATTTGTGAATTACAAGATGATCTCTGTAGCATGAAACAAGGTAATATATCTATTAGCTCTTACTATACTCAGATAAAAAGTCTATGGGAAGAGCTGAATAACTTTAGACCTATACCTTCTTGTCTTTGTGAAACTAAATGCAAATGTCATCTTATTCCTATCATAAAGTCATATAGAGATAATGACTATGTTATAAGGTTCTTAAAGGGGCTCAATGAGAAATATTATGAGGTTAGATCTCATATCATGCTTATGGAATCCCTACCAACCATAAACAAGGCATGCTCTCTCCTTATGCAACAAGAAAGACATATGATTGCACCACTTGAAGAGTCAAGAATCCTTACTAACAACACTGAAGAAACATATAATGGCAGAGGTAGGACAAGAGGAAGAGGTTCAAGGGGCTTTAATCCAAGTATTCTAGGAAGAGGAAGAGGGTCTGGAAGAGGAACTATCAACAAACTTTGTACATTTTGCAACAAGACAGGGCATACAATAGAAGTCTGCTATAAAAAACATGGGTTTCCCCCAAACTACAAATTCAATAAGAATGTGAACAACATAACCATCTATGAAGAAGATAAGGGAGATGATCAAATGATCCTTGATAAGAGTAAAAAGAAGAAGGCAACATGACTATATGCCTTTTACCTTTGAACAACAACATGACATCATGAATATGCTGAAGCAAAATGGAAACCAATCTCCTTACATGACCAATCAAATCTACACCAATCCCCCACGTGACAATCATGTTTTGGCACATTCCTTAAAATCAAAGGATTGAATTCTTGACACTGGTGCCATTGACCATGTGTGCTACTCAATATTAGAATTCCAATCCTTCAAACAAGGACAACCCATTTCTATCATGTTACCTGATGAAAGTGAAGTTGTGACTTGCGTTTCAGGAACTATGATCTTTTCCAACTGCCTTTACTTGTCCAATGTTTTATATATACCTAGTTTCAACTTCAATATTATATGTGTATCTAAGCTAACCAATGCCTTTCATTACAAGTTAATCTTATCAAATATGAAATGCTTGATTCAGGACTAGAATTCCTTGAAGATGATTGGTGCAGTTGATATGAGCAAAGGACTATATGTTATTAGTAACAAATGTTTAGCTATTGATACACCTTCATGTATAAACAATCTTGATAATTGTAATAATTTATGTCATAAGAGATTAGGACACTTATCTGATACCAAACTGTTAACCATGAATAAACAATTTCGTTTCATTAAATACAAGTCTAATAATGATGCTTGTGAGGCTTGTCACTTTGTCAAACAAAAGAAACTCCATTTTCAACTAAGTATACATGAATCTTTGAACTGCTTTGATTTGATCCATGTTGATATTTGGGGACCATTACCTATTCCATTCATATTAGATCATAGATACTTTTTAACCATTGTGATGATAGATCTAGGCATACATGGATATACTTGATGAAACTGAAATCTGAATGCTCTAATCTGCTTAAAGAATTCATCAATTTTGTTGAAACTCTTTGACATAAAAACCAAGTGCGGTAAATCTGATAATGGTCATGAATTCAAACTCTCCAAACTCTTTGATTTTTATGCTTCAAAGGGAACCTTACATCAAACAACTTGTGTTAAAACCCATCAACAAAATGGTATTGTTGAGAGGAAACATCAACACATATTAGGAGTACAAGATCCTTACTTTTTCAATCACATCTTCCTAAATGCTTATGGAATTATGTTGTTTGCCATAGTGTTTACTCGATTAATAGACAAACAAGCCCTTATCTGCACAACAAGTCTCCTTACTAAATCCTATTAAACAAGATCCTAATTTGATGATTCTGAAAGACTTTGGTTGTTTATGTTTTGCATCTACTCTTGTTAACCATAGAAATAAATTGGATCCTAGATCTAGAAAATGTGTATTCCCATGAATAAAAAATGGTACAAAAATTTATATAGTTTATGATTTAAAAACAAGAAAGACCTTTATGTCTAGAAATGTGTTATTCCATGAACAATTTTTTCCCTTTTATGTTGATCCTTGCATTGACAAAAAATAACAAGAAATTCCTCTACCTACATCTTCCTTCACTTCTTGTGATGATTTCCTTAATCACAATCTACCATTGGAGCAATTGGAAAGCAATTAGCCCACCAAAATTGATCAACCTTTACCTGTTGTAGAGGACACATCAACTCATAGGAGATCAACAAGAATTAGAGGACCTCTTGCACTCATCTTCAGGATTATCACTGCCTCATATCCCAAAGCCACAATCCTTCAAATACCAATAAGGCCAAATATCCCTTATCCAATTACCTTGCATATGATAAAATGTCAGACAACCATACACACTTCATACTTAACCTCAACACTCATGACGAACCTGCAAATTATGTTGATGCTATGCAACATAACTGTTGGAGAATAGCCATAAATAAAGAATTACAGGCTTTGATTAACAACAACACTTGGATTCTCAGCAAACTTCCTAGCCATAAGAGGGCATATTGGCTGCAAATGGATCTTCAAAATAAAGCACAAGGAAGATGGAACCATAGATAGATACAAAGCCAGACTTGTGGCTAAGAGATACAACCAAACAAGTGGTCTAGATTACTTTGAGACTTTTAGTCCTGTAATCAAAATGACCATTATTAGAGTTTTGTTAGCACTTGCATCCATTAACCAGTAGCACATCCATCAAAAGGATGCCAACACTGCTTTTCTGCATTGCGACCTATTGGAAGAAGTTTACATGAAACTTCCACCTCGATTAAAGGCTCAAAATCAATCTATGGTTTGTAAACTAAAAAAATCTCTCTATGGATTGAAGCAAACAAGCAGACAGTGGAATGCTAAGCTCACATCTGTCCTAACCCAAAATGGGTATACTCAATCCAAAGCTGACTATTCTTTATTTATTAAACTTGTCAATGACAATTTTTCTTCAGCTCTTGTCAATGTTGATGATTTGCTTGTGGCAGAAAATGATATGGACGAGATCACACACTTAAAAGGAAACATCAACAAGGAATTAAATATCTAGGATCAAGGGAAAAACAAATACTTTCTTTGAATAGAAATAACAAGAGGAACACATGGCATCAACATATGTCATAGAAAATATGCATTGGACCTTCTGAGAGACACATGCCTTCTTGGTGCCAAACCATGCTCTACTCCTATGGATCCCTCAATCAAATTATATGGCAATTATGGTGATCAACTCAATGATCATCAAAATACAAAAGACTGGTGGGAAGATTAATTTACTTGACCCATACCAGGCCTGACATAACATATTCAGTAGGACATCTTAGCCAAATTCTTGTTGCTCCTACTGATGTTCATTACCAAGCTGCCTTGAGGATTGTTAGATATCATAAAAATGAGCCAGAAAAGGGGTTGTTCTTTCCATCTCAGAATAATGCCAAGATCAAAGGATACAATGAGTCAGATTGGGGATCCTGCATTGATACAAGGAGGTATGTTTCTGGTTTATGTTTCTTCATTAGAAAATCACTAATCTTTTGGAAAAGCAAAAGACAAAAAATTGTGTCCAGATCCTCTGCAGAGGCTGAATACAGAGCTTTAGCTCTTGCTAGTTGTGAGGCAAGGTGGTTAAGCTTTCTCATTCCTAATTTACAAGTTCAGAATGTCACTCCAATCATGATTTACTATGACAATCAATTTGCCTTCTACATTGCTACTAATCCAGTATTCCATGAGAGGACAAAACACATAGAGATTTATTGTCATTCCATTAAAGAAAGAGTTCAATAAGGAGTGGTTCATTTGCTTCCTATCGCATCTATTCATCAATTGGTTGATTCCCTTACAAAAGCTCTTAACAAAAGTCTCTTCAATTCATTGATATCCAAGTTGGGAATGCAAGATATCCACATTCCAGCTTGCGGGGTGATTTCCATTTTTTCCATCCTTTCCTCATCAGGAAAGTTTCTATTTTTATTGTTTGTAGTTGCATTTTCTGTTTGAGTCGTATAGGTTGAGTCTTAGTCTAGTTATTATACATAGATCTTTATTTCCTTTTTGTAAACCAACCGATTCATTATTCATTCAATAAGAAAATCAATGGAGATATTTTTACTATCCTTGTTTGTCACTTTTCTCATTCCTTTCGGTTCTTTCATGGAGTTGTGAACTTTGCATTTTAGTTCACTCCTTTACATTGATCATGGATGCCATCTGTTTTAATAAACTCATACCGTAAACTCCCATGAGGTTATCAATAATAGAAAAGTATGTATGCAATGAAAGTTCATGAGTTTTAATGTTTTATATATTGTCATTGTATCATTTGTTATTCATATATATATTTAATTATTATTAACTTTTAAATACAAATAATATAAATAAATTGTCGATGATGTAGTGAGTGTATATAAATTTTTATACTATAATAATTATGTGCTAAGGCTAAGGCCACTCCACTGAAGATTACCCAATTCGGTGGGGCTTCATGCTTAGGAGTGGAATATGAATCACATTACGTCAACAGTGTTAACCTTTACCTGATTAATAAATAAATAATTTGGAAACTATTATCTAGTTGACAAAATTTAAGTGGAGGAACAGGTGTGACAATTCAATTGGTAACTATACCAATATTATTTATTCTCCTATCTACCAAGAAGAAAAATTATTGATTCTCCTAATCTTAGGACATTATCTACACGGAAGAATAATTGACTCCTATATCCATTGCGTGATAACATACTAAACAATTTGAGCCACAAATGTGAAGCCAACAACTACTCTGCTAAAGTCTCTCTACCCCTATACAAATTCACTAATGCTATTTCAGAATGGTAGGTGACTTTTCACCTCACAAGGGGTATATGTAGGGTTAAAAATTATGGGAGGTGGTATTCCCACTTCAATATTTTAACTGTTCTATATCTGAAGATTTTGTTCTTTCAAAATAATATTCATAACATAATGAAACTAACTTCTTCGGTAGAAGTTTTTTTTTATATATAAAACCCCAACTCAAACACTCTGAAATCATTATTACATATCACTTTATGATATAAAGAATAGATTTAATAGAGAGAGAAAATTAATATATATTTGATGAAAAGAGATACCAGGTATATTGCCTTTTCATTAAAGTTATAACAGTAGGGAAATAAGTCTTTCTTTAATACACTTTATGAGAGACTTTTATACTTAAAAATATATAACATATACTAAAAATGAAGAACAACTATAATCATATAGTCAAAATCTTTCATATCAAATTATCAAGAACAAATATATAAAACTAAAACTTGAATGAAAGCGTGCCTTAATATATTCATAGGGAATATATGATAATGAACTTTATATCATCATTTGTCATGTATTCATCAACTCCATGTCCTTTATCCTTGTGCAAATGCATGTTCATATAGAACATGTAGTTGTTTGACCTTCCAATTACAGACCATCATTAGCCTTAGTTTCTCCTCTAACGGGATGAAGAGAATGATTTTATGTCTTATATGATAGTCTACAATTGGGGACCATAACCCTTATTTATAAAAAGTTTATAGCCTTTCATGAAGGGTGATGCTACTTGATGTTCTTATTTCAATTTTGCCCATCATAAAATAGAAATAAGACTTTAGATTTCTACACGATAATTTTCATGACAATTATGTCTATAGTCATATACCTTACTTATCACTTTAATTTGACTACTTAGAATAATAACCTTAAACATACTTAAACATTGCATATATGACCCAAATTTTTTTACAATAACGTTTTATATTTTTTATTCACAAATATTTCTCATATGATAACTTTATGTGACCACTACTATATTAAAATAATAAGTGTACACGATTGATTTTGGTATAATTTTATATTTCACGATGTTAACAAGGAGCCCAATTCATAGCTTTTTTTGTTCATACTCGGGAACAAATACAATAGGAAACCAAATTGAAGCTGAAAGAGAGTGAACAAAATTTATTTTGATGCTCATGTTAAATTAAATATTAGGAAGCTTTTCATTTCATTATTATCACAATATCTATCTTTGATTTGAGATTGGGTAGTTGAGGAGATGAGACATTAAAGGAATCAATAAAGTTTTGATGTGATTGTGTCCTTCAATCCCATGATAATGGGATGATGAATAATCTTTCTGATAAGCTACGTTAAAATCATAAGTAGAGAAGAAAAGCCCTTTTCCCATAATTTATGGCTGCAACTCAAATTTTTTTAGAATATGAACTCAAGAGAACAATCTCAACTCTACAACTATTCTTTAAAAATAATAAATGAGTGGAAAGGAAAGTAGTACTGCTATGCACGAGTGTAGAGATTGGCATGATCTATGGGTCAAAGAAAAGTGGGAGAGTGATCTGGTCTTTTGGACCAATTTGAGGACAAGAAGATTAAAGTATGACCTCAAAAAGTTTATCATGGGTTGACAGAGTAAGCTGAAGTAAAAAGTTGTAGTATAACGTTTTAAGCTTTTTTATTAGGTGGCAAATTCTTTATAGGAAAAAAAATGTATGTATCGAGAATGTAAGGATTTTTTACACTGTCATTATATTATTCATCCTTCATTTTTAATAATGATTGACTTGTAAATAAAAATGATACAATGAATGATTAATGATACACTGACTATGCATAAATTTTTATATTATCAATGCATAAATATTACCCTCTTAAATATGTATTTTACATAAATTTACGGATTAAAATGTATAATTTTTATTAAATATTAACAATATCTATTTGTCTTTAAGTATTCTCTTTTATAAATATCATTCCACTTGACATATCAATTTCTAACATGTTATTAATCATTACCATTAAGATTTAGAACTTCTTAAGTAGCTCTAAATTATGTGAAAGTTTTGGACAAATGGGAAAGGCAAATGTATTTTATTGGTTTGATCGAATATTTCATCTTATGGTAAACTTTTCAATTTCTAAACTTATTACATATATTATTTCATCAATGAATATATAATTACATAATAGATGAATTTCTTTTAAATAGTACGCTAACAAATAGTTGATTTTTTGTTTTGTTTTCTGTTGGTTTAGTTGTGTTTAATTCCTTTAAGAGTACAAAGAACAACCCATTAAATAAATACAATTTTCTTTCATTAAAATATTATTTTGATACTTGGTTTAAGACCTGCCATTACTTGATGAATCCCTTTCTGTTAAATTAAATTAAAGTCAATGGTTAGAATTGGTTTAAGAGTATAGATTGTCACACCATCCAGTAAATGCATCCTAAGTGCTATATATTTCAATCAAAGAGTACGGATCTTCTTCATTAATGGAAAGACAATTATATGATTTTATATGTGTTTTCAATGACAAAAGTATTATTATATTGTATATAAAGGATAAAAATGTCTTACCATATTATTGTCCATTAATATACAAACATGTTTGTACCTAACTTTCTTCACATACATTATGGTTATAAAATTAAAATGCCATTAATCACATGGAATCATAAAGTCAATATTAATTGCCCCACCACCAATTATTTGTTAGTTTGGTATCTCTAGTTCCAATATATCTTCTGTTGAGACAAAAGAGAACACAAATGGAACATTTTGAAGAACACGGTTCACTTTTACAAGATACACTTTTGCAGGTTCCTATTTATCTTATCTAGCTTTGTCATCTTCATATCATATGCATCAAAAAAATTTAATATTCAAAGGAAAGTCTTGCACATAATAGCATTGACTTCCTCAAATGTAACACAAGCATGTGCATATAAGGTCTATGATAGAAGGAGCCAAGTTGATTCACAACTATTTTCATCTTATAGTGAAAAGTGGTAATATAAATTTTCTAGACATTTAAGATTTAGTTCAACCAATTGTTCAGCTCTTATAGTTTTTTATTTTCCACTACTCTGTAGAATTACTCACTTTTATTATCACTGTTAGACTATGTTGCTGTGTAAATTTCAGATGTTCCAGATTTTATATTATTGTCATTATTTATTTTTTGCAGTATGAAGAGTACCATCACACAGAAGATGGGTCAGTTAACAGCAAGGGAGAGCTTGCTGTCAAGACAGAAACTGGGACATGGAAAGCATGCCCCTATGTTCTAGGTGATCAGTTGTTCTATGTTTTACTCTTTTGCTTATGTATCCTCCAATAGTATAATTTGATTTTCAGCAGTGAACATTGGTAGTGACACACTCTTTAGCCTATTTTCTTCGAGTAAAACGGTAGCCTAGTGCACAAGACTCTCACCTAATGAGGTCTGAGAATGATAGATGTATAAAGTCTTACTCTCATAAACAAAGAGTTTGTTGGAGAATTTGAATCGATGACACACTCTTTGGTAAAAAGGGTGGCCTAGTACACAGGGTCCCACCCAATGGGTCTGAGGAAGGTAGATGTATACAGTCTTATTCTTGTAAGCGAATAGCATGTTATAGTATTTGGACCATGACCTTCAGTGAGTTCATGCAATTTATGGTTTGTTTGAGAGTTGGATTTTGGAGGGGAAGGCTTGGGAGCCATGAAATACACTTGCAAGATGATTCCCAAGCCTTCATTTTCCTTTCCTTCCCCTCTAAAATCCAACTCCCAAACAAACCCTTGGTGGATCCCACATGAAATCGACCAATAAAGATTGTATTAAAGAGTACATCCACATTTCTCTTCTGAATCTAACATGTGATATGTGATGCAGGTAGTTTCTTTTGTGAACGTTTGGCCTACTATGGGATTGCCAGTAATCTTGTGACTCATCTCACAGCCAAACTACATGAAAAACATGTTTCTGCTGCAAGAAATGTTACCACTTTTCAGGGAACATGCTATCTTACACCTCTCATTGGGTCCTTCTTTGCTGATGCTTATTGGGGAAGATATTGGACAATTGCTGTGTTCTACGCAGTTTATCTCATTGTAAGTATACTTAACTGAAACAATGACATGATTTTATCAATGTTGAATTCCTCATGGACTTGGTATTGAACATATTTACTCACATGTAGTGTTTGGTGTGTGGACAGAACAGAATTGAATGAAATGTTCTGTTTGTTCTTTTAGGTTTCACCCCGTTAATGGAATCGAAATGCCTCACTATTAATGATCCAGTTTTTGGATCCAGATTTAAACTCAAACCGCATTTTAAGCTTAAACAAATTGGATTTAATCAGAACTAAGAAATGTACTTATCCCACCCCACTAAAGTGATCCAGGTTAGAGTTTCAGAGTCATCATGTCATGTTCTATTCTAGTTCTAAATACTAGAACCTATATGTTATGTTCCATCTTGTTCTAACATGTGTATCATAAGCTACCACTGTTTTAGTTCAAGTCCATTACCCTCCTTCTATTTCAATAACTTTGAATAAGAAGGATTGTGACTTGTGAAACTGTGTTGATCCTTGTAAAATCATGCTCAAAACCATGCAGCATAAGATCCTGCATTTATTCTTCTTCAATGAGAAGTCTTCTACTTTTTATTGTGACTTACTCTCTAAAACAGTGCATGCTGTAATTTGTTGTGTTTCTTAGATTGTATATATGAAAATGGTTTATTCATGCAAAAAGGATCCAATTGAGGTCAAATTTTCTATATTTTGTTGGAGAGTCCTTGTTTGCAATTCTACAAAGCATGGTCTTATATCGTTCATATCTGCACTAATACCTTATTTTCCACTTTCTTTTTATGTTGCTATTGTATTTTTAGATGACAATTATTTTCTGCAGGGAATTAGCATATTGACTCTTTCAGCAACCATTCCTGGATTGGAGCCAAATGAATGTGTTAGTTCTTTGTGCCCATCAGCTACGTTATCTCAAACTGCTGTATTCTTCCTCGGTCTCTTTCTAATTGCACTAGGGACTGGTGGTATCAAGCCGTGTATTTGGCCATTCGGGGCAGATCAGTTTGACGATACGGATCATAAGGAAAAAGCGAGTAAAGGATCATTCTTTAATTGGAATTACTTCACTAGTAACACTGGTGCACTTGTAGCAACCACTGTATTGGTATGGACTGAAGAAAAAGTTGGATGGGGAGTTGGATATGGCATTGCTACTTTCTTTATTGGTATTGGAATCATAATCTTCTTTCTCGGTACCCGCGTCTATCGATATCATAGGCCACGCGGCAGTCCTCTTACGAGAATTTTCCAGGTGATTGTTGCTTCTCTACATAAAAGGAAATGTAAGGTTCCTCAGGAGAGTAGTCTCCTATATGAAGTAGAAGTGGAGAATTCCTCCATAGAAGGAAGTTCTACACTACAGCATAGCAATGGATTGAGGTATGTCAAGCTTCAAACAACTATCAATTTGGAATTATTGTTGCTTAATATGTATCCTAAAATATATGTTAGCATAAACTTCTCTATCATTTTAACATGTATAGCCATTATTTATGGCATTCCTCTCTGAGGTGAATCTAGAAATGAATTGCCAAACATGTTTATTCCTGTTAAGATTGACCACAAATGGTGGAAATACAAATATTCTTCCTACATTAGCATGACAGATTTTATATTTTTTGTTTTCTCAAAAGAATAGCTTAGAGAATTCGCATCGATCTGATTCCATTTACTTCTGTTGGCATACTAATTATCCTTGTAGGGGCATTCTAGATTCTATACTTATGTAAAAAAGGAAATGACAGTTTACTTCTCTACAATAATTGAGTTTATGCTTAATCTTGTCTAGGTGCCTTGATAAAGCTGCAGTTATATCAGATACAGAAAAAGAGAGTCCTGAAGTAACTAACCCATGGAGGCTTTGCACAGTAACACAGGTGGAAGAGTTGAAGATTTTGATTCGCATGTTTCCGATCTGGGCGACAGGAATCATCTTCTGTGCAGTCTATGCTCAAATGTCTTCATTGTTTGTTGTACAAGGAAAGTTGATGGATGCAACTATTGCTTCTTTAACTATTCCTGCAGCCTCACTTTCAACTTTTAACATCATTGGTGTCATAATTTGGGTTATCATTTACGACCGAGGGATCGTTCCAATTGCGAAGAAGTTCACAGGCAATGCAAGAGGCTTCTCAGAATTGCAAAGGATGGGAATTGGCCTAGTTCTCTCAATAGCTTGCATGTCAAGTGCAGCAATATTAGAGAACAAGAGATTACAAATAGCAAAAGAGCTTGGACTAGTTGATAAAAATGTGCCTATACCAATTAATATATTATGGCAGGTTCCTCAGTATTTCTTGCTAGGTGCTGCTGAAGTATTCACATTTGTTGGGCAGCATGAATTTTTCTATGAACAAGCACCAGATTCGATGCGAAGCTTCTGTAGTGCATTGTCACTTCTGACAAATTCATTGGGCAATTATCTTAGCTCTTTGATTGTTACTATTGTTGCTTACATTACTACAAGGGATGGAAGTCCAGGATGGCTACCAGATAATTTGAATAAGGGTCATCTTGACTACTTTTTCTGGCTTTTAGCTGGACTCAGTTTCTTTAATATGTTAGTGTACATTGTCTATGCTAGAGGATACAAACAAAAGGCTTATAATAGGAGTTTTCCTCAAAGTCATTGATTGTAAGTCCAACTGAATCCTGTAGGTTTGTTTGCGAGTTTAGTTTTCGAGGGGTTGCGATGAAAATAGATGTATTTCTTGGCTTTCATATCTTCCATTTTTTCGTCCTCAAAACTCAACTCGTAAACAAATCCTTATGGTCTATTTGCGAGTTGATTATTGGAGGGAAATGGAGGGAAGAGAAAAACTTCAAAGCCATGATATACGCTTGCGAGATGACTTTCAAGCTCTTTCCTTTCCTTCCCTTCTAAAACTAACTCACAAACAGACTCTTAGAATTTGTTTACGACTTTGTTTCTCGAGAAGAAGAGAAGGCTTGAGAGCTATTTCATTTCGCCTACTCTTTGAAAATTAAATCGTAAACATATCCTAAATGTATCTATATGAAATTGTATGCTAAGATGTTGAATTCTTTTTTAACATTGGGCTGTATTGAAATATTTCAATTAGCTAAATAATGAATATAGGCATATAATGTTTACTATTTTTTTAATCTTAGACATCTATTTTATTGGTTTTTCTTTATTTTCAACATTCCCTTTAAGTTTTTCAAGTTCTCACAGACAATCCATGAAATTAAAGTTACCCTAGACCAATGCATGTAAGTAAGGAATCAAATAGGACTTTTTTCTTTTAAAAAAAAAGTGTAATATGGCAATTTACTTTATTTAAAATTCTGTGGTAACATTAGCATCTATGTTTTTTTAAATGTACTAGTTTATATCAATAGAAGTCTCTTGAATGAACACAATGCTGTGGCTCTATTTGTTTGATTACAAAGTTATTTTCTTAGAAAGAAATTTTTAATTAAATGTTAAAATATAGAAAATATCAAATAATTGAAGGAAAATTTAATTTAAGGTAATCAAATTAAAAATTAAATAAATCTTATGAATACTAAGGGCCAACTTTAATAAAGAACTTTAGTATTTATTCAAGTTCCATTTAATGTACCAAATTGATACCTGATACCTTACATGGTAAGTTAGGATTGATTAACATCTATATTGTCATAAACCAAATGCAATGAGGAAAGTGATGGACTAAATTAATAATATTAATGACTAAAATAGATTTATGGTACAAATCTCAAAAACTAAAAATGACTTTTTACTCCAAAGAGAAACTTATGCATGAATCAATGTCAGTATAATACCTACCACAAGGTAAGCCACCAGCTCCTACCAACTTCACCGTTGAATTTTAATCCCCACTCATTCATGACATAATAGAATCTCATTCCGCATTAATATAAGGCAACGTTATGACATGAAAAATATTAGTTTTAAAATTGTTTAATTTTGAAATCAAATCTAACCTATCTCGTTTAACACTCAAGTTCATATAGTAACTCAGACAATTTGTTGCTGGGAAAGTAAATGAATGAATTCAAATCTCATATATCTCTCTGGCACTTTGCGTTAATAATCCTGGTGTCGAAGGTCTAAGTAGGTTTTTATAGCATAAAGGAATAGTATTATATATTTTTTAACAACTCGAGCTTTCTTAGTGCCATAGAGACGGGTATCTTATTATTCAGTTGGATACATATTTTGATTTAATAACAATATATAAATAAGTATAATTATTATTCGATAAGTGATATATGAGAAATTGATTCAATTAAAGTGAAATTGGAAATATGTAAACTTGTTAAATTTATATTTGAGACAAAAAATTATGTTTTTGTACTTTTTAATGAAATTATGGTCTTTCCGAACTTTGAATACCACATGCTCCCCTAATCCAAATTTTCATTAAAAAAATCTAGGTTAAAATTCAAACAACTTTGACTTGAATATAAATACACCAAGGTTAGAAATTCATAATATATCCAAAAAAAAATTGGTTAATAAAAAAGTACATCATTAGAAAAAAAACTTTCAATAGAAAGCCTATGTAAATATTCTAACTACATAAATTTTGACACTAAGAACCACACACAAATGACACTTTTGCTGCCGTTAGATTATGCATGGAGCAATCAATATCCACACAAACTACAATGCCAATGAAGTAAACAAAATTCCACATAATTGATCCATTCAAAGTTCAAACCATAGGATAAAAAAAGATGGTCCATAACACCAAACCCATGATTTCTTTTTTCTTCTACTTCTTCTCATCTTTTCAACTGGGCCCCTTAACAGCATGCCATCAAGTGGGACCCATTTCTTATATGACTTTCCATATGGTGGAAGGATATTTACTAATATGATCCCAACAATGGTATTGAGAGAGAAAAAAATATTAAGGTCCTAAAAGAGAAACGGTTGGTAACAATACCATACCAGGGTCCATGTAGAAAAAACACAAAAGGAAAAGCTGAAATTTGAATTATGTCTCTTTGGGGGCATGTCTTTTCCTTAGTCTTGTGCTTTTTTACATTTAATGTAGCAGCACAATATGATGATAACATTGCAATTATTTAGTTCCCCGCATTATATAACCAAGGAAATATATATTTTTTAAAGTAAAGTCCCAAACACATTTTCAGAATCCCAAGAAAACATGCTACTTTTATTCTTAGCCCTGCGTTGACTGAGTACAACTACTACAGTTTGTTTTCTTAAAACTCGTCTATTGGAATGATATTGGTTGTCTCATGTGTCACTTTTTATATCTTATATCGAGTTGGTGAAAATAGAGCAAGTTTTTGAATATTACATGTTATCCTTAATAAGAACATTTTCAACTAAATTGTGTTAAAAAATAAGTCTATCTCATTCTCTTACATATAATTTAAATAATTTTTGAACTACTTATTTCATAGTTAATAATTGATTTTGAGATGAACGTTAATATAAAAGATATATTTTAATCATAAGTTAACAATAACTCTTCCCTTCATCCTTCGTCTGATAGACTTTTATGGAAGATGCATGTATATTTGGAAATAATTCATATATTAACTAACTCATTTTCTTTTACATAATTTAAATATTTACTAGTTACTTCTCTCATTGTCAATTGGTAGATCGAAACCTTAACAAATTAAATATATAAATAAGAACTACTGATATTAATTTTTAAAACATTATAACATTGCAATCTTACCATCATCTAATATTATTTACTAATCGATAGATTAATGATAAAAAAGATAAAGTGAAATAGAATATATTTTTCCATCCAAGTCTCCATGCTTTTTCTAATTTATTCCACAACTTATACATAAATAGACCCATTTCCCATCATTTTTTTTTGTAGGAACCAAGACACAAACTGTAGATACACACCTCAGTTATTACAACATGAATGAGCTTCATTCCCTAGCTTATACTACTACTAGCCTCCACAATTCTTCCCTAAGTTGGGATTATCATCACAACCTTGGAGTTCTCAACTCAGACAAAATGTCTTTAAGTACGATACTTTTCTTTATCTTTATATATTTCCTATGATTTCTTTCTATGATGTTTGTTCCTTGGATAACTAAATGTAATATATTATATTACATGGTTTTATTATAGCTAGAGTGTTACAATGATTGTTGATATTCAATATGCAGTGCCAACTATGGATGGAAATGCAACATCATTCTCATCACATCAAGAGTACTCTGATTTCTCATCTGGGTATCTTGAAGATGCTTTGATTGAATTTACTTCCAAACGTAGACGCATGATGCCTTGTTCTGATGAACAAAGCAATAGTAATTCAACTGAGGAGTTTGAAAAGGTATATAAGAATAATCTGTTTTTGAATACTTACCCTTTTTCATTAGTTTGAATTAATTGTTCTTGGAATGAGACTTTATATTATGTATCTTCAGAGCTTATGGAATTTCAATTTCAACTCCATATGGCACCAACAACAAGTAGAGACTTTCAACTGCATGAGCCATATAGAAAGGATTTTTGGATTTTCAGGTATCTTTTAGTTCAATATATCACTTTTGTAATTAATTATTAGAACATGGATCCCAAAGAAAAGAATGAAAGGAAATTATACTATTGATAATTGTTTTTGGTTATGCCTCTACTACCTTTTCTGATTTGTTATATGATATAATATTTTAGATGAGCATATAAGCAAATCAAGGAGCTTTATGAGCGAGGAACCAAATGTTCTTGTAGCAGAAACTAAAAAACCAGAAGAGACAATAAATGCAGAATCTGAATCTCCAAATTCATGCTCATCTTCCTACAAAGAACCAGTGATATCCAAGACCACAGAAGTTAATTTACTCTACAAAGACCCCACAGTTACCCCAACGAGTACATTTTTATTCCCTATCCCTCACTCTCTCTTCCAATATTCCTTTGTGTAATTGTATTCTCATATATATATATTCTATAAATATACATACTTATAAAAATATCACCTTATATCTACTGAAACTTTTACATTTTAATTACTATTATAGGCTTGTTCTGCCGTATAATTTGATGTTAGACATGTAAACGTATATTTGTTGTGTAATTAGCATTTTTCAAAAGAATAATGCTACCCACTTACACTTATAAACACGATCCCTTATATATTTATACAATTTGTACCAATTTGGTATAATTAGCTTTTAAATTTATACTCTAATTCTACCACCTTATTCATACATCAACAATGCTATTTGTAGACTCAAGTTTGCACATCAAACTTACTTTTTGAAGAAAAAAAATGAGGGTCACATAAATGTGAAACAAACAAAACATTATATTTTTCATAAACAACAACCATATAGTATACTAAAATAAAGTTTTAAATTGTGACTACAATATTGCAGTTGTAGTGATCACCGTAATCGCATCACACCACAATTGCAGTGTGACATCGAATCACAATCAGGTGGCCGTATCGGGCTACAATGCAACCGCATCGGAACAAATTCAAAAACATATTTTTTAATTACAAAATAATTTACACAAGAACAACCGCAATGATCACAATCACAGTAACCACAAACCTTAGCTTACAATTTAAAACACTCTACTTCTAACCTTATGATGTTATACATAATGAACAGGTATAAGTGATGAGATGATAAGAAAGAAGAAGGTTATAACAAGTGGTACAAGAGTGGTATATCCGTTTGCAATGGTGAAACCAGGAGGAAGAGAAGGTGATGTGACATTGAATGACATAAATGAGAGAATCCTAATGCCTCCAACAAGGCCAGTGAGGCACCCAGTTGGGGACTTTGCATGTCGGCCATGCGTATCAGCACAAGGTCCAGGCCTTTCAGGGAAAGCAGTGGTGGCCCTTACAAGAATTCATACCCAAGGAAGAAGAGGAACAATCACTATTATCAGAACAAAAGGTTAATTGAAGCAGTGTTATATTATGTACTTATGTTATGTAATGTTGTTATTTGGCCTACCTTTTTTCACTTGAAGAAACAGCTTTTTGAGGGCCTTATTTGCTTTGTTTTCAGTCCTTCTAAATTGTAAAGATGAAAAGTGATATGTGTATGTATAATGTGTCATATATGATATAATATATATAGTTGCAGCAACCTTATGTTAAAGCTGATCATTCTCACAGATTGAGGACCAGCATCAACAATTATTTTTCCTGTCTGGGTTGTAGAAAGGAAATTATGTAAAAGAAATAAAAAGAAAAATAATTTAAAAAAAGAAAGCAACACAAAAGATAGTAGCAGAATGATATCAAGGTTTTCTGCCATTGTTTAGGATTTTTGGTTCATTGATAAAGACACACCAATAGATGGAATTGCTTCGCCAACCCCCACTTTTTTCTTGGTCAGGGTTGGACCTTGGAGGACAAGGATCACTTGTCCCACAATTTTCCTGTTTCTCTGTCTCGGACCAATCAAATATGACAAAATAATATTAAAATATTAATTTCTGATTTTATAATTTTTCTTTTTAAATGAATGAAACTCTATGATTGACTTAGTACACCAAATGGAACATGAATGGGGACATATGATCTCCATTCCAAAATGCTACATCTATTAGTATTATGTATTGTATGGTTAAATTAAAATGTCTATTATTTATATATATATATATATATATATATATATATATATCGTAAATGTAAAGATTTATACAACAATTAGTACTTCCGTCATTATTTATTTGTATTACATTTTTTAAATAATCGATGATAATATATAAAACATAAATGATGGATGATATAGAGTAATAATGTTTAAAACTATTATAATGTTATAACATTCATCTTTTTGTTCCTCAAATTAAAATGGGGTATACAACTGTAAAGCATTTACAACTTAGAGCAGGTAAGATATTTAAAATTTGATTTACCAAATATAAAAAAGGAAAATGGTTATGCATGTAATTTTTTTACAATTTACACTGCTAAGTACTAACTCACCATCTACCATTTATGTATACGACTTTAGATTGTCATTGCACACTCATTAGAGTAAAAAATAAGAACTCCTGCAATTTAATTTAGTAATAAAATTTAACAAAATCCATTATAAGGAAGGATTGCTTTATATAAGCAAATTTAATACTGAAGCCAATATTCTTCCTCTTTTTCTTTTTTTTCTTCTTTTCTCTTTCCCTTTAGTGACAAGATAAACACTACTTTTACAATACAGACATACAGAAGAGAATAAGGCACACCTAAACTTATGGCTACCCCTAGTCTTTTACCTTTCTTTTCAAGAACTGAAGCTAAAACTTAATCTTACTATATTCCCATCTTTGAATTGAGTGCTTAAATATATGCACAGTCAATCTGCTTATGTTTATCTGGAAAATTATATGTAACACCATTTAGAAGCAATTTTTCTACTTTTAGCAAATTAACTTATATACTAGCATAATCAATTATTAGTTTTGTAATATATATATATAGGCTTAGATTCTCATGCTATATTTAGTGCACACTAAAGAGCAACAATATATAACAAATAGGGTGAATAGTAGCCAGTGAATCTCAAGAACTAGTACCTCAATCATTAGTCCTGTGCTTAATATTATATAATGTAGTTGTTAGCATTAAAAGGCCCGAATTCTTCATGTTCCCTTGTGATATATATGGCATCTTTCACCTAAGTCAAACCCAAATCAAATTTAAACATCAGATATTAGAGACAAAATCTAATATGGGACCGCATGAAATATTAATTAATTACTCATTTATTAGAGAAATCTAATACATTCCAACAAATAATATTTCTATTAATTCATAGTCCACTTAAAGTTGATACATGTTACATTTATTTATCAATAAGACACTTGTCTCAATAAGTTCTTACTAAATATTTAGATAAATAATTCAATTTCTAAGAGTTACACTCAATGGAATAGACAATTATACATTTAGATTAGATTAATTGATTTCTTAGTGGGTAAGAAATTACTGAAAGTTATACCAAACAATGATATTCTATTATTTTTTATAGTGTTTATGGGGCAAAATTGAATTCATTAGTGGTATTTGATCTCATGACCCAATGAGGTGTAGACCAACCTCACTTGAGGGGAGCAACTACGACAACTGTACGGCAAAAGTGTGAACAACTTATCTGACCTAAAATGTAAGTGGGGTTTGAGTCATTGAGTGGAAGATATCTGTTATGTGTTGTTTTGTTGTCTCATGCACCAACCATATATTGTCATTATTAGCTCAACTAGTCGCTTCTGACTTTTTCACTTTTCAATTTAATTTCTTGGACCATCTTTTTTATGTTATATATGTTGCACCATTTTGATATCTATGGTTATATTGAGTTTTATATTTTATTTGTTATCTTTCTTGCAAATATTTGTTATAAATTTGATGTGAGAAAATTTACTTAAAAACTGTTATCCGCTTAATAACATGGAAAACTTATCATTAGTATTAGTAGTGAAACTCCAAATAAATGATGACTTGAAAATAAATAATCAAATGACTGCCTTGGGTTATCTCGTATGCATGGAAACGCAATGATTGGCTTAGTTAGGCCTTTTAGAATTTATAAAAAAAACATTAGACCATGTTCCTTATATAATTCTAGATAGAATAATAATGAGGTAAAACTATTCGTAGTATTGTGACTTCAATATTTGAATATCCGAATATTATATATATATACAAAGCTCCTATACTTACGTGAAAGATTCAAAGAAAGAATATTATGTGAATTCATAATAAGCATTGAGCAATCTTTATTTATTACAACATTCCCATTTCGTGCATGTGATATTGTAGTCACGTAACTGCAACTTCAATTATTATGTTATTCTTTGTAAAGTTCTCCCTCAAACTTAATATTCTGTGTAATATATGTGATTTTTTCCGGACATATAATTTTAAATGGTTGACATAACCTTTAAAAAAATATTTATATGGACATAGAAAGCAGTGTAATGTGTATACTTTTTGTATCTTAAAAATGAAAATATATCATATGCAAAATACATTCCTGAATCTAGCATCCATATCATTGGTGGACGAACAGTGAGATAAAAATCGTTTGTTTGAGAAGTGATATTGATGGTGTAGGCTTTTCAAGGCCAAACAAGAAGGTAGACCATTTATATATTTAATTTAACAGGTTATGTATTTTATATAAATTTGGTTTCCATACAAAATTTAATCTAATTGACGCATAGAAATCATGTGTGTGTTGTCATAAAAAATATGCATAAAAATGTTAGGAATTTTAGTAATTTAATTTACATAAGATTCAAATCTTAATTTGCTCTGACAATGAGTTATATCTTTCATATAACTAATAGTATTTTTTCGTTTAGGGTTTAGGAGTATATGACTCCCTTTTGTATGCTTTTTGTGGTGAGTTGGAGGAATCCATTAGTCACTTGTTCTTTTCTTTCTAAACATCCTACATTATTTGGCAAAGACTATATTCTTACTTTGGACTTACCTCTATTATTCATAATGAAGTAAATACTCATTTGTCAATTCATGCATCTTTGTTACGGATGGACAACAAGAAAATTCATTTGTGGATGGCTCTTTGGTTTGTCACAATTTGGACTCTTTGGCATACTAGGAACAAATGTATTTTTGAGAACAAGCGTTTTCACCTTGATGAGATGATGGAGCTTATTTTGCTACATTCTTGGAGTCTTATCAATGTCCGCTTCCATTTCTTTTCTTTTTCTCTAGCTGATTGGTTGAGGAATCCTTCAAATGGTATTCTTCCGTATTATTTATAGAGATTTAGTGGATAGGAGTACCACTTGTTCTCCTAATTTTTCTTTATCTCTATATTAATTCTCTTATTGCTATAAAAAATAATAATATTTTTTCGTTAACTTAAATTCAATACAAACTTTTTTAGATTTATAATACTTTCACTTAAACTTGTTGAATAAATTTTGAAACTCACCACTTAATTAATAATGACAAATATAATACTTGAGAAAATGCTGACCCCTCTAATGCCTTTCCAATTCAATCTTTAGCTGGCATCAGCCTGGGCTAAGTAGATCAAAGAATGCCCCCCAAGTCAAGATCCCCTCTATTCTTAAATGCATGACCAATTAATGAGATCCAAAAATATAAATGGAAGTGGGTTCCACGCAAAAGAAAATCATCATTCATCATCTACTAAAGAATACATATTTGTCCATTCGAGCAATAGTACTATTAAGGCAACCAAAAAGATGTATTCAACTAGGATATTTTTAAACGGTCATTTCACTCCTTTATCATTTAGATTTTATTATTATATTATTTAGGTTTAAAGTAATATAAATGGATGGTAAATTATATATAAATATTTATATTGATATAATGTATAAATATTTGACTCATTAAAGTATTAGAAAAATTATAGAATTCATGATTTCAATTGAATTATGATTTAAAATTAAATAAATTTATTTCAAAATCAATAATATTAGTCCTGAATCAAATAATAATTTTTCAAAATATTAGCTAAAACAAAATAAACAGTCTAATATTAGAACCCTATTTTAGAATATATGCCATTATGCTATTTCTTCTTTGTACTTTTATATTTTGGATTTTATCTTGACATTCTTAATATGAATTGTGACACATAGAACTGACTAGGGCAGGAAGTGGTCACAAGTACAAGAGGCACAGGCAAAAAATAACCCAACTTTTATGTTGAGAGGCACATTAATGAATTGATTAACCTTCAAATAGTCACCTAGAAATCCAATGCAACTATGTTTTGCACTTTGCCTAAGGTTGGAATGCACGTTTAAGGATGAAATTAGAGGTGACAAAATTATCCACAATCAATAATTCATTTAAATTAAATACATTCAAATTCATCTGTTAAAGTTAATGCATTTAAATAAATATAATCTAATGAACAATATTTCTGACCTCACATACATTATTGTTTTTCATAATTTTCACATGTAAATTTAAATACTGAGATTTTTTAAAAATCTTTTTTAAATTCATTTTAAAAATGTTTTATCAAATAATAATTTTTAAATGGATTTTTTTCTTTCAAAAATGTTTTGGTTCAAATTATAAAAAATGGATTGGATATTCATTCATTCAATCTATTAAAATAATATATGGATGGAACAAGGGGTGGCAATATGGGTCGGCCCGACCTGGCCTGACCCGCCTTTGGCCCGCCCAAATATGGGCTGGCCTGACCCTTATTGCTAAAAGGGTTAAACATGCCAGCCCAACCCATATTTGGCAAGGCTGACAAGCTGGTGGGCCGGGCCATTTTTCCTAAAAAATATAGATTTTTAATCAACTTAATCACAATTTCAAAAATAAATATTCATCATGCCCGATAAATGTCTTTTAAAATAAAAAATCACAAACCAAAGTCCACAATCTCATAATAACATATTATTTTCGTTTAAAACTTGTAAGTTTTAAACAATAAGTCAACATAATCTTAAACTTTTAGAATCATAATTCATAATAAAGTTTCCAATTCCTAAGTTTTAAAAATTAGATGTTGTTCTATAGGGAGAAGATACCTCCACTTTTCTATTACTACCACCATCAACGTCTTTCAAATTTTCTTCTTCATCATCTATATTATGTACATGATTAAATTAATGAAGATGAATCAACTTACTCCTCATCCTAGCCATCAATTCTAGAGAAATTCAATGGTTTGAATTAGTAAGTAGATCTAAATCATTAAATATTCCTACAATTGATGGCTATGATGAGGAGTAAGTTTACTTTTTTACTATTGACTCACAAGCTTTCTTTGTTGGTGCCTTATGATTGTTCATTCATCCAAGTTAGAACATTGCAAACACTATATTAATTCAGTAACAATTAGTGTAAAAACTGAACAAAATGAATATTTGAAATTACTATGAACAATGGGTCTTCTGATTTCAACCATGGTTTTGTAAAAAAAGATTTTAATGACTAAGTATATTTGGTATTTTATTTTTCTATATTTGCATATGTCAATTATCTTGATATTATCTTTATAAAGCTATCAATATTCTCAACGCGTTTGAACATTGCAAACACTAACATAAGCATTCACTTAATAAAACTAATAAAATGAGTATTTCAACTAGAAGACTAAATGAAAGAATGAACTGAACTTTGGATATCAATTCATATCAATTCTCATGTTCTAACATATATACTGTCATACATAATTCAAAAATATGTTTAACCAAAATGCATATAAATAGCATCTTTATAATTACTAATGAAAGTATAATTAGTTGTCATGTAATTTTTCATTGTATACAGCTTTAACATAATCTATATCTTTAACCAATAACATAACAATATTGGAAAACTATGAGTTAATCCTCTATGTAATTCTTTCTTTTTTTATTGTTGGCTAGCCAGGCCAGCCCTCTTTGGCCCGTCTAGAAAATGGGCTTCCAAACCGAGCTGAATATGGGTTTTTGGGTTAAAATCCACAGTTCGGCCTGCTAAAAATGCTAATCCAAATGGGCTGGCCCGTCGGGTCAAGCCCATATTGTCATCCCTAGATGAAACAAATGAATTGGAATTCATTGAATATAGATCGATTGCATAGTTTAGAAATATAATTTTAGAGATTTATATAGATTGATAGATGACTTTCTATCTGTATGTTATAATTCAAATTCATCCAATTGATACCGGATAAAACTAATTAAATTGATCAAAGTTACACTCTTTCATGTCGTATTCGGTTTTTCCTCCGTGATATGCTACACCATCACAACCACTAAATTAGACACTTGTGTGTAAATGATAAAAACGTAAGGCTTTAATTCTTTTGAAGTTTTAAAGGAGGGCAGTTTTGGAAAACACTCTAAAAACTGGTAAATTAGGAGCGTGAGTAGGTCTATTGGAGTGTCAATAGAAACATCATTTTTATATACTTGAATTATTATTTAATATATATAAAATTATTTTATTAAATGATCATATAATTCTACAATGGAAAAGATTAATCGTATAAAATTAGTCTTTCACCTATTAAATAAAACTATACATGATACTTCAAAGAAATATGAACAAATAATTATCTCCTAAAATTTTGCATAAAATATTTGGAGCATCACGTATATATCGTAGTCAAATGAAATACTAAACTTTCTTTTGGAATGGATTTTTGTAGTGATGTATGATCGTAGTATGAAAGTTTAGTATTTGTTCGTCCAATAATTAGAGAATATTCTAGGAAATCCAGTAAGATACGTTTAGACAAAATTCTCCATCTTCATCCTCTATAATTATAAATCATATTGGGAGCACAATGCAACAAGTCGGCGAATGAAGATTGAAAAGTACACAAACATTATTCAACACATATACGGTTCATGTGATACTTTATTGAAGCTATAAAACCTTTTGAGATATACATTATAAGTTTGTAACTTTGCTTTACTTAGTCCTCTCTTACAATTAGTTCCACACTTTCCGTCCTACATCAGATACACAATGCAACAAAATGACATAGAGCAATACTTTATTTAGTTAGAGTAGATGGTTGTTAAACTATAGATTTGTTATTTCAACCTTTCTTCAGCACACATCATATTGTTTTATTTTTTTCTGAAGTTTTTGCTTTTAGGTTTCTAATCTAACCTTTTAAAAAAACAAAAAATTAGTTGTATAGGGTGGCGTTAGGCCATTGATGTCCATTTCCTTTTGGAGTGTTGGCTCTTGTCTAGAAACATAGAGTAGATTGTTATGGTGTTTTTTAGAAGCTATATATTGTGCAAGGTGCAGGCCACGTTGCCAATTCTACTTGAAGCTGTGCAGGCTATGTTGCCATTTCGGCGGATCATCTTTTTTATAGTTTCTCTATGGTTCGTTGGGACTTGTGGTAGTGTTCCGGTAAGTCTCATTGTTTACAATATTTTTTGTCGGTTAAATGTCCCTTTTAAAAGGAGTTTACTCCGTGCTTTGGATAGCTGAAATTTGGTCACTTTGGACAAGTTGAAATGATATCATCTTTAACAACAAAGAAGATGCGTATAGAGGAGCTTGTAGATGAGATAAAGTTGAAGTTCTGGTTATGGATCAAAGGAATACAGTAAAAATAAAATCATATATATCTTGATTTGAATGAGTTCCTGATCTGATTTTATGATTGAGTTGTTATATTGTTAGGTCTCTTTAAGACAAGTGGATGATAGATGTTCCCTTCAGTCTCATGTTGGGTTTTTTTCTTCTTATCTTCTGTGATGTTTTTAGACTTTTCTACTTGTAATTTGTTCCTCTTTAATAAAATTTCAATTATAAAAAAATAAATCAACCAAGATAATCCATATTTCAGACACAAATAGAAACATAATAAACTAATCAATAAGAATCTTGTATATTTCTATACTCACTATTTTATCTCATTATTTTTTTGCTAATGAAAGAAAGTTACCCTAATAAAGATTCTCATAACTACTTTTTTAGATTACAAATTTTTTTTTGTTAGAGTTTAAAATCTATACACCGTAAAGTTTTTTACACAATATACATTATTTACTATTGATTTGTATTACTTTTATTTGAGAGTCAATGATAATTAACATATTAATGATGAATGATTTACTAAGAGTATAAAAAACACTTACAATATTAGTGTATACATATTAAATCATTTTTGTTAACAACAATAAAAGTAACATAAAATAGTAGGTATTGAAGATTTAAGTTCATAAAACCAATGCTATTAAAATCGTTTCGGTTAATGACTCGGTAAGGGCACTAGACTAGTGAGTCATTGGTTCAACTAGTGGGTCAATGGTTAGACCGATTAACTCAGTTTAAATTAAAAATTCTAAAATTTTATAATACTACATAATAGTATTTAATAATTGCATACTCAAAATTTAAAAACACTAACTTGCCTAATTAAATAACTAACAAAGAAGATTTTACTACTAAAAATGACATAAGTTAGTTGAAAACATCATCAAACAACATATAAACTATGTTTTAACTACAACAAAAGCGTACAATAAAATTAAAATTTAATTAAACAATGAATATTTTGCTATAACATAAGTTAACAAATGACAAACCTAATTAGTTAAAATACTTAATTTTTCACCTAAAAACAACATTGATGGTTGTTCTAAAAAAAATTATTTGATTGACACGGCTGGTCCAACCGGTTCAACCATCTGAGTTGCCAATTTCAGGCTTAAACTAACTGAGTCAACCCAATTTTGATGCAAGATCAATTAGATGAGAGACTCAAACCAATTAGATATCTGGTTCACGATTAAACCGGTCTAATTGGCCTATTCGAGCTGAGTTTCATAATACTTCATGAAACACTATCTTACATTGTTATGTCCTTGACCAAATCAAGAACATGTATGGATGATAAACTACAGCTTCAAAATATTATGAAAATTAATTAACAATATTATTTTATAGGATTTTTCCAGTAAATCAATGACTTTTATGGATATTTTATTTCTAATGTTATTGTGAAATCCTTGCATGCTTGTTTCTTAGCTTTTTTCTTTACTGGTAAGTGGTAACATCTGTACGTCATGGATGCTTCTTCTGATTTCTTTTTCTGTTGTTCTCTTTAGTCTTTACATAGATTAAAAAGAATTCAATATAAATCCAAAATATACGTGAGAATAAGCTTTTGCTTTTTCAGATACTTTTTCGGTGGAAATTAGATTCCCACTTTTAGATTTTAATAATAGAAACACAATTAACCCCTCAAAACAAAATCTTTGGTTTCGCTAAAATGATTGAATGACGATAGGAACGTCATACCTTGACGTCATGGAGGCTACTATCAGAGTATTTCGAGGTTCATTTTTCATTTAGTATAAAATTTGTGTTTAATTCAAGGGTTTTTGGGTCGACCCTTCACCTTTTTCAACTAATAGCCCATTCTTTTGTTTAAGTACCCTTTTTTTATCCAATAATTTCTAATAACCAAAAATACCAATTCTCTCGAACCACAAACTCCACTATCTCAAACTTCCTAATAGATGTGTAAGGGTCTGTCCGATTTAAATTATTGGGTATTTTAAGAACTGAACCAAACAAAAAATATAGTTTGGTATATGTGAATTTCATTGATGGAACCAAATTGTTATTAACGGTTTGGTTCATTAATTCATTTTTTAGTAGAACATATAAAATTTTATCATGTATCTATAGGTTTGATATTGTGTCATCATTTCTCCCTAAATTTCTTTTTACTCAAATATTACACAAACTTGTTTAATTACTTTTGTTTATGAGTTTACAAAAGTGGAGGGGGTGTATGTGTTAAGTATAGCTTAATCTTTAATTCTATACTAGACTCTATAGAAACAATTTCTTAAAAAATTAATTAAACTGCTATATCACCCTACTAATATTTTCATTGGTTTTATAGTTTGGAATTATAATGAAATAATGCATGTAATGTTTAAATGTTTTAGGGTTGTTATTTTAATTAGTTAAATTAAAGTAATCTAATTCAAACATAATTATGATAAAAACTTTATATAATTAATTATCTTATTTATGACAAATTAGAAATAAATAAAGTGTGAAAAGTCACAACTCAATGATCCATGTAAAGGGATGTCACTCTTCTTCATGAAAGAGGAGTTATGGATAACCCAAACTAAGGAAGGCTTTGGCCCGTCGTTATAAAGAACAATTATAGAAGAGAACCCAATTTAAGTAGGGCTTTGGCCCATCGTTTGAGGTCCTTTGACTCTGCTTTGACACAATTACTGAATGAATTTTAATTCAATTTTCCTTATGGATGCATATGTTTATATTTAGAAACTCATAATAAATAGTAATTAGTAATTCAAATCATGTTTACCTCCTTTTCATGTCAAGTTCTAGAAACGACTATCACATGGCCATTCCATTAACAAGATTATTGTTATAGTATGCCACATTTTCAGTATTATATGAAGTTTGTTACCTTTATCAGCCAAATTCATCACCACTTGCACACCTCTTGAGTTCTTTTTAGGTTGTTATCTGAACTGGGATCTTTTAATACAACTTAGTACGACAACCTCAAACATTACTTGGATCAAGAAAATTAGAACACTCATCTAAGAGACCCGAATAGAGCAATTACTTTGTGATTAACATTAATGTTCAACATATTTCGATTTACCATTCAAATTCATATTTCTATTTTCCAATAACTTATTAGGGGCAGAATTCCACGTTCCAAATCATAAGAAAATACTCATTCTTTCGTTCATATTCTTAAAATGAATAAAAAACTTTCGATTCATATGAACAACAATTATTAAGAGAACGATAATGCATACCAAAAAATAATTTGTTTCTTGGCCATATGGTAAATCATTGACCAACTGAACCATGTTTTAGGCCCAACAAAATCTGACCCATTTATTGTTTATGACCATTTCACCTACTTAGTTGTCTTGTATTTAATGTAGGTCATATATAGTTACAAGCAATTAATGAATAAAGAAGCGAAAATGGATCGAGTAATGATACATTTTTCTACTAAATTTTCTTACTAATACTCTTATTCATAAGATAATGGCATATGTTACTTACAAACCAATCACTAATAAATAATAAATAAAGTATTATGTAACATATGTCTTTTTTTTTTGTAGACAGAAGTATTAGTATGAGGATATATCATTTTCGAAATAGATCATAGATGAGAAGCTGATGTTTTTTAAGTTGTTTTTGAATCATGGTAAGGGTTGACTTGAGAAGCAAAACAAAAGGTACAAGAAAACACCAATTTGAGGACCCTCTTTAGAACTTTACCCCTCTTAGGGATCAATCTAGGTGATGAAGTTGGTGAAGCCATGTTCATAAGAATAGTGATGATAATTGAAAATTTGGAATGGTACAATAAGAGGGAGTGAACGTTGGTTTAAATATGAGGGTGTGAAAGCCGCGTAGACTAAGAGAAAGGCGTGTGTGATGTGGATTGTAGGAAAATTTTGGTAATATAACTATGCAAGACCCATTCTAAAGTGACCTTTCTTATTTATTTTTGAGTTTTTTGCATAGATGACATCACTCTATATATTATACAAAAATGGTGGAAGAAATTGTTTCCATTGTTCTAGACACTGAAACAGTTTGATTACCTTTTTCCCATTATATTTATCAGGATTCGAGTATTGCCTTTCGAAATAATACAAATATATATAGTATTCAACATTACAACTGAACTAATCCAAGATAGTTCTTTTTTATAAGTGAAACTTTATTAAAAAGGTAATAAAATTATAACAATGAATCTAATAAACAAGACACATGGAATAGAATAAAATCCCAACATGAGTCCTAAGAGAATATATATTACTCATCCAAGACATAAAATGCCTAACAATAATAATCCAAACATTAAATTGGATTAAATAAGCATTCAAACCAAAATATAGTTGTGTCTTTGTATTTTCCCTTAATTCATAATCAAAACTTGAATTTCATTTCCTCCGTAAGCTTCTCCATCCATACCGCTTTATTCATCTAAGATGGTTTATTTATATGTTTATATGAAGTTCAACTCCTCTCCAGTACTGAAATATGAGGATGAGATTTTTTTAAAGATTTCTTATTTATTTTTAATAAAAAATAACATGTAATCATAATTGTTAAAAAAAATTATCGCATATTTTAATCCTATTCAGTACTAGAGTCTCCAATACCGAAGACGATACCCACACATTTATATGATAAGAAGATTACCACTTATTTCAATGTTGTATTCCATATATATTAACTACTTAAAAGATTCATATAATTCATAATATAATCAATTACACGTAAACAATATATTATTTCAAGAGCTCATTGTAAATTGATTTAATTTTATGTTTGTATGTGTTTGATGAAAAACACAATTTAAAAAAACATTTTGTTTGGGTTGGAAAAAAATATTTTTGTATAGTAATAACACCATAGTAATACTCTTATTGCACATACTGGAAATGATCGAAACATGTTATTATATAAACTTTTATATTGTCTAGTATTGTAATATATAAGAGAAATCAATGTTATATATTGGACTGAAATTCCTTTATTATAATATTCACTAATTATAAACATCAATGAGAAACATTCATTATGGACATTTAGGATCATGAATGTGTTAGAATTTGTAACGCTTATTCTCCAATGATACTTTGGTATCTCCCATTGTTTTCGGGTACATAGACACAATTGATTGAATTTTGCTAATAAATTATCTTGTCTTCTCTTTTTTATTTGATTGTTTGTGATCAAAATTGCACAATGACTGATTTTGTTGCAACAACAATTTGTATCAGAGCTTATTGGTATATGGCTCTTAGCCCATACGTCAAATTTCTTACCTTAGGTGCCACAGTATGGGAAACTAGGGTGAACGATGTGTTGGCTTGACAAGGTTTGCCAAAGGCACTGCGCAATGATAAATAAATGAGTTCAATGAGAAGGAAAGATGACGAGACCATAGATGTGTTGGATCAAGAACTCCATAAATCCACGTATTGAATTAGGACCAAAGTGGAGATAAAGTTTCAAGTATTGAGTCAGACTCTAAGACAAGTGTTTGCAATATCTCTCTAGATGTTATAGAGGATGATATCATTTGAGATGAGAAGTGGAATATCATTATGGTATGTATGTTTCATCACGGTGAATGATATTCATTTTTAGCGGATCCATAGAAGCACACATGCACTGGTTGATTATAATGTAGGGTGTAAAACGATCATTGGCTTGGTGTAAGCATTGTAAGAATTGGCTTTAGATGCAAAAGTGTGGCGCAAGAGTTGAACGACATTGGCACAAGATGTATGTTATGAGTATATTCCTTATGGTGATTATGATAGTTCTTTTGTACTATAATTGTTGGAGTTGACAATTGTGGCAGTAGTTGTTGCTTTTCAAGGAAAGTCCAAGGTTCAGCTCAAGTGAGTATTGAAGATGACGGTTGTTAATGAATTTTGGTGTAAATTATCCATAATATCGAAATGCATCTTAGCAATGGAGAGCTATGTAGCGTGTTCCATTAGACGATGATATGAGAAGTTAGACTACAAGTTTGGAGAGCTAGGTTCTTGGTAACATCGTCAAGGATACTTGCAAAAACTTATGTTGAAAGGGGAAAACTCTCATGTGGAGGAGCTATTAAATAAAATTAGACATTGAGCAGGACGAAACAAGATATTTGTTAAGGTGAAGATTCTTGCATAGATTTTCAAAGGTGGGAGATAGTCATTTATTCAACCAAGGTGGAGATTGTTGGGATGCTTGAGACATATTATAATATGAAGTCTCACATTACTTAGTATTGGAATAGAAGCGAGAAATCAATATTTTATATTAAACTCAAGTATCTTATTATAATATACATTACTTATAAGCATCAATTAGAAACACTTTATAAAACATGTAACATTTATTATCTAATAATATCTTAGTAGCTTTCAATGTTCTTCATCACAGTCATTCAAGCTAAACCTTGGAGCTTCATTCGAAAGCTTCAACTGCTACGACCATGTCTACTCCGAGTGATATTAGAACTAATAGTTCTGCTAGGATACAATGAACTTAAGGGGAGCAGCCCAGTGAGTGTATAGTACCCATACTTGAGTGGAATATTATTGGATTTATTCAAGTGTGAAGTCTCATATTGGATATGAGAGAATAATGAAAAAGTTTATAAGTGAAAAATGCTTAAGATTTTGGTTCAAGTCATGATGTGCCAACATGAATAAGCTTGATCAATAAATAATATTATAGTTATGTTGTGATAAATAATATTGTAATTTATTTATCTTTCTAATAAAAATTATATTCCTTTAATTTATTGAAGGTTGTCCCAAGAGTAATATTGACATGTGCATATCACTTTCAGCTTCCCCAAAAAATTCATTTCCTCCATAAGTTTTATCAAATATATATTGAATTAAACTTAAATAACTATTCCAGCAAAGAAACTTAAATTTGATATGAAGCAAACTAGCTCTAATTAGTATGTCATACCATGGTCTCTTCTTTGGCCCAACAATGGTTAAGCCTTTGAATGAGTCCTGGTTGATTAATTGAGACTTTGCTTAAATTAGACTTCAAAATCCAATAAAATCAAGATTCAGGACATGCTTACTTACTTTAACTTGATGAAATTAAAGGAAGTGGTCCAGGGATAGAATATCATAGGTAGCAAAAAGGAATCTGGATTCCTTAAAGTAGTATCTCTATAATTCGAACTTTGAACAAGTCATCGTACAGTTGCTTCTTCAGATCAAGAACTTTATCAATCAATATTGGTCCATCTTTTTCTCCAATAGATAATTAATATCACCCAATAATTATATCAAAAAGTTGTATGTATAAATAAAATAATAAACTAAATACTTATATAATATAATGATATGTAAGAGTATCACTATTTCTTATAGGTCATGTGCTATCCTTGTCACGTGATAAGGAACCAAATTCAAAATGTTAACTCATAACTAATGCCAAATCTAAAATAAAAACACAACACTAATTTTTAAAAACATTAGGAACAAAATCAAATTTTTAGAGGACTTCATTTTTGTATAGAGTCCAAAATTAATAATAAAATAACACACTTTACAGATATGTATGTGTGTGGGGGAACAACTAAGTGATCAGAAATGGGAACATTTTATCTCCATGGTTGGATCAAGATGGACGTCTCAAATTAAGAACCTTTTAACAAAAATATCAAATGTTCTTCTTTCTTCCCCACCCCATAAACACACACCACAAAGTCTATTGGTGAATCCACAAATTAATTATTATATTAAATAAAGGAATGAATACTATAAAAAAAATGCAATGGAACTTTGAATATCTAATCAGATAATTACAAACATTTGAATTGAAAATCAACAAATAATCTAATTGATCATGGAGCGTTGGATATCCATAAAAAAAGTAATAAGAACTTAAGTTTAATTATTGTGTTTGAAGAAAATATTGTTTGTAGAGCTAACCCCATTAATCCTATAGATTACTCATAGAAATTAAATTATTGATTTTTTTTATAGTTTATTTGGGAATTTAATCAAATCTTAAACCACTAGATAAACTCATTGATTTATTGAATGGCATCAAAGATTCACTCCCTTAATTTTAGGAAGTAGATAACGTGGTTGCCTTACAAGAATCTATCCGATTAAAAGAGTTAAAGCAAAGTAGTCTTTAGCTTAGTCAAATGGAAAATTATTAAATTATGGTCACAACTCATGATCTTGCACGCGTGACTTCACATGCCTGCTCACTTGTAAATGACAAATAATTTCCATAATCATGGAAGTAATTGTCTTAGGAGTTTTAAATAATTGCTCTGCAATATTACTGATTAATTTTCAACAATTGAGTCTCGGTGAATTTAAATTAATAAAAATACTAAATTATGAGAAATATTAACTAAGTTTGATACGTTAGTAATATGGTTTAGGAAAAGTAATAATGTTTAGAGACATACAACAACAAATTAAAACTAACTCATTTCCCTCTAAGAGACGCATTAAAAGCTACTGAAGGGTCACATTTTTGTTTGATATTATCTCTCACATTTTTTTTTTGTAAGAAACTATTTTTTTTGGGTTTATGGTTTAACCACCCTGCTGCATACACAATGCACACACTCACTCCTTCTTGTAGTAACAAAGAGGCAATGGAAATTGAGAAAAAAAGAAAAAAAAGAGTATAAGGAGAAGAAGAAGAAGTATATCAATGAATGACCTCTTGTATTGAAATGAATCTTTACATACCAATACAATACACACTCTCTAAAAACAAAGTCTAACAACTACTACTATTTATAGTAGTTTTCCCAACCTACTTAACTAACCAAAGTTTCTATATAAGGAAACTATGCTAATTATACAATAAAGGCTAGAATTACATCTTCTCTAATACTCCTCCTTAATTTCAGCCTTCATTCAATAGTCTTTACTCCAATTTGCCATCTGAGATTCACAAACCTCTCTTTCTTCAAAGCCTTGGTGAATATGTCAGCTTGTTGATTTTCAGTGTTGCAAAACTCAAGCTTTATTCTTCTTTTATCCACCTGATCCCTTAGGTAATGGAATCTGGTTTCAATGTGCTTACTCCTTCCATGAGCCACAGGATTCAAGGCAAGATCAATGGCTGACTTGTTGTCAACCATCATCAGAATACCATCCTCTTCTTCGTGCAAGCCAAGTTCCTCCATTAAAGTGCTCATCCAAGCTGCCTGTCGTGCACACATGGAAGCAGCTATGTATTCACTTTCACAAGAAGATAAAGCTACAACATCTTGTTTCTTAGAGCACCAACTAATAGGAGCCTCCCCTAGCTTGAACAAGTAACCTGTGGTACTCTTCCTATCAGATTTATCACCACACCAATCAGCATCAGAGAAGCCAAGCAATTCTAACTTGCAATTGATGTTCTGTTTAGAAGGAAACATGATTCCTAGGCCAAGAGTTCCTCTGAGATACCTCAACACTCTCTTCACAGCAACCAGATGAGATTGGAGAGGGTTCTCCATGAATCTGCTTGCTACACCTACTCCATAAGCAATGTCAGGTCTTGTATTGCATATGTACCTTAAAGTGCATATCATCTGTCTAAACAGAGTTTTATCAACCAATTTCTCCTCCTCAATTTGAGAGTTCAGAGAGTTTGCTTCTGCTGGTGTGTGTGAGATATTGCAATCTGCCATGTGAAACCTTTTTAACACATCAGTTATGTATTTGCTTTGATGCATCACTATACCAAGCTTTGTCCTCTTAAACTCAATGCCTAGGAAGTATGCCAACTCTCCAAGATCTGTCATTTCAAACTCAGACTTCATTTGCTGTTTGAAAGTTGCAATTTGATCAGAGTTTGAACAAGTTATTAGTAGGTCATCCACATAGAGGCAAACAATTAGAGATTCTGCCTTGTTCTTGCTTTTCACATAGACACCATGTTCAGAGGTGCATTTTAGGAAACCAATCTGTTTCAAAAATGCATCTATCCTCTTGTTCCATGCCCTTGGAGCTTGCTTCAATCCATAT
>NC_032020.1:9032598-9033963 GCF_001865875.1 Lupinus angustifolius
TTTCTGTGCTAGTGTTCCAATTCCAGCACTGATTTTCTTCAAATCTCAAGTCTCTACTCATCATTACTTTGTTGTTCTTTGGATCAAACACTTTATAGGATCCTGTGGAATGATAGCCCAAGAAGATCATTTTCTCTCCTCTTTCATCTAGTTTCTTCCTTCTGTGCTCAGGAACATGCTTGAAGCAAATGCATCCAAAGATCTTAAAGTGACTCACACTAGGCTTGAGTCCACTCCAAGCTTCTTCTGGTGTCTTTCCATCTAATCTTTTGGTTGGACATCTGTTTAGAATATGCACAGCAGTAGAGACAGCTTCACCCCAAAACACCTTTGGAAGATTCTTGGTTTTGAGCATACATCTGGCCATGTTGAGTATGGTTCTATTTACTCTTTCTGCTGCACCATTGTGCTGAGGTGTGTATGGTGCTGTAACCTCATGTACTATGCCTTCTGTTGTGCAAAACTCATGAAACTTTGTTGACACATACTCACCTCCACCATCAGACCTCAACTGTTTCAGTTTGGTTTCACTCTGATTTTCTGCTTGAGCCTTGAATCTTTTGAATATCTCAAACACTTCATCCTTATTCTTCATAAGGTAGATCCAGAGTTTTCTGGTGTAATCATCCAAGAAGGTTATAAAGTACCTATTTTCTCCAATTGAGTTCACCTCCAATGGTCCACACACATCAGTGTGCACCACTTCCAGAGCCTGCACAGTTTTAGTAGGTATTAGTGACACAAAAGAATTTCTGGTTTGTTTACCTGAGATGCACTCTTCACACAATTGATCTGGTGCCTTGATTTGAGGTAGTCCAGTCACCGTGCCTTCTCTGCTCAATAGGTTCAAACCCTTAAAATTTAGGTGTCCAAACCTTTGATGCCACAACCATGAATCTCTTTCACTTGTTGACAAGAGACATCTTTGATCACCAACTTGAATACCTATCTTGAAGGTTCTGTTTGAGGATAGTGGTGCCTTCAAGATGTTATTCTTGTCTTGATCAAAAACTCTGAGCATACCATCCTTCATCTCCATTGAGTAGCCCTTTTCAAGTAGTTGGCCTAGGCTTATCAAGTTGCTCTTCATTTTTGGAACATATAGCACATTGGAGATGTATGCCTTCTTTCCATCTTTTCTTTGTATCACTATTTTTCCAATACCTTCTGCTGAGACTGCACTGTTATCAGCAAACTTGACTTTGCTTTTTGTAGTTTCATCAAGGGAAGTGAACCACTCTTTCTTTCCAGTCATATGGTTTGAACAACCTGTGTCCAAGTACCACACATCAGAGTCTTCATTCGAGTTCATGACTGTTGCCATCAGAAGATATTGTTCTTCACCATCTACCTCATCACCTTGTG
>NC_032020.1:9034063-9034795 GCF_001865875.1 Lupinus angustifolius
CTCACTTCTTGGAATCGAAAGATGGTGTGCATTTGTATCCTCCATCTGTCATAATTCTTAGAATCTAGAATTGGTAATGTCATGGAGAATCCATTGCTGTTTGCCATCTTTACTCCTTCTTGCAGAGCTACAAGTTTGCTCTTTCACTGCCTTCTTCCTCGATCTTCTTGAACAAGAACCACACAGAATCTTGATCCTCCTAGCTCTTGATACCACTGTTAAACCAAAGCCAACTTAAACCACCCTGCTGCAAACACAGTGCACACACTCACTCCTTCTTGCAGTAACAAAGAGGCAATGGAAATTGAGAAAAGAAGAGAAAGAAGAGTATAAGGAGAAGAAGAAGAAGTATATCAATGAATGACCTCTTGTATTGAAATGAATCTTTACATACCAATACAATACACACTCTCTAAAAACAAAGTCTAACAACTACTACTATTTATAGTAGTTTTCCCAACCTACTTAACTAACCAAAGTTTCTATATAAGGAAACTATGCTAATTATACAATAAAGGCTAGAATTACATCTTCTCTAATACTCCTCCTTAATTTCAGCCTTCATTCAATAGTCTTTACTCCAATTTGCCATCTGAGATTCACAAACCTCTCTTTCTTCAAAGCCTTGGTGAATATGTCAGCTTGTTGATTTTCAGTGTTGCAAAACTCAAGCTTTATTCTTCTTTTATCAACTTGATCCCTTAGGTAATGGAATCTGGTTTCAATATGCTT
>NC_032020.1:9034895-9037591 GCF_001865875.1 Lupinus angustifolius
GTCCAAACCTTTGATGCCACAACCATGAATCTCTTTCACTTGTTGACAAGAGGCATCTTTGATCACCAACTTGAATACCTATCTTGAAGGTTCTGTTTGAGGATAGTGGTGCCTTCAAGATGTTATTCTTGTCTTGATCAAAGACTCTGAGCATACCATCCTTCATCTCCATTGAGTAGCCCTTTTCAAGTAGTTGGCCTAGGCTTATCAAGTTGCTCTTCATTTTTGGAACATATAGCACATTGGAGATGTATGCCTTCTTTCCATCTTTTCTTTGTATCACTATTTTTCCAATACCTTCTGCTGAGACTGCACTGTTATCAGCAAATTTGACTTTACTTTTTATAGTTTCATCAAGAGAAGTGAACCATTCTTTCTTTCCAGTCATATGGTTTGAACAACCTGTGTCCAAGTACCACACATCAGAGTCTTCATTCGAATTCAAGACTGTTGCCATCAGAAGATAGTGTTCTTCACCATCTAACTCATCACCTTGTGCCAACTTGACCTCCTCATCTTTCTTGTGCCAACTTAACTTAAAATATAGTTTAAATGAATTTATATGAATTAATGGAAAGTAGAGGTAGCAAAATTATTCACAATCCACAATCCATCCAAATTTATTCCTTAAAACTAATAAATATAATTCAATAGATAATATTGATAATAGATGAATTCAAATATATTCATTATATCCGATGAATATTCATGGATAAATCCATTTGGATGAATACCACATCCATCCAAAAATAATAATAATAAAAACTTTTTTCCGAAAAAGTAACGTGCAAACCCAAACCCCTTTCTGTCTAACTTTTTCAACAACATCATCCTTCTTCTTGACAAAACATTCTTTTAACAAAAACTTTCAACAACATCTTCTTCTATGGAATCCTTTTTCAATATATTCCTTCTTTCTCATGTTCATTGAAGATTTCATTTCCCCCAACTTTGATGATTTCTCCAATGCTTTATTTTAATTTTGATGTTCCTTCAAGATCAATTAAAATATCTTTTGATTCATTTCTCTCAATAAAACCCTAACTTTTTTCTTTGAGAATTTAAAAAATAGGTAATAGAATTCATCCATGAAGCACATTTGAATCATAAAGTAATTATCACTTGCTCCTTATGCAGGTATTGGATTACATTTTAAATCTAAATCCATACAAATTTATCCAATTATAATCGTTAATGAAAAGATTTTCATCTATCTATTAACATCCAAATCCATCAAGCCACCCTTATTCCTAACTGATGAATGTTAATAAATGAAAGTTTTTGATAATTATTCTTTGGTTACCATAATCTTATAAAAAATTATTCATTTTTTACTTCACCAACCGTTCTTTATTTGACTTCAACTAAAATGGAAAGTATCAATCAAACATAATATAATGATGTAAGATTTTATTAGATCTTCAAGTATTACATTAAGTTAAAAATCAAATATTTGATTTTTGAGATTAATACTTACTAGAAGGGATAGTCATATAGATTGAAATGAATTAGTTAATTACCGGTAACATCTACATAGAACCATTGATTATATAAAAAACTAAAGTAAAAAGAAATAGGTTGAGTGTAGGTGCTTTCTTTAAAAAACATTCGCATATTTCTTAAACACGACTACACAAGGCATGCGTGATTTTGTCATAAGCTTTTTTCTTACAAGATTTGAGTCTAACATTTTAAATGTCTCACATGCCTAACTTAAAAAGTTTATTTAATGCCTTATCGGTATATGATATAAGTCTTCTACTGTGCTAATATGCATATACCTAAAGCTAATATAATAACATATTATTAATTATTACAAAAATTATAACGACCAGGTCAATATGTCAAGCTTAAAAAGCATTTTATGGGGTGTGTCCTAACTTATTTAGTTGAACAAACTTTCAAAAAATCTCTGTTTATTCTAAATTTATTTTATATTTGATCTAACAAGACCAAATATAGGACATGCTACTTTGTAGATTAATCCTATGTGATTGCAGCATGCACCCTTCTTATTCATATGGAGGGGAGGATTGAGCTTCTCTAATATATATTTTAATTAATATGTATCAATTCATATGATAAATGGTCAAAATTATAATACTTAATAAATGAATCAATATTAAATTTTGATCTTGATTTATATACATTGGCCTATAAAATGCAAGCTGCATATTCGAGGAACTCTACCCATACTTTGACCCTTTCATTTGATTATACACTTTAAGTCTCAATATAGTTGATAGATAAATTGTAAAATATATGTTAGAGACTTAGAAGCGTGTGAATAGAAAATATTTCATTGACATATACATAATTTACTTTCATCTATATCTATACTACTTATAAAGGGAAAACCCAAAATAACTACCACCATTATGTAATTTGTGGTTCTCCCTATTTTGCCTTCACTATATTTTAATTTTTACAAAAAAATCATATATAACCTAATGTTCCTCTTGGTTAATTATTTTTTATTCTTACATTATGACTATCAGTATTTAATGTAGAACATTACACCAATCAAATAAATCCAACTGTATATTACAAATATTTAACACAAAATATTATGTTTGACATACTGGTGTGTGTGAGATATTGCAATCTGCCATGTGAAACCTTTTTAACACATCAGTTATGTATTTGCTTTGATGCATCACTATACCAAGCTTTGTCCTCTTAAACTCAATGCCTAG
>NC_032020.1:9037691-9065922 GCF_001865875.1 Lupinus angustifolius
GTCCAAACCTTTGATGCCACAACCATGAATCTCTTTCACTTGTTGACAAGAGGCATCTTTGATCACCAACTTGAATACCTATCTTGAAGGTTCTGTTTGAGGATAGTGGTGCCTTCAAGATGTTATTCTTGTCTTGATCAAAGACTCTGAGCATACCATCCTTCATCTCCATTGAGTAGCCCTTTTCAAGTAGTTGGCCTAGGCTTATCAAGTTGCTCTTCATTTTTGGAACATATAGCACATTGGAGATGTATGCCTTCTTTCCATCTTTTCTTTGTATCACTATTTTTCCAATACCTTCTGCTGAGACTGCACTGTTATCAGCAAATTTGACTTTACTTTTTATAGTTTCATCAAGAGAAGTGAACCATTCTTTCTTTCCAGTCATATGGTTTGAACAACCTGTGTCCAAGTACCACACATCAGAGTCTTCATTCGAATTCAAGACTGTTGCCATCAGAAGATAGTGTTCTTCACCATCTAACTCATCACCTTGTGCCAACTTGACCTCCTCATCTTTCTTGTGCCAACTTAACTTAAAATATAGTTTAAATGAATTTATATGAATTAATGGAAAGTAGAGGTAGCAAAATTATTCACAATCCACAATCCATCCAAATTTATTCCTTAAAACTAATAAATATAATTCAATAGATAATATTGATAATAGATGAATTCAAATATATTCATTATATCCGATGAATATTCATGGATAAATCCATTTGGATGAATACCACATCCATCCAAAAATAATAATAATAAAAACTTTTTTCCGAAAAAGTAACGTGCAAACCCAAACCCCTTTCTGTCTAACTTTTTCAACAACATCATCCTTCTTCTTGACAAAACATTCTTTTAACAAAAACTTTCAACAACATCTTCTTCTATGGAATCCTTTTTCAATATATTCCTTCTTTCTCATGTTCATTGAAGATTTCATTTCCCCCAACTTTGATGATTTCTCCAATGCTTTATTTTAATTTTGATGTTCCTTCAAGATCAATTAAAATATCTTTTGATTCATTTCTCTCAATAAAACCCTAACTTTTTTCTTTGAGAATTTAAAAAATAGGTAATAGAATTCATCCATGAAGCACATTTGAATCATAAAGTAATTATCACTTGCTCCTTATGCAGGTATTGGATTACATTTTAAATCTAAATCCATACAAATTTATCCAATTATAATCGTTAATGAAAAGATTTTCATCTATCTATTAACATCCAAATCCATCAAGCCACCCTTATTCCTAACTGATGAATGTTAATAAATGAAAGTTTTTGATAATTATTCTTTGGTTACCATAATCTTATAAAAAATTATTCATTTTTTACTTCACCAACCGTTCTTTATTTGACTTCAACTAAAATGGAAAGTATCAATCAAACATAATATAATGATGTAAGATTTTATTAGATCTTCAAGTATTACATTAAGTTAAAAATCAAATATTTGATTTTTGAGATTAATACTTACTAGAAGGGATAGTCATATAGATTGAAATGAATTAGTTAATTACCGGTAACATCTACATAGAACCATTGATTATATAAAAAACTAAAGTAAAAAGAAATAGGTTGAGTGTAGGTGCTTTCTTTAAAAAACATTCGCATATTTCTTAAACACGACTACACAAGGCATGCGTGATTTTGTCATAAGCTTTTTTCTTACAAGATTTGAGTCTAACATTTTAAATGTCTCACATGCCTAACTTAAAAAGTTTATTTAATGCCTTATCGGTATATGATATAAGTCTTCTACTGTGCTAATATGCATATACCTAAAGCTAATATAATAACATATTATTAATTATTACAAAAATTATAACGACCAGGTCAATATGTCAAGCTTAAAAAGCATTTTATGGGGTGTGTCCTAACTTATTTAGTTGAACAAACTTTCAAAAAATCTCTGTTTATTCTAAATTTATTTTATATTTGATCTAACAAGACCAAATATAGGACATGCTACTTTGTAGATTAATCCTATGTGATTGCAGCATGCACCCTTCTTATTCATATGGAGGGGAGGATTGAGCTTCTCTAATATATATTTTAATTAATATGTATCAATTCATATGATAAATGGTCAAAATTATAATACTTAATAAATGAATCAATATTAAATTTTGATCTTGATTTATATACATTGGCCTATAAAATGCAAGCTGCATATTCGAGGAACTCTACCCATACTTTGACCCTTTCATTTGATTATACACTTTAAGTCTCAATATAGTTGATAGATAAATTGTAAAATATATGTTAGAGACTTAGAAGCGTGTGAATAGAAAATATTTCATTGACATATACATAATTTACTTTCATCTATATCTATACTACTTATAAAGGGAAAACCCAAAATAACTACCACCATTATGTAATTTGTGGTTCTCCCTATTTTGCCTTCACTATATTTTAATTTTTACAAAAAAATCATATATAACCTAATGTTCCTCTTGGTTAATTATTTTTTATTCTTACATTATGACTATCAGTATTTAATGTAGAACATTACACCAATCAAATAAATCCAACTGTATATTACAAATATTTAACACAAAATATTATGTTTGACATTTATGACATACAAATTATACATTATAAATGATAGGAAAGCAGGTTGACAGACACGACAACACACTAGTAATCTTAAATAATAAAAAAAAACAGTTAGCCACAAGAAGGAAAAGTTATATTTACGGCATTTATATTTATTATTTTATTTATTTTAAGTTTTAACAACTTGAATAGCAGTAAGAGAAGGAAATATTTATAATAAAAAATATGAAAAAAGTTGCTAGAGAGAAGGAAAACATTATATAACAAGGAGGAGGAGTCTAGGACATTCATATTATTATTTTATTCATTTTAACAACCTAAAACTCTGAATAAACCTTTACCATCTATTTCTTTTCTTCCTTTATTTTTGAACACTCATAAAAGGAAACTTCAAGTAATTTGTCAAAGTAGTGTCCACTATTTTAGTATTATACATACAAATCTCTTTAGGATCTTCCAACATAGTTTTGTTAGGAGAGACATAACTTTTTAGTTTTCATGTTATGTTGAATCCACATCCTAAGAATCTTTTTAAATGAAAGATATGTAGTCATCGGCTTATTGCACAACATGATTTTCAGCTCCTCATTGACATAAATTAAATGATTAGCAACCATCAACATATCATGTACGTAAAGTAACATAGAAATAAAAGAATTATTAACAAGACTTCTCATATAAACATAACAACCATACTCATATAGTTTATAATCAAACTTCAACATATAAGTCTCAAATTGCTTATATCATTGTATGGAGACTATTTCAACCATATTAAGAATACTTCAACTTTCAAATCAAGTGTCTTTGTGCGGCTATACAAAAATATTTTAACTGTCATGTAAATTTTCTTTTCTAATTCATTATAGAGAAAGACAATTATCAAGACAATCACAACTCTTGATAAAAGTGTGTCTTACCAATTGAGATGTGTTCACCTAACTTTGTATAACCCTAAGGAAAAAATGACTGAAAATTAATTTTACAAAGGTCAATGTTTTTTAAATCGATAAATCATATACGTTAGTTTACATAAATAAATTCTATTGGTTATTAAGAGTTATACGTTGATTTAAATTCTACTCGTTGTTAAAAATAAATTATTTATTTAAATTCTGTTGGTTGGTAAAAATTATATATTTATTTAAAAAATAAATAAATTCGATATGTTAAGATTATTTATTCATTTTAAAAACAAATAAATCCAATCAATCTTTAAATAGGAGATATGAAATCATATCAATTTTGTAGAGAGTTAACAAAAAAAAAATTCATAATTATTTTTAAACGTAACATATTCTTGACCTTAGAGCCTAATATTTTCACCTATAAATAGATTTTACAGCCTATAATTGAAACACATGCAACAAAATGCTAAAGAGCCTAGTTTTCTACCTACGTAATCACTAAGGTCAACCCTGTGTAATTGTGATGGTCTACCCTTATATTTATTCAATGTCTAATCTCACATTAGTCTATGGATTTCTACCCCAACTCTACTAACCATGTTGCCAATCTTGTGTAATTGTGTTCCATCAGTATTGGTATCTCAAGGTCTATGCTAATTCTTTATTTTTTTTTTGTATTATCAAAAATATTTTATTACTTTTTTGGATAAAAAAGTAATCTTTTTTTGGGTTCATGATTGACACTGCACATCTTTAATTGCCTTGTTACACTCTACATCCCATTCTCATTTCTATGATTTCATTTTCTACCCTTCTTTTTAATCTATCCTATAATTATTATCTTTTTCAATTTTTTGTTACATTATTTATTCAATTCATATTTATTACTCTAAATAATTTATTTTTTAATAGTTATTTGTTTTATATTCGTTTATTTAATAATAATGATGATAACAATAATATATATAATAGTAAAAATAGAATTAATGTAAGTAATAATAATAAGTTATTATTATTATTAAATAAAAAAATATTAGATATATTTTTTTAATAAAATATAATAAAATATATATTTTTTAGAATTATGTCTTTCTATATTTGATGATTAATCTCTTAAGATAAATTATAGTAAATAGATATCGTGAATTTATTTATTTTATTCGGGTAATCTTTGAATGGTCATGATAAATCTCTTCTATTCATTAAAACTCAGTAAATATAATGAAATATTATTTTTTTACATAATAAATAAATAAAATAGTGATAATAGAGATTTTTTTTATGTAATAATACATAACAAATGTTAAATAAACATTAATATTTTATTAATTAATTTTAAAAATATAAGAATAATTACATTAAGGAGGGAGGAAGTATCAATATTCATTAATTCATATTTTGGATGGTCGTGATACATCATTTATATTCTTTAACTCAATAAAAAACACTAAATCAACCAAATACTATTTTGTGACAACAATGTAGTTTTAATTTCTTTATTGCATTTAGAGATAAATATGAGCAAAAGAAATTATTATTAGACAAAAAAAAAGCAAAAAGTATTTTGTCCTTTGTAAATAAATACATATATTTAAAAGAAACAATCAAACAAGTTTAATATATAAAATAATTCAGGCAAATAGCAGGAATATTGTCTTACTACACGTGGATAAGGTGTTAATACATCTTTGGTCCATAATCGAGTATCGAGCTTAGAAATATAGTTTAATGGACAACGCATTCCAAATTGGGAATAAGAAGAATTTTCTAAATTTTGTCAGCAAAAAACGTAGTGATAGTGTAGTTGAGTTCTCTAGTTTGCAATATTCTCAAAAAAATCAAGTTCTTCTTCTAGTGCAGTATGTGTCACAATACTATCATCAATCACAAATTTGATTTTCCCTTGCCAACAACTACACATGCTTTTTTATTTCCTATATACAAAAAATCAAAAATTGCATGTCCTGTATGTGGTGAACCATTCTCTAAATGGTGTCATGTAGTGGGAGTAACAAATGTCAATATTCACACATCCACACTTTGATTTGATGATATAAATAACAAGCCACCTTCAACTTTTTAACTAGAGTTATCTTTCTATGCAACGTTTGCATAGGTAGATTCTCTATCTTTCCTCATCAGTTTGTTATTACTCCATTCATTAGGAAAATCATTCTACAATGCTCATGTTGTTTGCACTGAAAGCATTATATTGATGTTCTGCTCCTAAAATTCAGTCTTTTCCATTTGGTGAGACCTCCATTGTCATGTTTCCTCCCACATGCTTGCCTCTATTTCATATATAGATCATCATATTGAGACTCTTCCCCTGTATTATGTCTTCTTTGATTTTGGGAGATAAATGTAACTATGCTTTCATCTAGTTTGATTGAGTCTTTCCTGTATGCCAATATTATCACCAATTGTTTTAGGGGTTAAGCAACGAACACAGTAAATTTGTTGCCTTATCCTCATCATCAACTACCACATCAAGTTTCTTCAATTAATTGATTTAAAATGTTAATGTGCTCGTGGAAATTAGTATCGTCTTACATCTTCAGCCTCTAGAGTTTCTATTTGAAGTTGAAATGATAACGAGGTGGATTGGAGTCGATTATGTACTTATCCAACCCCGAACCTGATATCCAAAATCCAAACTCGAATTAAATGGGTTGAAAACAATACTACCATCTCATAATCTGTCTGGTTTCGGGTAACCCGAATCTGACAAGAACCCGCCCAAAAACATGTATATATATATGTTATATATATATTATTAATCGGGTTCAGGGCGAGTTTAGAGTAGGATGTCAACTATACTAAACCCGAACTCGAAAGTTGAATTTGGGTCAAACCCAAACCCTAACCCATTCAAATATGGTTTTCCCTATTAATTCAGGTTGAGTTCGAACATGTACCCACAAGTTCAATTTTCATTATCATCCCTAGCTTGAAGTACAACTTGTTTGTTAGAGACTTAGACATGAATTGCTTCTCTAATGTCTCTCATACTTCTATTGGTGATGTCAAATCCATATTGTGATACATCACCTTATTTGATATACGAAGACATATAATTCCCACAAACGTGCCCTTTAATTCTTCACAATCTTGTTAATCCATATCATGTAGTTTATTCTCATGTAGCGCCTTTGATAGACATTGTTGAGCCAACATATCCTTAACTCACCCTTGTCACAATTTAAAATTATCAGTTCCATCAGATTTCCTCCTTCGAAATTGACATATGAGTTAAAAGTCATTTCACATCAATTGTTGGGAAGAAGCGAATAATCGAATAATAAAGAGAATATATAGTATAACGGAATAAATTTCTTAACAAAGTTCAGCCAATTTGTACCTACATCCTCAATAGTATGAAGGGCTTGCACTATGTATTAGAGAATAAGAATTTGTGATTGTTGTTCATCATTGAATTTACATAATACATATATATATATACATATATATATATATATATATAATTATTGAGAGAATATTATAGAACTGTACTAGTTTTTTTATAGAATAATATAATGTTTATGTTAAATAACAATTTGCATGTTTCATGAATGATGTAATAGGTTATCTGTCAAAAAGTTCCTCTCAACTTTTTCAACGCCAGATTATGATTAAAACTATTCACAAAACTGTTGCAGGTCAATGATCCTTGTAAGCCATATCCTTATGATGCATGTCTGTCTATATTTCAGTTGAAGCCTGTTTTTTATACGTTGAAGGGATCATGATGTGGAGGTGGGAATAAAATATACTCCTCTTTGTTTCAAATTTGAAGCTATTTTTTGATATGTTATATGTTGGGAGATCTTCATCCATGAGTTACAACATTTCTTCATGACTAAGTGAAAAGAAACATACAAGTGAGTTTGACACCACATCTTGACCCAAAACCTTAAGATATCAGGTCTATGATTTCATCCTCTTATATGCTCTTTAACTTATCCATTTTTGTTCAATGTAAAACTTCTTCATTCACACTTGGAATACCCAACATTATCTTTGCATGTTAGTAATTTATTATGTACGAGACTCGAATACAAAACTTCATTCATTTTATTCCTTAAATCAAAATCATTCACCAGAATCATTAATCATCTTTCCCTCCACTTTGAAGCTTTAAAAGTTCTCATGACAAATGTATTTAAAAAATTATTTTCTTCATATTTTGTTCCTATAATAATGGTATGATCAAACTAAAATGTTCACCCTCTAATTGTCATTCCACACTTACGTATCCAGTTCAATTCCTAATAATTATGTGAGTTTATAACATAGTCATTTAATCTTATCTGATAGCTTTATTTTTATAGAAAAAATATATGCGTAGAATATATGAATTTTATATATGATCATTGTATCATCCATCATTCATGTTTATCATCATCGACTCTTCAAAAAATTTATGCACTAACATTGCATGAATTTTATAAACTATCAATATATCATCATCCACCATTCATGTTTTATTATTATATGTATAAATTTTTACACCGATAATAAATAAATATTACACTCTTATTTTTATAAAGAGTTTTGGGTTTTCAATTTTCTACACTTACAGGGTTAAATGAAAGTTGACTAGGTCATTGCTTTGGGCCCATATATTTTTAACAGGCTTCAATGTGAAGCCCAATAAATTTGGGTTGTGCTTCAGCTCAAGATGGAGAGCACTACAAACTCTAATCAGTGTGTTTATATATTTCTTAAAAATGTTACTCTGCTATTCAAAGTATTATTTTTCACCTGGATCCCTTTGATTCTATAATATCAGAGTTGATTTGGCAACAGTTTTTAAAGGTTTGTCGATTTTTTTGGTACTACTAAGAATATCCTCTTACTCTTTTGGGTAATTAATTAATTTTTTCGGGTGCATGAGTGTCTTTTCCAACAAATGTCACTTACAGGAATCGAACATTGATATTTTGACATCCTGATGATTTAATAGACCTTACACCACTAGACCAATAATTCAGGAAAGACACTGTTGATTTAAAGTGTCTTAAAAATGTACTAAAAAAATCTATCGATCGTATTTTTTAAATCAATTAGAGATACGCTCAAATTTATAGGACAATTTGGTGCTAGAGCTAGCTAGAATGTGCAAAATAGCTTAATTATTGCCCATGAATTTTTTAACTTCAAAAATACCCATTACAATGATTAAACTTCACTTACTTCTATATAAATGACTTATTTTTTTTGTCACACTTGAATAAACAAATAAAATCCACTTAGATAGATTTGGCCTAACCCACAAATACAAAATTAATGTTCATCAGTGTCCCATGGGGTTAATTAATATTAATCTCCACCACACCTTTCCTCATTGGAGACTTGTGGCAACATCAATAAGAGATGAAATAAGAAAATTTGGGGTTAAAGTTGAAGAAGATTCTAACCTAGAATTTTCAAATTAAAAACTCAAAGAGATTCTAAAAGATACTTATTTATTATAACTTAGCAATCAAATCAAATTGCAAATTACCTAATCACCCTAAGTGAGAATTATGAAGATTAAGAATACTAATCAAATTGGTAAATGCTTTGTGCCAATCCTATTTCATTTAAGTTTAGGTTACTTTGTTTTTTATCCAATTTCATCATTTTAATATTAACTAGGATGCATGTCATGATTTTAATGCGAAAAAATATAACTTATTTTTTTATACGAGAAGATACTTTATTCTTGAATTAAATAAGATATATATCATAATTTTAGTATCCGAATGAAATAAATTAACTCATCATGTAAAAAATACTTTATTTTCTTAAGTCTTAAATTGATAGTTCATACACACAAGTTCCATGTTCAAATTTAATAATTTCATACCCATTTAAATTTAAAATGAAGTAAGGGCTGTAAGGCTTACAATCTCTAATACAAAATTAGAGGATAATATAAAATAATTGAACTAAAAATTTAACCATATGCTTCCGCTCAATTTTTCAATCACACCAATCATTCATAAAGACAATTTTACTCACATTAAATAGAATCACTTCGACATAAAAGTTTCTCATACTAAATATCATTCCCCTAATTAGTTAACTTAGCTTAAATTCTCATATATATATATATATATATATATAAATATAAAAAAAATCATAAACTCCATGTAGTTAGGTCACTTCACACTCATAATATTTATGGAAAACATTTCTTCTCAATATGATGAGTCATGAACAATATGCAACACATTTTTTTTATGATTACCTGAATTGAGTCTCATATTTGTAGTTTTTAACACAAGTATATGTACAAGAATACAATTTAAATAATTTAAATTCTAAATGTGGAAAATATTTTAAATTTTGCATAATAAATTATTTTGTTGAGCTAAAGGTTTAAATAAAATCAATGAAGGAAAATCTTCATTAACATTCTGGACACTAGCGCATCGATAAACACTTCATACATGCCGACTTGTATTCTTATTTTATGGTAATAATATTTTTATTAAATATTCATCTTTTATATATTTCATTTAAAATTAGAATATTTTTTTATATTAGTTTAATTTATGTTATATTTTTTTGTATTTATTATAATGTCTAATTTAAGATAAGATAAATGATTATTGTGTAAATAATAATTGCATATAATTATAGAATGTAATATCTATACAATGTGAGCATACAAATTTATATATAGTTATTATATCATTTACCATTCATTTAAATTATTATTTTTTAAAAGTCATAATGATTAAAATGTAATGATACAATAAAAATATGCAAAACTGGTATACACTTTTCTCTCAGTATTATATGGGTTTTTAATTGAAATTAAAAAATATAAAAGCAAAATAGAAAATTATAAATTAGTCAACAGAAATAGTTACAATATGTTTTGTAGATAAAAACTATCCAAGCAAATAGTACATTGAATCTCATTATACTGTAATATTTTATTAACCTTCCTAATCACGTGAGGACTGTCTTATTTGTCCCGTGACCAATATCTAAAACACAAACAACAAGAAAAAAAGACGCGTTTATGATTGAACATGACTATATAAAAAGACTTGCAATGCCCTCACCCCAGAAATAATAATCAGCACACGAGTCTTTTCGAGATTAATTAACTCTCTTCACTTCTCTTTTTATGCTCAAACACATAGGGTTAGGTCACTTAGTCAATGTCAGCACCACGGGGTCCTCACTCCTCAAACGACGTCGTTGTCCTCGTCAACCACAATGCTCCCTCTCCTAACTCACCCACCTCCATTCCAAATCCACAATCAGCGCAATCGCAACCTCAACCACAAGAGGTTTTATAACTACTCTTTTTTGTTTTGTCTCGGAAATAACAACACTTCATAATAGTTGTCGTGTCTTATATAAAATTTATATTTATTTTAATATATTTTGTGTATGTGTCGTGTCCTATCTAATATAACTTTTATTATTGTTTTATGAAATAAAGAAAGAGGAGAGAGGAGAAGGGAAAAAGGAGACGTTGGTTTTAGCGTACAAGACATTAGGTGTTGTGTTTGGAGGGTTGGTGACGTCACCTCTTTACGTGTATCCTTCTATGAACTTGAAGTCTCCAACAGAAGATGATTTTCTTGGTATTTACAGCATCATTTTCTGGACACTAACACTTATAGGTCTTGTTAAGTATGCCAATATTGCTATCAAAGCTGATGATAACGGTGAAGGTACATGTTTCTACGTCATTTCATCCCTTTTATTATTTTTCATCCTCGTGCATCAATTTGTTCCCGGCACAAAGTAAAAATCTAAACTTTATAATGTGCATCAATTTTATTGTATTTTGTTGGTCAGTGAATGGGGTTCTCTTTCTTGCATGAAAATAGAGTGGATTTGTCTACGGTTGCTAATAATTAATTATAACATTTTTCTTATCATTTGTTTTTTTTGGGCTTTGCCAGTGATAGTATCATTATTCATTAGTATATTCAATTTCAAAGGATTTCTTATACTATTACTTGTTCCAGATTTCCGAATTCATTATCTGTTGTTTGAAGTATATACACTTTGTTATACTTGATCTGTTGTTTTGGTTATACAAACTATATTTGATTTTATAATTGCTTCATATCGGATTGAATGCATTAGATAATTAAGCTGTTCTGAATTCTTTTAAGATATAAGTAAGCAGGGTTCTTATAAATGAAGTTTCCGATGTGCAATGAATTGCAGGTGGAACTTTTGCCTTGTATTCATTACTCTGCAGGCATTTGAATATTGGAATCTTGCCTTCTAGGCAAGTAAATATAAGCTCAAGTATAGATTCAATCCCATATAGGGATGTTGAAACACATGGTTGGCTTGCCAAGTTCTTTAAAAGAAGCTTAATTGCTCGAAGACTTTTACTTTTCATTGCAATGTTAGGGACTTGCATGCTTATTGGTGATGGTGTACTTACACCTGCGATTTCAGGTACGCTGAGGAAAATTTTCCCATTAAATAATAATTTGGTGGCTTCTGTTATTTAAAATATTTTTATTCAACTTAGTAACTTTTTTTTTTCAGTGTTGTCAGCAATGAATGGACTACAATCCCAGTTTCCTTCAGTAACCAAACGTAAGTTAATTTGATTATTAGCTTGAGAAGACCATTTTAGAAAAAAATGAGTTTTTACATGAAAGGGTGGTCAAGTTCTTATGTTATCATTTTCCAGTAACAAGAATGTACAATTAATCTAATCGGATGCAGAAAGAATGTGAGAACTAGCTGGCAGCTGCATCCTCAAACAACATATTTATTAGAATACCGCGATGAAACATGGGAATATTGCAATATAGGAAGAGATTATAGAAACATTTATAACCTCTTTTAATTTCATTGACATTGTTTAAGTCAGTACCAACACTGCAACCTTTTTGTCTGAGTCACATTCTTGAGTGACTTCTGTTCTTTTTCCCTAGTGGGTACAATGGCCTTCATAAATTAAGAAATGACCTTTCTTTCTCACTGCTCAGATTATGTTGAAATATTGAGGAGGATGCATTCCTAAATGCTTAGCTTACTGTATAGGGGGATACCAAGATAGGATAAGAACTTTGTGCAAATCATGCTTCTTTAAACTCTATAAAGAATAATTTAATGATTTGAGTACTCATGATTTGGTATATATCAGATATCACTCATATCAGGGTTATTTAAGAAGCTTTTTTATTAGTAAAAATGGTATGAAGAATATGACAGAACCATGAAAGTAAACTCTTTATCATAATAATGCATTTCTAGAGTATACTGAAGTTTGTTAACATTGTCATTCAAGCCTCACTCCTGGTTTACATAACTAAAATTTCTGTTTTTTCTCATGCTGTTGCAGAACTTGTGGAAGCACTCTCTGCAGTTGTCTTGATTCTTCTGTTCTTGATGCAAAAGTTTGGCACATCTCGCGTGAGTTTCCTCTTTTCTCCGATAATGGGTGCATGGACCCTAACTACGCCACTTGTAGGAATTTACAGCACCATACGCCACTATCCAAGTATATTCAAGGCTTTATCTCCGCACTACATTGTCCGCTTCTTTTTGAGAAATGGAAAATCTGGATGGCTTTATCTTGCTGGCACTGTCCTTTGCATTACAGGTATGTACCATCATTGATATAGATGTGAGAAAATTATCTTTGAAATACCCCTTACTTTGTGAAATCATATTATAAATCATTGTGCTATGTTTTAGTACTTAGCACTGATTAGGCTATGGACTAAATAATGTTGTTGTATGAGAATTGTGTGAAAGTGAGTCTTGCAAGTTAATGTGAGGGAGCCACTAGAACATGTCCGAATACTAAGAGGTGAGAGATTGTCTACAAGGTTCAGCCAGTTCTTTTTTTTTCTTTCCTGATATGAATGTAGTGATCAATTGATTATAAAAAATTGATTACAATTGTGTGACATGGGAGGATTCTCTTTTGTTCATTGTTAATTTCTTTGCTTTGCCAGGTTCTGAGGCAATGTTTGCTGATATTGGTCATTTCAGTGGGCGGTCCATTCAGGTTGACTTCTATGATTTTGGTCTCTCTTTGAAAGTTATTCTTCCTTTTTTCAGATAATAACCAACTAACCATCTTTATCTTCTTTTAAATCCTGGTAACAGATAGCTTTTATATTCACAATCTACCCGTCTTTAATCCTGACTTATGCGGGACAAACAGCATACTTGATCAAGAATCCCAATGATATTAGTGATGGCTTCTACAAATTTATACCAACTCCAGTCTACTGGCCTATGTTTATTGTAGCAACACTGGCTGCAATTGTTGCTAGCCAGTCATTAATATCAGCCACCTTCTCCGTAATCAAGCAATCTGTGGTGCTGGATTATTTTCCTCGAGTGAAGATTGTACACACATCTAATAATAAAGAAGGGGAGGTGTACTCCCCTGAAGTGAACTACTTCCTAATGGTCCTTTGCGTTGCTGTCATTCTTATCTTTGGAAGTGGACAAGATATTGGAAATGCTTTTGGTATGTCAGTTTTCAATCCCTTTCTTTGTTTACATCACATTAGATGGTTACCAAGGAAGCGTGGACACTTCAAAATAGTCACCTTGTTAAAAAAAAATCCCATTTTACTTATAGAATTTTTCTTGCAAGTCTTTTGACTTTGAATTACATTGATAGTATACTGAAATATATAGATGGACATAAATTTTAGGCCACAAGCTATCGTGCAGTCAAGACACGTTCTTCTCAATCTTAAATTGTGTCAACTGTTACAGTTTCTTATGTCAATAAACATAGATTTTGTAATCTTCTGATGGTTTTGTATCACATTTATTGCAGGTGTTGTTGTTAGTCTTGTAATGCTTATCACCACTATATTACTAACATTAGTCATGATTATGATATGGAGAACTCCTCCCGTGTTGAGTGCACTATACTTCTTCGTGTTTTTTGTATTGGAAGGGGTTTATGTTAGTGCAGTTTTTACTAAATTTAGTGAAGGCGGGTGGATTCCTTTTGCCATATCATTTATCCTCGCTTTCGTCATGTTTTGTTGGTTTTATGGAAGACAAAGAAAGATGGATTATGAGTTAACCCACAAGATAACCTTTGACAGACTTGAAGAGCTTCTAGCTGACCGAAGTGTTCAAAGAGCTCCTGGATTATGCTTCTTTTACACTAACATTCAAGATGGGATAACTCCTGTTCTAGGACACTACATAAAAAACATGAAGTCCCTTCATAAGGTCACAATATTCACATCGCTTCGATATTTGTTAGTCCCTAAGGTTGCTCCAAATGAGAGGATTGTCATCAAGAAAACAGAGCTCGAAGGGGTATACCGATGTGCGATTCAGTATGGCTATGCAGATGCTGGAAATATAGAAGGAGATGATCTTGTAGGTCAAGTCATTGATAGTTTGACACTACATATCCAGAACTACTCTCTCAATCTTTCATCTGATTCTGAGGAGATCGAAAAAGAGATTTTAAGTTTAGAAGAAGCAAGGCGCTATGGAGTAGTTTATTTACGCGGGAAGACACGATTTCATACTGACAAGAGCCATGGCTGGTTTGATAAAATCATGCTTGGCTTTTATGAATTCCTGCACAGTAACTGTAGATCTGCATTGCCTCCTCTAGGGATTCCATTACAGCAAAGAATTGATATTGGAATGCTGTATGAGGCTTGAAAGGTTAAACCATATTCAAGGATATAAATTTCAAGTGATTCAGAAGCTTCACTCATATTTCAGTACTTCACCCAAACTGAAAAATTGTAGTATTTCTGATTAAATAAAATTCTACACAGCTTCATTTTAATTTATGGACCAAGAAAAATAAGAATGTGGTTAAAACAGGGCTAGTTCTATAACAACTACTCACTTGTCCTAATGATCATTATATTTATAATAATTTTTTATTTATTCCAATGTGTCTCAGACTGTTAATTTGCTCTACATGGTGAATAGGTATCTATAATTCCTAGCTTGATAGTAAAGGATTACATAGCTTTTTCAGGGTTGCTCCTTAGTTAGCATATTCTGCTAGCTGCAACCTTGATGGAAGATATGTTGAGTTGATTTCTCCATTATCCAATTTCTCAGTGATGAAGTAGTTGAGATAAACAAGATGAACACGAGAGCGAGTTAAATAGATATTTATAATTCTTTTAAGGTTATAACAAACAACTTTTATTGTTGTACTGAGACACCTTTTTACGAAGGTGAACATGTTCACCATCAAGGTGCATCTGAAGGGGATGATAACCTTGATACAATGGATTTGAAAGACATATGGATACGACTAAATTAAATGAGAACTTTTATATTTTTTCAATCCTAATTATTTTATAATTCTATAGTTCATGATTACATGTGTAAATTATTTCAACTTCAACTAGTATACCTTTCTGAGTATATACTTTCTATCTATGTTAATTGAGATTTCACATTAGATAGTGTTTCTCCTCGGATAAATTTAGATCGTTTCTAGCTCGCCTTGACTATGGGACCTCATCAAGTCATATCGTGTTTACCTGTCTAAGATGGATCAGACCGGTTGCTAGTGCCATAAATGCTTCTGGCACATCATTAATGCCTTTGACCTATCATTAATGCATCTCTTACCCATCCATCAATGTGCCACTAACTCGCCATTAATGCGAACTGACATCCTACCTCACACGTCGCCTGCACATCCCACCAGCCCCCCGACAGTTCCACAACTACAGACGTGCAGGCTGAACAAGGACAATGCAGCAAAGTTCCATTGTACCCACCATGTAGTGACCAATGGCCAGACGCCACATCATTAACCTCAAACTCTATAATTAGATGATCCCACATAGGGAGTATAATTAATTCTCATTCCCTCATTACTATAGTTATTGCTATTGCTCTAACTTCTTCCACTCTCTCTAAAACACTTTACTGACTTGATCATCAGAGAACCTTTTCAGGTACCTCTCCCAATGGGTCCAGATGATATTCCGACCAAGACTTCTGATCTCCTCCATTCTACCGGGCATACGATGCCGACCATCCCCTCTTAATACCAAAGAACTCCTTACATTGACCCTCCAGCACCAGTATAACCATCTCAACAAGCCAACCAAAGTCACCCCCTAACCCCACCTCAGAAGCACCTATTACCCAACAACTCCTCCAAATGATCCAAACTCAAGGCCAGATCATCCAACAACAAGCCCAACTGTTAGCCGAGCTTTGCCAACACAAACCTGAACATAGTAACAGACCCTCACGGCCAGTTGCCGATGAGCACTCCGCAGAGTCTGCCGAAGCTTCCAGGCTCATAGCCCCCCAAACACAAAAACCATCCAGATAACCCATCCTCTAACGATAGCTCTTCACGAGCAAGACACCCTTCACTGAAGCAATCATGTTTTCGCCACTCCCTAAACATCTAACTAGCCCAACCAACATCGACCAGTATGATGGGACCACTAACCCACAAGATCACTCAGACGCTTATGATGGGATCACTAACCCACAAGATCATGTGATGAGCCTTTCCTCTCACTTTGGAACTCGTTGCCCTGCAGTGGACCATTATAGCTAACGGATTTCACATCCGATTCACAGGAAACAAAGAACAACCCCGCTCTTCATACACCTTGTCCAGTATACGACAGAAACCACATAAACCTCTCCGAGCTTATCTAGACATGTTTAAAAGAGAAGCCATGAAAGTATGAACCTTGAGCCTAAAAGTGGCGATACATATCCTGGTGACAGGACTGTAGGACGACCTCTTCATGCAGGAATTGGCCAAATACTCAGACCTCACCATGGAAGATCTCCGATCCAAGGCCCAATAGTTCATTAATCTAGATAAAAACCATCCCACCTACCTATCATCTGAACATAGAGAATATCAACTCCCCTCATAGGAAGCCAAACGACAAAAAACACATGACCACCCTCGAGATGACCCACCTCGACAACCCAAAAAACCCAAATACATTTTCTACACCCCCTCAATGCCAGCCGCACTAGGATTCTGATGGAGGTTATGGCCACTCACCTAGTCCAGCTCCCCAAGCCCAACTCGGTGAGAAAGCTGGAGACCTAGGATTGCTCCAAGTACTGTGATTTCCACACCTTTTTTGGGCATGTCACAGAAGAGTGTACCCAACTACGGGACAATATTGAAGATCTAATTCAAGCCGGCCACCTCCAACACTTTATTTCTCAGGCCCGACAAGGGCGATCCCCACCTCCACCCATGTCCTCTAAACATGGACTGAGGAGACTGATACCGCACCCAAAAACTGGCGGCAGCGGAGTCTAGTGGACATCAATATAATATCAGGCAGATTCACTGTTGGGGGCTCCTCCAAGGCAGCCTTGAAAAGATACGTTTAGGAGGTAATGCAAGCAACTGTCCAGAACCCTCGCCAATATCATGAGAATCGGGTGGCACCCTCAATCTCGTTCGATGATCGTGATTGTGAAGGTGTCGTCCGCGGTCATGACGATGCCCTCGTCATCACCGCCAAATGAACAATAAAAAAGTTGTGAGGTTATTCATCGACTAGGGCAGCTCATCGAATATCATGTTCCAAGACTTGGTCACCAAAATGGAGTTAAAAGACAGAGACTTGTTGCTTTATGACGAGCAGTTGGTTGGATTCATTGAGAAAGGGATCACTCCTCGTGGCTATGTTGGCATTTGGCTTACTATCAAGGAACAACCCCTAACCAGGACAATATAGGTAATGTTTCTGGTCATTGATTGCAATTCTGCTTATAACGCCATCCTCGGCCGACCAACATTGAATCATCGTGAAGTAGTGGTCTCCATTCCACATCCGTGCATGAAGTTTCTCTTGTCCGACTTCCGGGTAGGTATTGTCAAAGAAGACCAACATAACGTAAGGAGTTTTTATCAAATGAGCTTTCGCTTGAATCACACTTCAACACAGACACCACCCCCGAAGAAAAGACAGCAGGTTGTGTACCTGGTAGAACTAGACGCTAGAGCAAATGAAGGAGAATTCTACTCTAAGCCCGATGAGGGGGGGGGCCCTCAAAATAAAATCTGATGTATATTGGTAGCATTCTCGGTAAGGCTCAAAGGTCCAGGTTAATTAAATGATTGAAAACCAACAAAGACCTCTTCGCTTGGTCCACTGTGGACATGCCAGGAATCGACCCGTCAGTCATTTGCCACCAACTAACAACCAACCCGGGGGCAAGACCGATGGCCTAGAAGAAAAGGAAGATGGGTGCCGAGAGGACAACCTAAGTTACTCAGAATATTTCTAAACTTCTAGAGGCCGAGTTCATCCGAGAGATTGCGTACACCACCTGTTTATCCAACGTAGTATTGGTCAAGAAACCGTTCGGGAAGTGGCGAATGTGTATGGATTATGTAGATCTAAACAAGGTGTGCTCAAAAGACCCGTATCATCTCCTGAATATTGATCACCTTGTGGACAACTCCTTTGGGTATCAATTTTTATCATTCATGGACGCTAAATCCGGATACAATCAGATACCATGTATCCTCCAGATCAAGACAAAACCGCCTTCACTACACCCAAAGTGGCCTACTACTATACAGTCATGCCTTTTGGGCTAAAAAACATGGTGCCACATATGAGAGAATGATGAATACTTTCTTTGGGGATCTGACCGGGAAGCATATAGAGGTCTACATGGACAACATGATTTCCAAGAATCTGCCAGCAGAAGACCACGTAACCATCCTGGACGCCATTTTAGTCGGTCGCATAATTTTAATATGCGCCTCAATTCGGAGAAGTGTATATTCGAGGTTGAAGTCGACAAGTTCTTAGGATTTCTATTAGCAAGTCGGGGCATTGAGGCAAACCCAGCAAAATGTCAGGCAGTTATAGACATGCACAACCCACGGTCGGTCAAAGAGGTCTAGTAGTTGAATTGGCGGTTGGCGGCACTATCTAAATTCCTCCCTGCATCCACCAAACATTCCATCCCACTCTTTCAACTCCTCAAAAAGAGCAAAACTTTTGACATGTCAGATGCATGTGAAGAAGCCTTCTAGACCTTCAAACAATACTGAGCTACTCCTCATGTGCTTTCTAAGCCTGAACCTGCTGAGACACTGTATATCTACTTAGCAGTAATAGATGAGGCTGTAGCAACCGCTCTAGTCAGAGAAAGTGATGAAGGTCAACACCTGGTATACTTCACGAGCAAGCCCTTGCAGGGTCCGAAGCTTAGGTACCAGAAATTGGAAAAAATCGCCTATGCCCTCTTGGTGGCAACAAGACGGCTACAACACTATTTTCAATCTCATCCTGTGGTGGTAAGAACCAATCAGCCAATCCACCTAATCTTGCATAAGCTAGAGCTAACTGGCCGAATGATCTCTTGGTCTATTGAACACTCAAAATTTGACATATGGTAAGAGCCCATGACAACTATCAAGAGTCAAGTCTTCTCCGATTTTGTTGTCGAGCTGACCACGCAACCCAATAATTCTGGGCAGATATGGACAATTTATGTCCACAGTTCATCCAACCCTCGGGACAATGGAGCTAGTATCTTGTTGGATAATGGCCAAGGGGTGACCATTGAACACTCGTTTACCTTCACTTTTCCTACATCAAACAACCAAGCTGAGTACGTAGCATGCATTACTGGTTTACAATTGGCTAGAGAGGTCAGAGCGAAAAAGGTGTCCATATGCAGTGATTCCTAACTCGATGTGTTGCATATTACAGGTGCCTACCAAACAAATGATATGTTATTGAGAAAATATCTAGCCAAAGTTAAAGAACTTATGGCCAAATTTGAAACAACATCCATCCAACATGTCCCAATGGAGTAGAATGTCCGACGGATTTCTTATCCAAACTAGCTAGTACGAAGAGTCTGGGCAACAACAGGTCGATGGTTCAGGGAACAGTTTTGTGGCCCAATGTCATGGTGGTTGAACATATACAGATCTTAGACAATTGGACTGGTCCCATCATCAATTATTTACTCAATGACGACCTCCCCACTGACCAAAAAGAAAAGCAGATGTTCCTAAGGCACAGTTCATGGTTCACAATGGTACAAGGTTGTTTGTATCGTTGAGGCTTTTCTACTCCCATGCTTAAATATCTCGGCCCCGATAGGAGACAGTATATCCTCTAAGAAATTTACGAAGGAAGTTGTGGCCATCATCTCGGCATAGCATCTTTGGCAAAGAAGGTGCTTCGAGCAGGGTATTACTGGCCAACCATGAAAAACGATGCCTCCAATTTAACCAAGAAATGCATACTCTGCCACTTGTTTGCTGATCTTCACAAAGCCACACCTGAAGAGGTGACGACCACTATGAACCTATGGCCATTATGCATATTGGGTATAGATATATTGGGGCCATTCCCACCAGTAGATTACTTCACTAAATGAATCGAAGTTGAGGCTTTATCCACTATTACGTCAGCCAACATCCGAAAGTTCACCTGGAGAAACATTATCATGCAATTCGAGGTACCGGTCATGATTGTCACTAATAATGGAACTCAATTTTCAAACTGAAGATTCGGAGAATTGTTGTTAGGCCTTCACATCAAGCAATATTTCACTTCGGTCAAACATCATCATACCAACAGTCTGAGGTTATGATCCCAGACGAGATCAGCGAGCCCATCTGGCGGACGCTACAATTTGATGAAGCCGCCAACTCGGCTATCTTGAGGAACAATCTGGACTAGATAGAAGAGAAAAGAGATTGGGTTCGAATTAGAGAGACCGCCATCAAAAGAAGGATTGCCGATAAGTATAACGCAACTGTGGTAACCCGAGACTTCGAAACCGACAGTTTAGTACTCAGAAGAGCAGACGTCGGCAAAACCAATGGCAAGCTAATGGCTAATTGTGAAGGGCCCTACCGAGTAACTAATAAGACCGGCAAAAGGGCTTACAAACTTGAAGACTTAGCAGGAAGTGAGATCCCCTACACTTGGAATGCAACAAACCTATGACAATTTTTTGCTTAAAAAATGTAAATTTCGTGTATCAGTCCTTTCAATGGCTGAACAGATAATGTATCTGAATGCAACATATATGTTAACGAGGTTTTATTCAGATGTTTTTTATAGGCCTTAGACGGGCGACCAATCATACACCCCTCATAGGCTTGGGTCAGTCCCCCATTGACAGTGGTTCGATCTTGAAACCCAAGTGAGGACCAAGTCCCCTTAGTCGCCAATCATACACTCCTCAAAGGCGTGGGCCAGTCCCCCTTTAACAGTGGTTCAATCCCAAAACCCAAGCGAGGACCAAGTCCCTTGGCGGTGAATCATACAACCCTCAAAGGCGTGGGCCAGTCCCACTTTGGCGGCGATTCAATCCTAAAACCCAAGCGAGAACCAAGTCCCATTGGTCGTCAATCATGAGAAATGTTTGGTTTTCTACCTTTAAAGAGTTCATAGGGGGTTTTCTTAAAAATTGGTCTTATAAGAACTCGGTTTGAAACATAACATACAATACTTACTGCATCAACCCATAAATATTTTGGGAGGTTAGTTTCATTTAGGGGTGAGCAGGACTCGGCCCTACCCGCTCACCCAGCACGACCCGATCATGATCAGGTCCAAATAGGACCGGGTTTGATTGGGTCTAGGGCCGAGTTCGGGTTCAAAAAATAGATCCGATCAATATTTAGGGTCGGGTAGGGACCAAGCATGACCTGGCCCGTCCTGTCCCATGGTCACTTGCTCATCATGTTTGTATATGTTTCTACTCACATGTGTATAGAATAGTGATATCGTTTTGGTCGAAAATATCATTTATTCTTTAATTTTTACAAAATATATACATGATTAATAATATATGTATATATATATATACATATAACATTTTGTATATCAAACTACATAGTCATAATAATAAATAATATTGAGAAGTCTTTATCTAAAATGAGTATGCATTATATTTAATCGGGTCTAGGATCGGGTTTAAAGGCTGACCCGATTGTTATCTAGGGTCGGGTTAGCTTCAGGTCTAGGGACGGGTCTGGGTTCAAAAAATTTACCCGACCAATATTTAGGGTTGGGTAAGGACAATCATTAACCCGTCCTAACCCGTCCTAACCCGACCCATGCTCACCCCTAGTTTTATTCAACATTGTACGAGTCAGTTCTTCTAAAGATCGATTATTTCTCTCTACAACACCATTTTGTTGTGGTGTTCTAGGAGCATAAAAATTGTGATTGATGTCAAGATCATCATAGAATTCTTCAAACGAAGAGTTTTGAAATTCTCCCCCATGATCACTTCTTTTAGCAGCGATTTTTAGTGATTTTTCATTCTGAAATCTTTTAGCATAAATGCTCAAGGCTTTGAATGCCTCATTCTTATGAACTAAGAATAGAGTCCAAGTATATCTCAAAAAATCATCTATTATAACAAGAGCATAATAGTTACCACCATAACGTTTTTGTCCTTCAAGGGCCAAATAAGTCCATGTGTAGTAATTGCAATGGTCTATCGGAAGAAACCATGTGCTTAGGTTTAAAATAAGTCTTTGTTTGCTTACTCATTTGACAAGCACTACATAGTTTGTCTTTAACAAACTTAATTTTGGGTAAACCAACAACTAAATCTTTCTTTATGAGTTTATTCAAATGGTCCAAATGAATATGAGCAATTCTCATATGCCAAAGCTATGGATCATGATTATCATTAGCAACTAAACATGCTATTGGTAAAGAGAAGTCTATGTCAATCATATATATATTATTTATCCTTTTACCAATGAGTTTAGAGTTTTGAGAATTCTTACTTTCAATGATGTACTTATCCATGTAGAATGCCACATGAAAGCCTTTGTCACATAATTGACTTATGCTTAGTAGATTGTGCTTGAGTCCTTCAACATAAAATACACCTTCTATAGTTGGTGAGGGTGGCTTGCCAATTCTACCAACTCCAAGTATTTTTCCTTTGTTGTTATCACCACATGTAGCATAGCCTTTGTCCCTTGGAGTAAGGACATAGAACTTATTTCTATCGCTCGTCATGTGATTTGAGCAGCAGCTATCCAAGTACCATAAGTTGCAGACGGCTCTCAAATTATCCTACAAAATATGTTAAGTTTTATTAGGTACCCAATATACTTTGTGTCCAATATGGTTAGTACCTTTCTCAACCCATCTATAATGACCTAGGGGTGCACCATATTTTCTAATTATGCAAGTATTTGGTGTATGCCCATGGTTTTTACAATATGTACATGTGGGTTGATGGTTATCTATCCTAGATTTATCATTACTATGTTCAAATGCATGGATACATTATTTATGAAAGTTTATCTTTATTGAGACACTTTGTTTCTTAGAAACATGGATTTTTGAATAGCCAAGACCTCTTCGGTCTGTTGAGTGTCTTTGATCATTAACGATCATTTCCAGACTTTTACTACTCTTGTTCAGCTTATTAAGTTCAAGACTTAATGTTGAAACTTTATTTTCAAGAGCAATACAATTTTGATATGAATATGATCAAGGTTTGTTTCTAAATACATCTAACTCGATTTTTTGATTTAGAAACATTTTTGTGAGTTTGACATATTCATTAAGCAAGTCATTAAATGCAGTTTGTAATTCAGAAGAATATAGTTTAGTATCATTTACCTCTTCATCATCAGAATGATGATATGCCATTAAAGATAGATGTGCTTGTTCTGAGGCGAAACTGGTATCATTGTCTTCCCAAGCAATATAGGCTATCCGTCCAGTCCTCATTTCATTCTTCCCTTTGAAAGAATTCTTTTTCCAGTTTGGACAGTCCATCTTCATATGACCAGATTTGCCACATTCAAAGCATGTGAAATTTTGGTTTGAAGTGAAGGCGTGGCTGTTCTTGGTGAATTTCCTCATTTTTCCAGTTTTAGCACCCTTGTTCCATTTAAGGAACTTGCTGGAATTCTTTACAAGAAGACTCATGTCTTCCATCTCTTCCTTCTCATATTCATCTTCTGATGATTCATATTTGTCTACTTTCGCCAAGAGAGATATTCTTCTTTTTCTTCTCTTTCTCTTCATGATGGTCAAGTTGGTTGAGTTCTAATTCATGTTCCTACGATTTACCAAACAAAGCAACCAATGACATTTTTGATAAACTTTTCTTTTCAGAAATGACTGTTACCTTTGGTTGTCACGTTCTGGTGAGTGATCTTAGAACCTTCAAGTTCAAGTCACTATTTGATAGTACCTTACTAAGTGCAATAAGGTGATTAGTGAGGTGAGTAAATCTCTTTGAAGATTCATAATTTTCTCTCCAGATTTCATATGAAACATTTCGTATTCTTGGGAAAGAGTGTTGAGTCTCGACCTCTTTACCTTCTCACTTCCTTCATGTGTAGTCTCTAGAGTATCCCACATTTTTTTGGCAGATTTGCAATTTGATACTACTCTAAAGAACTCGTCAATGCCAAGTGCTGAAGTGAGGATCTTCTTTGCTTTGAGATCACATTGCACCTTCTTTTTATCTTCACCAATCCATGAAGATTTGAGCTTTACTTCCCTTATACTATTGACTACGGTGAAAGATTCATATGGTCTTTCTACAATTACATTCCATATGTCCATGTCTGGAGATTCTATGAAGATTCTCATTCTGATTTGCCAAAAGTCATAGCACTCTTCAACAAAGCTTAGAGGACAGTTGATGTTGGAACCTTCTCCTAGGAATGATCTTGAGGCCATCTTCGATATAGGATCAAATTTGAGAATAAATTACTCAAAAAAACTCTGGTGTCAATTGTAAGACTAAGATTGCAACTAAGATGTGAGGTGAATTAGTTGACTTAAAATTATGACCATTTTTGTGCATAATCAAGAGTTAAGTGCAGAGGAGAAATTATGCAGAAAATTAACAAGTAAAAAATAAAGAGATAAAGGAGAAGATAGTACACCAAAATTTTATACTGGTTCACCGTCTTGTCCACCGAAGGCTATGTGTAACGCCCTGAAAATTACTCCAAAAATCTTGCTCAAAAATGGGTATTTTTTTTACTTATAATGATGCCATATAAAATTTATTTCCTTATATTCGTTTCTTTTTCGGAACATCACTTTAAGTAACATACAATGCCGAAGAAATATTCGCCCAAACTGAAATTACACAAAAGGCTGAGACATCCAGCACATCAAAAAGACTTTAAGTAACATGCAAGGGCTTGTGTATCACGTGTTTTTAAACCTTGAATTTAACAATTATCACATACATATCATTCTCATAATAATCATTCAAACATTATTATTCAAGAGTAAACATGGTATTTTGAAAATGACTTGGTGCTTCCAAAATCAGAACTTTGAGGGGTATAAAAAGAATGAGAGTCTTGGTCAAAAGTTGATTTATTCAAGAGATAAGAAGATAAGAGAAATCCTCTTTTGAGGGGATTTTTGTGCCCTTGGCCACATGGCTTGCATCAGCTAGGCTTTGAGCGCCAAGTCACCGATGTTGGGTGATAGGTCTTTGGTCAAGGCTTGACCGAATTTGGTTGAGTCATGGCCATGAGTTGGCCTTGGTTTGGGGCATTTTTGTGTTTTGGCAATATTTTGACTTGGCCAAATAACCCATTTTTGAATTTTATATTTTCCTATTTATTTTGAAAATTTTCTGATTTATTTTCTAAAACTCAAAATTTTAATTTTCAAAGAAAAAATTAAATTTTACTTTGATGATAAAAAATGTTCTTCTTTTTGTCATAAAATTAAATAAAATATAGAAGAAAGAGATGAAAGGAAAAACATAGTATATATTCAAAATGTATTGGGTTCCCTCTCAGTAAGTGCTCGTTTAATGTCAATAGTTTGCCGCAGGCTACCTACATAACCATAATTCACCATCTTCTTTCTACTACTCAGATGAGCTTAGTTCACCCCTTAGGACATCATTGTAGTGCTCCCTCGGATTGACTTGTGTTTTAGCTAAAAATATTGATTTCTGATTTTCAGCTCTTTGTTTGGCTAGCTGCTCGATTTGAATTTCCATATTCCACAGATATGCATCAGTGTTTTTCTGGTTGGACATTGTCTTTTGCATGAATTGATTCAGTGTGTCCTCCAGTTTAACATTTTTGTCCTATGTTGGTACAGATTATTCCTCAGGTAGAATTGTGATGGCGGTTTTTGAGGATTGTCTTGCCTCTAAGGCTAATTCCCCTAAAATTGATTATTACCTCCTCGAGGATAATTATTTTGAAAGTTTTGTCTTGTGGGATTGGTTACAAAGTGTTCTTCCTCATTTTGACAATGGTTTGTTTCATGATCATCAGCACAGTTGTCACACCTGTAAACTTGCTTCTTTGAAGATTCTCGTAGTTGTCTAGGCAAATCATTAAGCTTCTAGTTCACTTCATCTAGTTTTTGTTGAAGTAGTTTGTGTTGAGCCAACATAGTATACATTGAGCTCAAATCGAGAATTGCACCTCTCATTGGTGGTGATCCTCACTGGTGTTAACTTTTCTAGTCATTTAAAGCCATTGATTCAATTATATCAATGGCTTCTTGCGGAGGTTTTGTCAATAGTTGTCCGCCAGCAGTTGCATTTAGAATCCATTTATGTTGTTTTGTAATCCATTAATGAAGATATGGATTTGAGTTTGCACATCAAATCCATGGTTCAAGCACTTTCTTAGCATAGATTTGAATCTATGCGAAGATTCGCATAGACTTTTCCCAGCAGGCTGAACAAAGTTGGATATAGTTTTCTTTAGATCCATAAAATTTCCTTGCAGAAAGTATATGCTCATAAATTTCTCTTCCAACAGGTTCCAGTTATTCGGAATATGTGGAGGCATATCCTGAAAGCATTCCTTAGCTTTCCAAATCATAGTTAAAGGAAAAACGCTAAGAAAAGTAGTTTCTTCTCCTATTTCTGATATTCCAACAGTACCAACCAACTGGTAAAATTTTGTGAGATGGTTGTATGAATCTTCATGCTCCAGGCTGGCAAATGGATTAGCATACATCAGCTGTACCAATCCATACTTCATTTCGGGAGTCCTTTGGGTACTAGATGGCCTCCTGATCTTTATCATATTTCAGGGCGTGAAACTGACAAATCCACCAACGTTTGGCTGGTTCTCTGCCCTTGATCCTTCAGCGGTCTGTTGATTATTGGCCATTGATTCTCGTCATTTTGGGCTACCGTATCGAACTCTTCGTTGTTTTCGATCCCAAAGCATTTTAGTTTCTCAAGTGGTGTTCCTTCATGGATAACCAGCACAATACTTGATATTTTAAGCTATTCTAATCATACAACTTAAGAAAGTATCCATACAAAATTCAGGCACGCAAAATAATTGATTAAGGACAGGTTTTCTTAATATACAAATATAACTCCAAACTTTTGAGATAGTTTAGGAGATCCGGGTGTCATATTCGGGCACCACTATGTCACGATGTATTCTCTCTCACCTGAGTGTGTCAGGTCGCTAGGTTCTCTGTTTGTAGGTGAGCTTACTTGATTCGATCTCCTCTCGAACTCTTCATTACACTAAAATAACATTAATTAGTTAACTGACGATAATAGTTATACTTACGAAATAACTTTTTACGCGAAGATAAAACTTGCGATTTGAAATGAATTAAATTTTTTTTCGTCCATCCGATTCATGGTTGAATATCCTTGAATCATCATTTGTCATTGAAAGTCTTACAATCAAATAACACTTTTTAAAGTAAGATTTTCAATAAAACTTATACCGGAATTATGGGGTAACCCATGGATTTACACCAGGCTAGTTCCCAGGAAAGAGAGGTGGGTCGTAAAGACACCCTTAAATACCAAGTCTTTCC
>NC_032020.1:9066022-9066604 GCF_001865875.1 Lupinus angustifolius
AAGACTTCATAACACTTTAAGTTTATAAAGTCAAGACTTTTAGGTAAATCTCATTATTTCAAGTATACTACTAAAACAAATTTTCATGAACATCTTAACACCTCCTAATTTTTTAGGATTAAACCTCAAGGATTAGTAAGTGTTATTTTCAAAGTCATGAAAAAGAATGATTCTTAATTTAATATTTTACACTAAATATCTTTTAGTTATTCTTACCACTTTAAAGTAAGTCAACTAAAATAAATACAACAATTTTTTATGAACATCTTAACACCTCCTAATTTTTTAGGAAAAACCTCAAGGGTTAGTAAGTGTTAATTTCATAGTCATAAAAAAAAATCCTAAGATAAGACTTTCTACTACTTTAATATCCAAAACTTCATAACACTTTAAGTTTATGAAGTCAAGACTTTAATAAATCATCTTTTATCATAAATCATTATTTTAACTTGGAAATCAAAGAGTAAAATATGCTAAACCACTTTTAAAACATAATACTTTCTAAAAATGAAACATTTTCAACAACAACTCATCAACATCATAAACTTTCAAGAATAAAATACAAACTTTTTCCTAAACACA
>NC_032020.1:9066704-9124827 GCF_001865875.1 Lupinus angustifolius
CATAACTTTCTATGAAGTATGAGAAGAAGATGAAGAAGAGAAAATAAAAGGCTACCTTAGTTTGTATAGGGAATTTAGTGTAAAAATGAGAGAATGGGGTGAGATATTTATAGGAGAGCCTCACCCTCATCAAATCAGAAAATTTAATGCAAAGTAAGTAGATTTAGACTAGCATAGGTGATGTGTCTAATGGTGGTGGAGTGAGAGGATTTGTTGAGTGATTTAGGAGATTTTGTGTAAGAGGATATGTATTTTTGCTTGTTTAACAAGCAAGCTTCTTATATGAAAGTGATGTGACCTTTTCAATGAGACATTCTCTATTAAACCATTTCCAAGTACTGTCGGCTAATACCTGGTCAGATAATAAAAATCTCCTGATTTCAGTTTACGGTTTGAACTTCGAAACACGGAATTCGGATTGAAAAATATTTAGAAATGCATTCTGAACAAACTTGATGTCTATCGTGACTCGAAATAATATTTCGAAGCCAATGACACAATAGGAATTCGATTCCGAGTTACAGAACTCAAAAACACATTACTGGGCCGAATTCGGGCGAATTTGGCCCGACAGCAGCTCAAACATTTTCCGTCACAGAAAATTGCGAATAGGAAATCACAAAGAAAGAGTAACACTCAACTACTGTTTAGTCTAATTCAATACTGATTAATTTCTAAAATTAATCGTTGTTAAAATAAATAATTAATAAAACATACACAGAAAATTCATGGTGTTACACTACGTCCAGTACTCTTGCAGCATAAAAGATTCATTCACTAAATATTATGAGTTGTAATTACAATATCTCACCTCGAGACATCTATGTATCTTACACACTCACTAATACTTATATCACTCTTGAAAAACACCTTTTTCAAGTGACTCTATCCTTTTTCTTATCACACCCTTGTGAAAGAAAGATTTCTGAAATGTCAATGAAGAATTCAGAACAATGGCATGATTGCCTTTACAAGTTTGAAATGTAATATCACTTGCAATCTAATAACTCTTTGTGTACTAAGTAAAAATGCTATTATATGTTTGTAAAACTTTGAAACACTTTACCTCAAACAACTCAAAAATTTCACTTTGAAAGTTTAAGAACAAGTTGCAAAAAGTGCAGAAAATATTTCAGAGAATTTTCAGAAATATGTTTGAAAGTTTGTGTAAGAGTTATATGTTTGATTCTGAGTTTCAATGCTTTTAAATAGGTTTTCCAAACAGCCATAACACATCTTTGAAAGGGTAGGAATTGATATGAATGAAACCATTTCATTTGGGATGAAAACCATTCATTTTGAAATCTGAAAATTGATGCAACAACTCTCAGTAATCGATTACAGCCTTGAGTAACCGATTACTCAAACACGCTTTCCAACTGAGTATTTAAAATTTAATTAGAGTAACAGATTACAACATTTGAGTAATCGATTACCCTGCACAATTTTTGTTGGGTAACTGAATTTCTCACTTATGTAACATGTTACTTAGATACAGTAACCTATTACACACTATTTTTGAAAATTATTTTGTTTATACTTGAAATGTTTCAATTTTCTTATAAAATAGTTGGAGCATCACTACTATTGTATGTTCGAGAGTATAGGATAGAAGTACCTATTTACACTTAGATTAATTTGTCTTGAAGCTTTGTCTTCTTTGTCTACAAAAGTATTCTTCCTTTTCTTATTTTTGGTGATGTTGGTGTCTTCATCAAAACTTTGCCAAGGTTAGGAGCAATGTTCTTCTTCACAATCTCCCCCTTTTTGATGATGACAAACCAATATCTTCTTAACAGTGTAGCTTTCTGAGAGCAGCATACTTTTAGATATGTTGAGATGATGTGAGTATGCTCCCCCTTTCATTTGGAGTTATGTGCTTGAAAGAAATTTGACTGAAAATACATTTCTCCCAAATTTTCTCCCCCTTTTGACTTCATCAAAAAGTAGAAAATCTAAGAGTTTCCAGCATAATATATATATATATATATATATATATATATATTATGCTGGAAACTCTTAGATTTTCTACTTTTTGATGAAGTCAAAAGGGGGAGAAAATTTGGGAGAAATGTATTTTCTGTCAAATTTCTTTCAGGAACATAACTCCAAACGAAAGGGGGAGCATACAAAATAGCAGAAAGTTAAAAGATGTTCAAACAATGTTCAATCCATAACAATAAAAACAACAAAATAACAACAATTTGTCCAAAGCCATGAAGATATTACAACCAGAAAATCCTAATAGCAAAGAGAATCTAGACTCAGGTTCAAATTTGTCTTCATCAATGTCCATGCTACTCATCTTAGAAGAGACACGATGAAGTTCAAACTAGATTTGTTGATTCTGAGCATCAAGAGCATCCATCCGGTTAGTGATGTAGCCTCAAAGAGAAAACAACTCATCTATAATCATTTGATTTGAAGGCATGATAGCATATGAGGAAGATTGAGCATGAAACTTAGAAGGTTGAGGTTCATGATGGTTAGGAGGGGAAGGTTCTGATTGATCAATAGGAGCAGTCGGTCTATCAGTTCTATGCTTATAGGTGCGATCATTAGGATTGAAAGAGAAGTCCATTTTGTGGATCACGTCCACATCAATATGGCTCTCATGAAGATTGAGAGAGACCTTGGTTTCACCAGCAGTAGAAACACCGAAATGTTCAAGAATTTTGGTTATGAAGATTGCATAGAGTAAGGGGATTTGAGTTCCTCGAACAATCCACATTTGTCTTATTATCATCTAAGCCCAATTGATTTTGATGTTATACTTCATAGCCTAAATCAATTGAAGTTCTATGTCAATTATTTGAGAATGGTTTGAAAATTTAGGCAAAATGACATAGCTCAGAAAGTAATGAAGAAAACGGTCCTCAAGTTTGAGATGTGGAGCATATATGATATCTCTATTCTTAGCAGTCTCACCAAAGCCATGTTGCTTACACATTTCTATTTCCCTTTTGAGATTATACATAGAGAATAGCAAAAATCTTTTCGATCATAGTTATCTCATTCACAAACAACATAGAAACCCATTGTGCTACCTTGAGTGGGTATGTTACAGCACAATGAACTAAAAGTTTTCAAATCCAAAACAATGTCTTTTCCTTTCACATAGGAAATAAGACGGTTTTTCCGGAAGTTCAAGTTACAGTAAAATACTCTAACAAGTTCAGGATAAATATCATTTAATTCACAGCAAAAATCGAAAAGGTTTTGTTGTCATAAAAGATAAGGGAAAAGAAAATCTTCAAACTCAAAGTTCCCGACATTACCATATTTTGGAGTAAATATGGTTCGTCCATGGAAATGCTCTTCGAAGACTTTGTGTTGTTCATCATTTGTGAGAAGTCTTGCTAAATCCAAAGGGTTAGACTCCAAGGATGAAATCTTTTGCTTCTTTTGAGTCACGTTAGTGCGTTGCTTCTTTGTTCTTGAAGAAGATGCCATGGATTGGGTTTTTGAAGATTTTAGGTTTTTGGGTTTGGGAGATTTGGGGTTTTTTGAGTTGGTCCACTAATCACGAAAATGATGGTATTGAAGAGTTTAGAATTGAAAATTTGATATGAATGGATAGAAAAATCACTCAAAACAGATGAAAAATGAAGTTTTTAGAGATTTGGGAGTGTTTACATGAGTGAAAGAGAAAGGGGAAGAAGATGAGTTTGAAAAATGCAGAAAATCATATATATACCTGCACAAAGTAATCAGTTACTCACTTTGCGTAATCAGTTATTCAGTTTTAAATTTTTTAAACATTTCAAACAACAGCTTTGAGTAATCGATTACTCACTTGAGTAATCGGTCACTGAAACTCCCTATTCAACCCTGTAATCGGTTCCTCTCCAGTGTAATTGATTACTAACCCCATACAAAATTAATTTTAGGCATATTGATGCTATGAAAATGATTTTTGACCCAAAAGTTAAAAGTTTTAAACATAAGTGAACACATATAAGTACAAGTAGGCATGAGATAAACATAATGAAACACACTTATAATCATATAATCATATTAAGATAAATAAGCTTCATCAAGAATATCTAATTCATGTCTAATTTTATAAAAAAGGTTCTTTAGTCAAGGGTTTAGTGAAAATATCTGCTAGTTGATTATGAGTATCAATGAATTCTACAGTCGCATCTTTCTTTTGGACATGGTCCCTAAGGAAGTGATGCCTTATATCTATGTGTTTGGTTCTAGAATGCATAACTGGATTCTTTGTGAGGTTTATAGCACTAGTATTGTCACATAAGAGTGCAACCTAATTCTAAGCCAAAATCTCGTAGTTGTTGTTTAAGCCACAACACTTGGGCACAACAACTACCTGCTGCTATATATTCAGCTTCAACATTACTTAGGAAAACACATGCTTGTTTCTTGCAAGACCAAGAGACTAAAACATTTCCTAAAATATGACAAGTACCACTTGTACTTTTCCTCTCAGTTTTGCATCCAGCAAAATCTGAATCTCAATAACCAACCAAATCACATATACTTCCTTTTGGATACCACAATCCAACGTCAGTTGTGCCTTTAAGATATTTCACGATTCTCTTAACACCAACTAAGTGTGATTCTTTTGGTTTAGACGGATAACGTGCACACAGATATACACTAAACATGATATCAGGTCTACTGGCAGTTAAATATACAAGAGATCCAATCATACCTCGATACTTTGATATTTCAATGCATTTTCCAGCTTTATCTGTATCAATGTAAATACCAGATTCCATAGGAGTAGCTATTGACTTGCAATCATCCATATAAAATCTTTTCAGAAAATCTCTACAATACTTGGATTGACTTACAAAAATTTCATTATCAAGTTGTTTGATTTGTAATCCACGGAAGTAATTCAATTTCCCCATCATGGACATTTCAAACTCTTGCATCATTTTTCCAAAATCACTACACCAAACCTCATTAGTAGAACCAAAAATAATATCATCTACATAAATTTGAACAAGAAGAGTGTGATGATTTATTTTCTTTATAAAGAGTGTAGTGTCGACCTTTCCTCTAGTAAATCCCTTTTCAAGTAGAAAATTTGTTATACGATCATACCCTGTACGTGGAGCTTGCTTCAAGCCATCAAGAGCTTTCTTTAATTTGTAAACATGAGAAAGATGTTTGTAATCTTCAAAACCAGGAGGTTGTTCTGCAAACACTTCTTTTTGAATATATCCTTTAAGAAAAGCACTATTTGCGTCCATTTGATATAGCTGAAAATTTAAAGAACATGCATATGCAAGTCATACCCTAATAGCTTCAAGTCTAGCTACCAAAGCGAAGGTTTCATCAAAGTCTATACCTTCTTCCTAATTGTATCCTTGGGCTACCAGTCTAGCTTTATTTATAATAATAATACTACTTTCATCAGATTTATTTCAAAATATCCAACGAGTTCCTATGACATGCCTATTTTTAGGTCTAGGAATAAGTTCCCAAACTTCATTTCTCTCAAACTAGTTTAATTCTTCTTGCATTACAAGAATCTAGTGTTCATCATTGATTGCATCATCAATCTTGGAGGGTTCTATTTAAGAGACGAAGGCCATGTTAAGACATGAATCTTCTAGCTTTAAGCGGGTAGTAATACTCTTGCTAATATCACCGATGATGTTGTCAATAGGATGATCACGATGAGTTCTTCATTCTTATGGTAAATCAGAGTGAATATGATCTTCTTGAGAGGATAGATTATCATCCATTTTCAAATGCTCAGATTTAGTTGTAGAATCAATAATACTTTTCATTAGAAGGGGAACTTGGCAAGTCCTCTTCATCAAGAGTTAACCTATTCTTTATTACAGGATTGGTTTCATCAAAAGATACATGAACGGATTCTTCCATGGCTATAGTTCTTTTATTACAACCAAATACATGCAAATGAGAAATGTTGAGTTTCTACCTTTAAAGAGTTCATCGGGGGTTTTCTTAAGAATTGGTCTTATAAGAACTCGGTTTGAAACATAACATGCAGTACTTACTACAGCAGCCCAAAAATATTTTGGGAGGTTAGTTTCATTTAACATTTTAGGAGTCAGTTCTTCTAAAGACCGATTCTTTCTCTCTACAACACCATTTTGTTGTGGTGTTCTAGGAGCATAAAAATTATGGTTGATGTCAAGATCATCACAGAATTCTTCAAACGAAGAGTTTTGAAATTCTCCCTCATGATCACTTCTTATAGTAGCGATTTTTAGTGATTTTTCATTTTGAACTCTTTTAGCATAAATGCTAAAGGCTTTGAATTCTTCATTCTTATGAACTAAGACTAGAGTCCAAGTATATCTCGAAAAATCGTCTATTATAACAAGAGCATAATAGTTACCACCATAACTTTATGTTCTTGAGGGGCCAAATAAGTCCATGTGTAGTAACTGCAATGGTCAATTGGAAGAAACCATGTGCTTAGGTTTAAAAGAAGTCTTTGTTTGTTTACCCATTTGACATGCACTATATAGTTTGTCTTTAACAAACTTTATTTTGGGTAAACCAACAACTAAATCTTTCTTTATGAGTTTATTTTGGGTAAACGAACAACCAATTCTCTTATGCCAAAGCCATGCATCATGATTATCATTAGCAACTAAACATGTTATTGGTAAACATATATATATTATTTATCCTTTTACCAATGAGTTTAGAGTTTTGAGAATTCTTACTTTCGATGATGCACTTATCCGTGTAGAATGCCACATGAAAGCCTTTGTCACATAATTGACTTATGCTTAGTAGATTGTGTTTGAGTCCTTCAACATATAATACACTTTCTATAGTTGTTGAGGGTGGCTTGCCAATTCTACCAACTCCAAGTATTTTTCCTTTGTTGTAATCACCATATGTAACATAGTCTTTGAACGTTGGATTAAAGACAGAGAACTTATTTCTATCGCCTGTCGTGCTTTGAGTAGCTGCTGTCCAAGTACCATAAGTTGCAGGCGGCTCTCAAATTATCCTGCAAAACAGATTAAGTTTTATTAGGTACCTAATATTCTTTAGGTTCTACATGGTTAGTACCTTTCTCAATCCATCTATAATGACCTAGGGGTACACCATATTTTCTAATTATGCAAGTATTTGGTGTATGCCCATGGTTTTTACATTATGTATATGTGGGTTGATGGTTTTATATCCTAGATTTATCATTACTATGTTCAAATGCATGGATACGTTGTTTATGAAAGTTTATCTTTGTTGAGACACTTTGTTTCTTAGAAACATGTCCTTTTTAATAGCCAAAACCTCTTCGGTCTATTGAGTATCTTTGATCATTACTGATCTTTTCTAGACTTTTACTACTCTTGTTCAGCTTATTAAGTTCAAGACTTAATGTTGAAAATTTATTTTCAAGAGCAATGCAGTTTTGACATGAAGATGATTAGGGTTTGTTTCTAAATACATCTAACTCAATTTTTTGTTTTAGAAACATTTTTGTGAGTTTGACATATTCATTATGCAAGTCATTAGATGCAGTTTGTAATTAAGAATAATATAGTTTAGTATCGTTTACCTCTTCATCGTCAGAATGATGAGATGCCATTAAAGAGATATGTGCTTGTTCTTCATTTTCTTGTTCAGAGGCGGAACTGGTATCATTGTCTTCCCAAGCAATATAGGCTCTCCGTCCAGTCCTTATTTCCCCCTTTGAAAGAATTCCTTTTCAGGTTTGGATAGTCCATCTTCATATGACCAGACTTGCCACATTCAAAGCATGTGAAGTTTTAGTTTGAAGTGGAGGCGTCAGTGTTCTTGGTGAATTTCATCATTTGTCCAGTTTTAGCACCTTTGTTCCTTTTAAGGAACGTGTTGAACTTCTTTACAAGAAGACTCATGTCTTCCATCTCTTCCTTATCAGATTCATCTTTTGATGATTCGTATTTTCTACTTTCGCCTTGAGAGAGATATTCTTCTTTTTGTTCTCTTGCTCTTCATGTTGGTCAAGTTGACTGAGTTCTAATTCATGTTTATGCAATTTACCAAACAAAGCAGTCAATAACATTTTTGATAAACTTTTCTTTTCAGAAATGGTTGTTACCTTTGGTTGACATGTTCTAGTGAGTAATCTTAGAACCTTCAAGTTCAAGTAATTATTTGATAGTACATTACCAAGTGCAATAAGGTGATTTGTGTGGTGAGTAAATCTCTTTTGAAGATCTAGAATTTTCTCTCCAAGTTTCATATGATACATTTCGTATTCTTGGGAAAGAGTGTTGAGTCTCGACCTCTTTAACTCCTCAGTTCCTTCATGTGTAGTCTCTAGAGTATCCAACATTTCTTTGGCAGATTTGCAGTTTGATACTCTAAAGAACTCGTCAATTGCAAGTGTTGAATTGAGCATGTTCTTTGCTTTGAGATCATATTGCACCTTCTTTTTATCTTCATCACTCCATGAAGATTTGGGCTTTACTTCCCTTACATTGTTGACTACGATGAAGGGTTCATATGGTCCTTCTTCAATTGCATTCTATATGTCCAAGTCTTGAAATTCTACGAAGATTCTCATTCTGATTTTCCAAAAGTCATAGCACTCTCTAACAAAGCTTGGAGGGAGGTTGATGTTGGAACCGTCTCCTAGGAACGATCTTGAGGCCATCTTCGATATAGGATCAGATTTGAGAATAACTTACTCAAAAATAACTCTGGTGCCAATTGTAAGACTAAGATTGCAACTAAGAGGGAAGGTGAATTAGTTGACTTAAAATTATGATCACTTTTTCTGCAAAATCAAGAGTTAAGTGCAGCGGAGAAATTATGCAGAAAATTAACAAGTAAAAAATCAAGAAATTATGCAGAAAATTATACTGGTCCACCTTCTTGTCCAGTGAAGGCTACGTCTAGTACTCTTGCAGCACAAGAGATTTATTCACTAAATAGTATGAGTTGTAATTACAATATCTCACCCTGAGACCTCTATGTACCTTACGCACTCACTAATACTTATATCACTCTTGAAAAAACACATTTTCAATTGACTCTATCCATTTTCTTATCACATCCTTGTGAAAGAAAGATTTCTGAAATATCAATGAAGAATTTAGAATAATGGCAGAATTGCCTTTACAAGTTTGAAATATAATATCACTTGCAATCTAATAACTTTTTGTATACTAAGTAATAACGCTCTTATATGTTTGTAAAACTTTGAAACACTTTACTTCAAGCAACTCATAACATTCACTTTGAAAGTTTAAGAACAAGTTGCAAAAAGTGCAGAAAATATTTCAGAAAATTTTCAGAATTATGTTTGAAAGTTTATGTAAGAGTTATATGTTTGATTCTGAGTTTCAATGCCTTCAAATAGGCTTTCCAACCAGCCATAACACCTCTTTGAAATGGTAGGAATTAATTGGAATGAAACCATTTCGTTTGAAATGAAAATCATTCATTTTGAAATCTGAAAACTGATGCAACAACTCTCAATAATCGATAACAGCCTTGAGTAATCGATTACTCAAAAACGCTATCCAACTGGGTATTTAAAATTTAATTAGAGTAATCGATTACAACATTTGAGTAATCGATTACCCTGCACAATTTTTGTTGGGTAACTGGTTTTCTCACTTATGTAATCTGTTATATAGATACAGTAACCTGTTACACACTATTTTTAAAAATTGTTTTGTTTATATTTGAAGTGTTTCAATTTTCTTAAAAAATAGTTTGAGCATTACTACTATTGTATATTCGAGAGTGTATGATAAAAGTACCTATTTAGACTTAGATTAATTTGTCTTGAAGCTTTGACTTCTTTGTCTTTATAAATATTCTTTTTTTTTTCTTTTTGATGATGTTGATGTCTTCATCAAAACCGTATCAAGATCAGGAGCAAAGATCTTCTTCACAGTTATATTTGTTTTTTATTTTTAAAGATAAAAACGTGATCTTATTATAAAGGGAAAAAATGTTATATTACGCTATAAGGACTTAAAACAAAAACAACATAATTTATAGTTATATTTATATAGACTAATATAAAAAATGTATTTTTTCTATCCCCTTTTCTTCTTCTACCTTAACCTTTTTGGTGAACAAATATACTCTATAGTATTGGAGAAAAAACTTTTGTTTTTGCTTTGTTTTTCAGACCAAAAACGTCATGATATTAGAACCTAAAAATAATTTAATCACGCACAAAACCTAAATACATCACAATTAAAATTTAAGTTAAACCAAACAATAAAAATATGAAATGGTCCTAATATTATTGGAAATATAACCCGTTTCTAACTTTGATTGGTTCAACCAATCATTTATTCCAGCTTATTTGGATTTCAAAATATAGAGATTGTTAATAAATTTTCGAAGTGTATTATTTAAGGATTAGAAAGTGGAAATTTTATATTGAAAATTGACATTTTCATATTTGAAAGAGTGTAATATATATACATTGATAATATAAAAATTTATATACAATTAATGTATTACCCAATATTTATTTATATTGTTTTGACTTAAAAGTCAACAATGATTAAAAAATGAATAGTTAGTGATACAGTAATATTGTAAAAAAAACTCTTACATTATTAGAGTATACTTTTTTTTTTTTTTTGAAAGTGTCAAACTTAATATTCCAATACAAATTTTTCTCCTTTGTGTTTCTTAAACAATAACTTTAGACACTACTTAATACATCCCTTAAAACATTAATATGTACAAATCTCAATCCACAAAAATTGAAAATCAATTAATCATAAGAGAAAGAACTTAAGCACTATTGTCAAGTAGATAAACTCTCAAATCCCATGTCGAAGTAACCTCAAACTCAGCACAAATGATAAAACTACATTCACCTAATATTTATGCACGGATATTATACTACATAATTATTATTTATAAAACTCATATAAAAAGATATATAGAAAGAATAAAATGAAGTAACAAATAAGAAATGAGAATGGAATATCTCCTTATATAAGGAGATAAGTTATCTCCTCCTGCCAGTGAAATCATGACATGTGTCATATGTTTCATCATGTTCTATAAAAATATTTTTAAAAATAAACAAAATAGCACACATATCACATTTTTACTGACTAGAGGAGATAAATTATCTCATTATATAAGGAGATACATTATTCTCTTAAGAAATAATAGACTTTAAAGATCAAAAGATCATGTGAATTGAGCTCATTCACGGACATATGTGTTTACAGAATAAAATTTATTTTTATATGATGATATAACTTGTCTCGTCCGACTAATAAAAATGTGACATGTATACTATTTTGTTTAGTTTTAAAAATGTTTTTATAGAAAATGATTAAATATAACACATGTCATGATCTTAATGATTATAGGAGATAACTTATCTTCTTATATCAACTATATTTTATTCTCTAATAAATATCTCTCTCAAACATGGCAAATTGAAATTCCTTATTAAATATATCAATATAACCAATTCATAACATTGAAATTAACTAATCACTTATTAATTATCCACATTCTTTATAATTAATAAAATAGTTGCTAATAGGTGTAACACCTAATGAATATATTGAATGTTTCATCCATAAGCTTAATTATTTTTAAATTATTTTATTTTTCTAAAGGAACCTCATACAACTCAAATCTATGAAATCTAAAAGACAAATAATCATTTTTCTTTTGAAGGTCAATATAAAACACATTAGTCTTAATATTTGACTCTCAGACCCACAAATACACAAAATATATTGAGCATATTAATCACAAACTTAAATACCCTAACTATATTTTATTTTTTTAAAAGAAGTGTTAGTGACTGAAAATCTGAAACTCTTAACCCGGTAGGCAAATACTCATTGTTTAAAAAGTCGCTGGCTGTTACATTAGGAAAAATATCATTACCATAATTTTTCTCTCCTTAAAATAACCAATTTGACTAGTGCATACATGATTTCTTAATAACAAAAGGTTGAGATTTTTTATAATATTCTTTGATGACTAAAGTGAATTAGTAAAATGATTGCAGTTATCTTGAAAAATTCATTTAAAAATAAACTAAAATAGAAAGAAGAAAAAATACAAATAGCTTGTTGTTCTTGCTACTTCTTTCTTTGTTCTTAACCTGATCTATTTGGATTGTAAACAAGGGGAGAATAGAAAGTACTATGGGAAGGAGCAAGTTCTCAACGTTGCTCTTTGTTTTCATCTTTTCAATCTTCTCTTTCCACGGAACCCTAGTTAGATCTGATGCCTCCAATCACCGTTACAGTGATGCTGACAACGTTACTCTCTACGCCAACAAAGTTGGTCCTTTTCATAATCCAAGGTATGATTTCTGATCTCAGATCCGATTCAAAAAATGGGTCCTTGTTTATAGGATCTACCAAATTGATTTCATTTCATATTTTTTGTCTTCAGTTTAGGGGTTTGTTTTTTAACCTTGCGTTTCAATGATTTGAACCCTTTTAGATGTTGGGTTATGCTCAAAATTTGATCTTATTTTGAAATTTGTTTATCAATGTCTGATGGTAATTTTATTATTATTTTTGGTTATATGAGATGACAACATTAGACAGAGCTGAAGTGTTCACATGGATTTTATGTTATGGCTTGTTGTGATTCTGGTTTGTTATTTATCTGTTTTGGTTTGATTGCAGTGAAACGTACCGGTACTTTGACCTGCCATTCTGTGCAACAGGTAGTTATCTGAATTTATTGCATCCCCTTTTGACTTTATTATTTCTTTAGTCTCTCTTGCTATTTTTAGTATTAGGGGAAATTGCATGACCTGACCCGAGATTTAGCTTAATTACACTATGCAACTTTCATTGTTTCATACGGCAAATGTAATGATGATTGAATCTCAGGGTGTATGAAACAACCGGGGTGTGAAGTGTAACTAAGGCATACCAAAAGGGAGGTCGGTGTAATTTTCTGTTATTTCTTGTTATTCGTTGTTGTGTAAGTGTGAATATCCGAAAGGGTTTAAGCTTGCATGAGATTTGTGTTTCAGCTATTTCCATTTTCTGTTTCTATGTTGGCAATTGCTTTTTCTGGCAAGTTAAACGAGTTTTTAATCTCTCCGTGCTTTAATGGGAGTCCTGTGAATCATCATAACAAAGAATAATTTTTGCTTTCTTTGATATATTTGACTCGACTACTTGTGTTGGTTCTTAAATTTAATATATGTAATCCTGAAATGAGTGCATCTATTTGGCAGGTAAAGAGAAAGACAAGACTGAAGCACTTGGTGAGGTGTTGAATGGGGATCGCCTTGTTAGTGCTCCTTATACACTTGATTTCAAAAAGGATAAGGACTCTAAGTCTGTGTGCAAGAAGAAGCTCACAAAGGAGCAAGTTGCGCAATTCCGAGAAGCAGTTAAAAAAGACTATTATTTCCAAATGTATTATGATGACTTGCCAATCTGGGGATTTATTGGAACAGTTGACAAAGAAGGAAAAGCTGACCCCAGCGAGTACAAGTATTTTCTTTACAAGCACATTCAGTTTGATGTTCTCTACAATAAAGATCGTGTGATTGAAATTAGTGCCCGAATGGATCCTCATTCTGTGGTAGACCTGACTGAGGACAAGGAAGTTGATACTGAGTTTTTGTATACTGTAAAATGGAAGGAAACAGACATCCCCTTTGAGAAGAGAATGGAAAAATACTCTCAGTCTTCTTCTTTGCCACATCACTTGGAGATTCACTGGTTCTCAATCATAAACTCATGTGTAACGGTTCTTCTTTTGACTGGTTTTCTGGCAACCATTCTTATGCGAGTCTTGAAGAATGATTTTATGAAGTATGACTTTCTTCTCATCTATCACCAGATTGTCATCTTATTACTTGCTAAATTGTTTTACTAATCTATTTTTTTCCCTGTTTCTTTTATCTGCTGTAATTTCCTCTAGATATGCACAAGATGAGGAAGCTGCTGATGATCAAGAGGAGACAGGATGGAAGTACATTCACGGTGATGTTTTCCGGTTTCCCAAGTACAAGTCTTTGTTTGCTGCAGCCCTTGGTTCTGGCACTCAGCTATTCGCACTGTAAGAATCTTGTGGTGGCTCTTTTCCCTCTCAAAATTATAAACATTACTAAATGACGTTTTCTATTTCTCTATGCTTGTGCAGCACGATCTTTATTTTTATGCTTGCACTTGTTGGTGTATTTTATCCCTATAACCGAGGAGCTTTATTTACTGCACTGGTGGTCATATATGCTCTCACATCTGGCATTGCTGGCTACACTGCTACTTCCTTCTATATTCAACTTGAAGGGTCTAATTGGGTACATATGAACTCCTTGCATTGATTGTTTCATGGTTTGTTTTTATTAATATAATTCTCGTGAAATGGAATGAAATGATATAATACATACGTTTTCTTGTTCTACAGGTTCGAAACTTGCTTCTAACAGGATGCCTCTTCTGTGGTCCCTTGTTCCTTATGTTCTGCTTCCTGAACACAGTTGCTATTGCTTATAGTGCAACTGCTGCTCTTCCATTTGGCACAATTTTGGTGATAGTCCTGATATGGACATTGGTAACTTCGCCGTTACTTGTGTTGGGTGGTATTGCCGGTAAAAATAGCAGAGCCGAGTTCCAAGCACCTGTCCGCACCACAAAATATCCCCGAGAAATTCCACCTCTGCCTTGGTACAGGAGTACCATTCCCCAGATGGCAATGGCAGGATTTCTCCCTTTCAGTGCCATCTACATAGAGCTGTACTACATTTTCGCTAGTGTATGGGGCCACAGGATTTATACTATCTACAGTATACTGTTCATTGTCTTCATTATTCTTTTGATTGTCACTGCTTTTATCACTGTGGCTTTGACATACTTTCAACTTGCTGCCGAAGATCATGAATGGTGGTGGAGGTATGTAACTTCTAGCTGTAGCCCTTTTTGAGAGTTTTTGCATGTTATGGTTTTCACTACATACAATCATGCATGCTTAAATCAGAAATTCAGTTTGTTTTCCTATTACCTCTACTTGGATTAAAGGAAATTGTTGCTAGGAAAAGAAAAATAATTTTAAAAAAAAAGTTGATGGCTTGTTTATTTTTTTACTACTAATATAGAGATCACGGAAGCAGTTTTCTTCACTTTTGGGTCACCAAGTTCCATAAATTCTGAACTATATTCACATACATTCCAAATAAAATATTGTGGGATCTGCAATCATAGATATAAAATGTATTCAGTTTCATTCTGAACTTGTTTCTTCTCAATAACTATGATATTCTGAAATCTTTTGAAGATAGACAGAGTGAACACTTTGTAGAGATTGCATTAAGCATTTAACATGAACATTGTCATCCTGATGTTGATGTTTGTTTATGCTGCCTTAGGTCTTTCCTTTGTGGCGGATCAACTGGCTTGTTCATCTATGGCTACTGCTTGTACTATTATCACGCACGATCAGATATGTCTGGTTTCATGCAAACTTCGTTCTTCTTCGGTTACATGGCCTGCATCTGCTATGGCTTCTTTCTCATGCTTGGTAGTGTAGGTTTCCGTGCCTCCCTGTTCTTTGTCCGCCATATATACAGGTCCATCAAGTGTGAGTAACTTTGGTAGTTTATTTCCAGTAGCTGAAGAGAAAAGGGGTCTATGATTTTATTTTATTTGTTCATTCCTAAGGTAGGTTATAATATAGTGTACCTGAGAACATGAGAAGCATTGACTCCTTCCATGCATATTGGTGGTGTCCTGCTATCTCTGCTCTTGTAACTGCATAGGGTTGGTACTTCAGAGAAGGATTTTTGGAACCATGGGACTTAATCTTTTGATTGTGTCACAATTTATTTCAAGTAATTTTATCAATTTATTTTTCTTTCTGCTCTATGAAAAAGACTGTTTAATGGATGATGTACCCACAGTTGTAAAAACTCTTAACTTTATTTTTCTATAAATATTCACACTTTAATACCAATAAATGTATTTGGTCTAATGGTAGATTTTTTATAGATTGTAGATATCACAATTTCAACCTTCCAGCAAGTTGGAAAAAAATGACGATTTTTCTAGTAGTCCTTATTCACTTATTGTTGTTTTAAGATGGTTACCGACACTCAAGCCATGGTTAATAGATGCCTATGAGTAAATTATGTAACAACGAGACGTTGATTTAGTGATATAAGACTTTATTACATCTCCAAATAACGAAATGTTAAAGAGTTCGATTGTTAAAGAGATTAGTTCCTTCTCTATAGAGTGATGAGATATACCAAAAAATTATGTATGAATATGAAGACATTAGTAGATAGTTAATAACAACCGATTGTCTACATAATGGTGTATCATTGTGGCAATTATGTGACCTAATGGATAAAGGTGTTAATTTCTGATGGATCTACAAGCCTACACCTGCATGCTGATTTTGATGCATAATGTAACATGAGCATTGACTTAGATACAAGGTGTAATACGAACATTGATAAAGATGTTGAGTATGACATGTGCATTGACATGTATGCAAGGTGTGATATGAGCATTAATTTACTTTAATATAAAGTGTGTGATGAGTATACTCCTTAAAGTGAAGTATGCTAGTTCTTTTGAACTACGATTGTCAATGTCGATAATAGTAGTAATGACTGAGGCTTTCCAAGGATACTCAAAGTTTCATCTTGACTGAGTATTGATGAGTGCAATTGTTGGTGAACTCTAGTGTAGTATATTCCATTATGATAAATACTTCCCAGCGACAAACAGTTAGGCGACACAAGGAGTTTGAGGAAGAGTTGGACTCGTGGTGACATTGTCAAAGATACTCGAAAATGCTTATGCCGAAAGGTAGCATGTTCTTATATGGAGGAGTTGATAAAAAGAGTTAGATAATGAGTAAGGTGGAGTGTGATATTTTCACTAAAGTAAAGATTGTTGCATAGATTTCAAATAGAGTGTGTTATTCATATATTTCGATCAGGTGGAGATTGTTAAGGATGTTTGAAATATATTATTGTAAGAAGTCTCACATTATCAAGTATTACAATAAATGAGGGAGGTAGTGCTACATTTTGGACTAAAGTTCCTTGTTAGGATTTGCACCAATTAGAATCACAGTTTTAGTCCATATGTATTAGAGCTTGTGATCTTAATTTATAATAATAATATAATATACATATGTAAAACTAAGCTAATTGCTTTCGACACAAGAACAAAGGATTGCATTGGTTGTAAGAGGTGTGAATTTGCCTTAGTAGTTGGTCAACACTCTCCTTAGTTATGCATAATTGATCGAATTCAATTAACAAATTATATTGTTGTTTTCTCTTTTATTTATTATTATGTCCCTGATTTAATTGTTTGTGGCCAAAGTTGCGGATCAATTGCTTTCAATGCATCATCAAGGATGTTTGTTATGAGTCATAAGGTGGTCAAATGGTCAGAGTGTAGAACTTAAGGACTGGGGTGATAAGGAGATTGTGTGTCCAAATCTCACTTATCACAAAATACTAACATTTGCCTATAAAAACCAAGGCTACTTGTTGGCCAATCTGCAACAAGGGAGCCTCCGACTATTGGGGAGCCCCATTGTTGGCGAATATCGGAGAGAGAGAAATCACAAGTGAGACATCACATCTTGAATAAAAAACTTAAGGTAATTGTTTCATGTACCTTTATCACTTATAAAGTCTTCAACTCATCTACTCACATCCAATGATGACGTCACATGTGAATATACCTAACAATTTTCCCCTCAAATGTGAGTACCACAGACTTATATTTTTGCTCCCCTTAAGTTCTTCATATCTCATTTGATACATAAACTCTAAATTCACTTGTTGGACCTGTGTCAACGATTATGAAGCTTTGAGAATCCTCATTGTTACCGAACATTGGAGAGAGAAAAGACATAAATAAAATATCACATATTGAAAATAAACTTAAAAAAAACGGTTTCATGAGCATTTGTAATCTATAAAGTATTTAATCCATTCCCCTCATACCCTAGTAAGACTTTACAGCTGAATATTACTAACAAAAGCAAAGAGAAAGGGATGAAGTATACTATGGGTTTGAATTTGTAACTCACAATTTATTATTTATGTAATAATTGAAGAACTCGAGTTAACTTTATCGAATTATTCACATTATCCTTAAACATTTTAAACTACTTAAATATTGATTGAGATAGTCAAACTTATTTCACAATTCAGCAATAAAGATATGATAATTTTGTAAGAACACGCGCACACATTCAGTTTAAAAAACACACACACATATTGACTGTCACACAGCTTATTTACTTGGTTAAGCTTTTGATGCTTAATTACGAATGTTCACTTTATGCTCAACCTCACGTTAGAGGAGCCTAATTTCTTAAAGAGTGCTATATCTATACTTGCCAACATAAAGATTTATTTACAACCACTAAATCATTTACATTTATTTTGATTACTTTTTGTAAAAAGTAAAAAATAATTAAATATAAATAGTAAATGATGTAGTAACAGTCTATCAAACTCATACATCACAATGTATACATTTCTTTTTCTTTTTTTATACATTATAGAGGAGCCTAATTCATCTACCTTATTGGTTATCATGTTTCGGAAAGTTATGAATACGTATATTTAACAAAATAATTGTTGTTTACTAACTTTACCAGTCCAATTTACTTGGTAAAAAAGTTTCAAACAAATGAAAAGGAAGTCATCAACTTGACATAAAAGCAAGTCTACATGAACTTATAATGTGAGATATTATACAATCATGAGTATGATATTTGCATAAGGTGATAATTTAGGGGGGTCACAAAGAAGTTGAACACAGTATCCAACAAAAGGCAAGTCTTACACGCCAAGGGAATTATCTTTTTTATCATAAGAAAAGACTCATTCAAGGTTACATTTTCTATAAAAAGATTCACAAAATGACATGATCAATAAGGGAGGGAAAGAAAGAGAGAAAATATTGGGTTATGAGAGGAAAAATCACATAGTGGGAAGTGATAGTAAGTCGGTCCCGGACGTGCTATTTACGACAACATGGTCTTATTCATTGCCCTTATTCCTATATTTGCATCAAAAGCCACACTCCTTTGGGACCTCTAAGTTACTAGCGCCCTCTCAAAGGGTACGTGAATATATACTTGAAACAGTTTTTAAACAAATCATGTTACTAGTGAGCATTTAATGTCATTTTTTTTTCTACTTTAGGATTGAGAGTCTACATGGAACACCCTTAGATTTTGACGCCATTTGAACAGGGTTTATGAGCTTTTTCACCTATGAAGCATTCGAACACCGTCACTCAAATATGATATTTCCTCAATTTCGAGTATTGCTTTCCTTACAAGTTACAGTTAGTTATTTGCTCTAATTTTTGGTTCATCACAACTAGTTATTTGCTTTCCTTATAATAACATTAGGAATTTATATCTTCAAATTATAAATTAAGGGTATAATAATGATTAATAGTTTTGTTCATCCATTTTTTTATTTTCAAGGACAATAATTGTTCTACCCTGATTATAACTGGGATATCTCCAATCTAGAGTCTACTAGCTCGGTCATCCCTGGCCAACCTAGTAGATTAGGGGAAACTGTTCTACCCCGATTATAACTCGGATATCTCCAATCTAGAGTCCACCAGCTCAGTCATCCCTGACCAACCTAGTAGACTAGAGGCAACTGTTCTACCCCGATCATAACTGGATAATTGTCCATCCGTTTCGAGCATCACATGCAGTACCTCGCATACCCCCCTCAAATGGACCCACTTATAACAGAAACTATAAATGCTTATGACGCAACATTAACACCTCTGACCCACCATTTAATGCGTCTCTGACCCACCATTTAATGTGTCGCTGACTCGCCTTCAATGTCAAATAGCAAACCGCCTGCCACGCCGCCTGCACATTCTGCATGTCCCCGACAATTCGACAAAAGCAGATTCACAAGACAAGAAAGGACGACTAGAGTACGTCCTTTATAACAAGACTGTAGTACCAAGAGGCTTCGAAACATGTAGTCTAGTACTCAAGAGAGCCAATGTCGGCAAAACCTAGGGCAAGCTAGCACCGAATTGGGAAGGGCCATACCGAGTAACCAACAAAACCGAAAAAGGAGCCTATAAACTTGAAGACCTAGCAGGAACAGAGATTCCCCACACCTAGAACGCGACAAACATGCGCCAGTTTTTTGCTTAGAAAAATATGAATCCTGTACATCAGACCTATAAACGGCTGAAAAAATGATGTTATCAAACCATTAGCTATATGTTAATGAGGTATTATTTGAATGTTGTTTACGGACCAAGTCCCCCCGGTCGCCATCAAAAATACTCCTCACAGGTGTGGGCTGGTCCCCCTTTGATGGCAGTTCAATTCACAAACTCAAGGCATGACCAAGTCCCCTCGGTCACCATTAAAAAACATCCATCAAAGGCGTGGGTCAGTCCCCTTTTGACTGAGGTTCAATTAACAAACCCAAGGCAGGACCAAGTACCATCGGTCACCATCAAAAAGTACCTCTCAAAGGCGTGGGCCAGTCCCCCTTCGACGACAATTCAATTCACAAACCCAAGGTAGAACCAAGTTCCCTCGGTCGCCATATAAAAAAACACCCCTCAAAGGCATGGGTCGGTCCCCCTTTGACGGTGATTTAATTTACAAACCCAAGGCAGAACCAAGCCCCATCAGTCGCCGTCAAAAAATACCACTCAAAGGTGTGGGCCAGTCCCCCTTTGACGGTAGTCAATTCACAAAACTAAGGAAGGACAAAGTCATATTTGACCGTCGTCAAGTGCCACTCGATTGTCCAACATATCCGTTCATAGGATAATTAATTCTGATACATCCAGTTCTCATCCGACCAATCAAGGGTTGGTGATTATTAGTTCTGATTCAACCAGTTCTTATCCAATCAATCACGTGTTGGTGATTATTAATTCCAACTCATCTGGTTATTATCCGATCAGTCAAGACTTGGGTATTATTGACTCTGATCCGTCCAGTTCTCATCCAACCAATCAAGGGTTGGTGATTATTAGTTCCGATTCGACCAGTCCTTATCCAATCAATCAAGAGTTGGTGATTGTTAATTCCAACTCATCCGGTTATTATTCGATCAATAAAGACTTGGTGATTATTAAGTCATTTGTGGTCAATAAGTTGATATCCAAGTAATGAAGACACTAAAGCAGGAAAAAATCGTAAGAAAGTAATAAACACAAGTTAAATAAGGACAAGAAACACTTTCTTTACAATTATGTCTCGGTTACATCAGAACCTACAACCCACTTCTCTACCGAGGACCGGAATTTTCACCGGACCTTCCCCATCATCGGTGACCAGGTCCCCTTTAGGGGTAACCTTGGCGTCTATATGGGTCCAAGACCAGTCAGTGTCGAGAAGAACCAACTGGACTTGTGATGTAAACCCTCCTAGGGCAGCCTTTGATTCCAAGGGCAAGAGAAGTGATGATGGTCCTACAACTAGGGCCAAAGCCAAGGCAGGGATCCTTAAAGTCTCAAAGGACACAATTGACCCAGGAGAGGGTATGTGAGGAGGACATTTATGTCCTTAGGTCACTTTATACTTAGGTTTATTTTATTTTCATTGATTCAAATAAATGAGATTGCATTCTCATATAGTCTTAGGTTTATTTTCATTGTTAGTATTTAATTCATGTAATATGGGTTGGGAATTATTTGTAACATTGGTCCATATTCATGACCAAGTAGTTTACTTAGGTTCAAGGGTAAGCCTTTCACGTGGCTAGGGCAAATGGAAGTCAATGCATGATCATTTCAAGGAAGGAGGCACGTAAGGAACTCTATCTATAAGGACAAACAAGGAGATAAGGCAATTCAGCTAACACTTTATCTCTAAGGCAAACAAGGAGATAAGGCATGGAGGGAAAACGAATTTAAAAGAAGATAGGTTTGTTTTAGCAATTTGAATTTGAATTTGAATTTGAATTTGGATTTGAAAGAAGATAGATTTGAATTTGAATTCAAGGGTATATGGCACACGTTTTCAAACTTGGAGATAAAGAGAAGATTATATGAAGATTAAAGAGAGATTAATCAATCTCCCAAAGATGCACACGGCTAGAAACAAGGAAAGAAGATAGGAAGCTCAATCTTTTAAGGTGCACAAGGCTATAAAATAGGGAATCCTAATCTCATCTCCAACCAACAACAAATCAGATTGGATTCAAATTAAATATGATTAGTTCCTCAAGATGAAGTCAAATTGATCAAGTCTCTTCCTTCTCCTCAACAAATTCGGCCAACCATCCACCAAAACCGAATTACACTCAAGACTAAGTCAAACAAGCAATTCAGCTCAACCAATTGATATTACTTAGGATTTTATTTTTATGTTTATTAGAAGATAATTTGATTTCTATCTTCTATTTTATCTATTCAGCCAAGGCAACTTTGCCTATTTATAGTTTGATCAAATCATTAATAAAGGTTAAGTTTTATTTTTGAGTAAATTTGAATTGTTTTAGTTGAGAGCACTTCTCCTAAACCTAGGTTGGCCGTGGCCACCACCATACTTGTTCTTATCAAGCATCCTTGCTTGTGGCGAACCCCATAGCTTATCAAGCAGCATTGCTTGTGGCGCTCCTCACCTTCCATTCTTTTCCACCTTCACCTTCATCCTACAAACCATACACAAACCCTAGCCTAATTATACATCCCAAACCGAAGCCACATCTACCCCAAAATTACCCTAATTCCCCAAAACCGAATTCACACATTCACAAATCTAAGTTCAAGCTAAAACGATCCTTTAATTCAAAGGCAGCCCCAAGAGGTTGTCATCAAGTGGTCATCAGAGCTAGTTTTGGCTTGAAACCCAAGTCATGGCCAATGAGGCCAACCAAAGGACAAACATCTTCCTTTCTAGGTGTTTGGTCCAAGGAAACATCTGCCTATTAAGTATTGATGGTGGTTGTACCAACATGGCTAGTTCAAGGTTAGTTTCAAAACTAAACCTTGAGACTAAACCACATCCCACTCCTTACCAACTACAATGGTTAAGTGAGATTGGGGGGATTATTGTGAACCAGCAAGTGGAGGTTCCCTTTTCAATAGGGAAATATGAAGATGTAGTTCTTTGTGATGTGGTTCACATGGAGACCAGCCATATACGTTTGGGTCGTCCATGGCACATGGATAAGAGGACCATCCATGATGGATTTTCAAACAAATACACTTTTTTTCACCAAAATCGAAAGTTGGTGTTACGTCCCTTATCTCCTACACAAGTGATTGAGGATCAGAAGACTCTGAAGAAAAAAATTGAGGAGGAGAAAAAGGCAATTGTGTGTAAAAAGGAAATTGAAAAAGAGGGAAGTGAGAATATTTTGGTTCCAAAACAACCCCTACCTCCACTACAGGGTAAAGAAATTTTAGTTACTACTAACAAGTCTCAGGAGGAGAAAAAGGCAATTGTGTGTGAAAAGAAAGTTCAAAAAGAGGGAAGTGAGAATATTTTGGTTCCAAAACAGCCCCTACCTCCACTCCAGGTTAAAGAAATTCTTTTTACTACTAACAAGTCTTTGCCTAGTTTTATTCACAACATTTTGCAGGAATTTGGAGTGAACCTTATTAAAGAAGAAGCACCTATTCATCCATACATTTTGGAGGCTGACTTTTACATTGGGCAAGTTATTCATATGGATGTGATTAGCACAAGCCTTGATGACTCAATTCTTACGAAGTTTTTTAAGGATGAACGTTTCCTCACAAAATTACTATTTGGTGCATGTGTTATTGCTGGACTATTCATCAAGGGTATAATCAATGATGAATATGTGGAGAATTGGTTGTTACAATTCAAGAAGATGGTCTTTGATCCAGGAGGTGGTGATACCTCAAATTTGAGGACAAATTCTTTTCAAGAAAGAGGGTATGATGTAAACCAAGGGGGGCAACCTATGATTTTTGGAGGCCATGTTCTTGCAAAGAATTTATAGCATAGTTTGGTTTATTTTATTTGCATTATTCAAATAAATGAGATTGCATTCTCATGTAGTCTTAGGTTTAATTTCCTTCAAGTATTTTTAGTATTTAATTCATGTAATATGGGTTGGGACTTATTTGTAACATGGTCCATATTTCGTGACCAAGTAGTTCACTTAGGTTCAAGGGTAAGCCTTTCACGTGGCTAGGGCAAATGGAAGTCAATGCATGATCATTTCAAGGAAGGAGGCACGTAAGGAACTCTATCTATAAGGACAAACAAGGAGATAAGGCAATTCAGCTAACACTTTATCTCTAAGGCAAACAAGGAGATAAGGCATGGAGGGAAAACGAATTTAAAAGAAGATAGGTTTGTTTTAGCAATTTGAATTTGAATTTGAATTTGAATTTGGATTTGAAAGAAGATAGATTTGAATTTGAATTCAAGGGTATATGGCACACGTTTTCAAACTTGGAGATAAAGAGAAGATTATATGAAGATTAAAGAGAGATTAATCAATCTCCCAAAGATGCACACGGCTAGAAACAAGGAAAGAAGATAGGAAGCTCAATCTTTTAAGGTGCACAAGGCTATAAAATAGGGAATCCTAATCTCATCTCCAACCAACAACAAATCAGATTGGATTCAAATTAAATATGATTAGTTCCTCAAGATGAAGTCAAATTGATCAAGTCTCTTCCTTCTCCTCAACAAATTCGGCCAACCATCCACCAAAACCGAATTACACTCAAGACTAAGTCAAACAAGCAATTCAGCTCAACCAATTGATATTACTTAGGATTTTATTTTTATGTTTACTAGAAGATAATTTGATTTCTATCTTCTATTTTATCTATTCAGCCAAGGCAACTTTGCCTATTTATAGTTTGATCAAATCATTAATAAAGGTTAAGTTTTATTTTGAGTAAATTTGAATTGTTTTAGTTGAGAGCACTTCTCCTAAACCTAGGTTGGCCGTGGCCACCACCATACTTGTTCTTATCAAGCATCCTTGCTTGTGGCGAACCCCATAGCTTATCAAGCAGCATTGCTTGTGGCGCTCCTCACCTTCCATTCTTTTCCACCTTCACCTTCATCCTACAAACCATACACAAACCCTAGCCTAATTATACATCCCAAACCGAAGCCACATCTACCCCAAAATTACCCTAATTCCCCAAAACCGAATTCACACATTCACAAATCTAAGTTCAAGCTAAAACGATCCTTTAATTCAAAGGCAGCCCCAAGAGGTTGTCATCAAGTGGTCATCAGAGCTAGTTTTGGCTTGAAACCCAAGTCATGGCCAATGAGGCCAACCAAAGGACAAACATCTTCCTTTCTAGGTGTTTGGTCCAAGGAAACATCTGCCTATTAAGTATTGATGGTGGTTGTACCAACATGGCTAGTTCAAGGTTAGTTTCAAAACTAAACCTTGAGACTAAACCACATCCCACTCCTTACCAACTACAATGGTTAAGTGAGATTGGGGGGATTATTGTGAACCAGCAAGTGGAGGTTCCCTTTTCAATAGGGAAATATGAAGATGTAGTTCTTTGTGATGTGGTTCACATGGAGACCAGCCATATACGTTTGGGTCGTCCATGGCACATGGATAAGAGGACCATCCATGATGGATTTTCAAACAAATACACTTTTTTTCACCAAAATCGAAAGTTGGTGTTACGTCCCTTATCTCCTACACAAGTGATTGAGGATCAGAAGACTCTGAAGAAAAAAATTGAGGAGGAGAAAAAGGCAATTGTGTGTAAAAAGGAAATTGAAAAAGAGGGAAGTGAGAATATTTTGGTTCCAAAACAACCCCTACCTCCACTACAGGGTAAAGAAATTTTAGTTACTACTAACAAGTCTCAGGAGGAGAAAAAGGCAATTGTGTGTGAAAAGAAAGTTCAAAAAGAGGGAAGTGAGAATATTTTGGTTCCAAAACAGCCCCTACCTCCACTCCAGGTTAAAGAAATTCTTTTTACTACTAACAAGTCTTTGCCTAGTTTTATTCACAACATTTTGCAGGAATTTGGAGTGAACCTTATTAAAGAAGAAGCACCTATTCATCCATACATTTTGGAGGCTGACTTTTACATTGGGCAAGTTATTCATATGGATGTGATTAGCACAAGCCTTGATGACTCAATTCTTACGAAGTTTTTTAAGGATGAACGTTTCCTCACAAAATTACTATTTGGTGCATGTGTTATTGCTGGACTATTCATCAAGGGTATAATCAATGATGAATATGTGGAGAATTGGTTGTTACAATTCAAGAAGATGGTCTTTGATCCAGGAGGTGGTGATACCTCAAATTTGAGGACAAATTCTTTTCAAGAAAGAGGGTATGATGTAAACCAAGGGGGGCAACCTATGATTTTTGGAGGCCATGTTCTTGCAAAGAATTTATAGCATAGTTTGGTTTATTTTATTTGCATTATTCAAATAAATGAGATTGCATTCTCATGTAGTCTTAGGTTTAATTTCCTTCAAGTATTTTTAGTATTTAATTCATGTAATATGGGTTGGGACTTATTTGTAACATGGTCCATATTTCGTGACCAAGTAGTTCACTTAGGTTCAAGGGTAAGCCTTTCACGTGGCTAGGGCAAATGGAAGTCAATGCATGATCATTTCAAGGTTGTGCGAAGACATTGTCCCACCTCGCACTAGCCACTGCATCAACATCCTCCTCCAGGTCCTAGTAAGATGCCTTGAGTTGCGCCAACTCCTCGGGCAAATCAACAATGTCACCATTGTTCGTCTCATCCCATTTGTCGCCCAACCACACCTTTACCTCCAGGTGAAGCTTCTCTCCCTCAGCTCGGTCCAGGCGATCACAAAGGGCCTAAGCTTGCAATGCAACATCTCGAGCTTCATGGAGTTGGTGTGCAAACACTGATAGTTGCTCGATGATGGTCAGATTCTGCTCCTCTTGAACCTTGAGCGCCTCAACATACTTCTTTTCTAGCTCATGGAGTTTAGCCGAGTGCTGCTCTTGGAGTTTGGCCAAAGCATCCTCCCCGACCCAGGTAGCTAAGACTCTATCACCCTCAAAGTACTTGGCAAAGAGGCACCCAAAACCGCAGCCTCCCGAACCTGCCTCAGAAGATCGGGTACCGGTAGTGAGTCTATCCTCTCCAACAGCCCGTGATTGATTAGCCCGGTCTCCACAGCCTCGGGGACCCGATACAAAAAAGAAGGCTTGGCGGCAGCTTGCCCTTTTCCACTACTAGGGTGTTCCCCTTGATCGGCTCTTCAGCACGGGGAACGAGCACCCCAACATGCACGACTTCTTCCCCGGTCAAATCTACCATATGAGTCAGATGGAGTGGAAGCAACCATGACCTGAGGCTTAGGAGGAGAATGCAGAACGTCGGTCGGTACATAAAATTCCCTGCATTAAGGCTCAGCATGGGCAGGGGAGTCAATCCTTGCCTTCTTAGTAACCTTTGCACTCTTCCTTTTCAGAGTAGTCTCCTCAGAAGAGCTGTCCGGTTAGACTGATCACCCATAGCAGCTGCTGGAAAAAAGAGAAAAAATGTCAAAACTAGATAAAAAATACAACAAAAAAACATACTACATTTATAAACCTAGATGCTCACCAACTTCAGCCTCAAAAATATGATCCCCCTGGACCAACTTGTAGAAAACTACAACCCGACCCTCCTTAACCCAAGACAACATCTCATCCGCCACCTCCCTTTCCCGACAGTTCAGTTGGTCGTACGAGAAACTAAAGGACTTGGCCGGCTTTTGATGGATTCCCACGTTCCAATAAAAGCGACACCAGGTCTACCCATCGGGCCCATACTCCCACGAATGTTGTTCGCCTACAACCTTTACCCAGAAAAACCCGATTTTCCATCCCTTAACTAATCCCTCAAAGGGTTGGAAGAGGGCACGACCATTTGTAGATTGAAGCGAGGTCCATCCACGATGGCATGCGTCGCTTTCATCTTTGTTGGAGTTGTGCCCCACCCGAAACATCCAGAAAAAAAGATGGAGCATACATGGGAATTCCATGACCTCACAAAAAATCTTAAAGGCTCGGATAAACCCCCAAGAGTTGGGATGAAGTTGGGAAGGAGCCACTTGAAGATGCTGCAACACCTGGGCGGACCAGTCATCAAATGGAACCCTCACCCCAATCTGGCGGCAGAAATACTCGTACATGTAGAAACTATGGCGATCATTACTCTCTAGGAAGATATCTTGACAAACACACTCTTTTTTAGTCAGCTTGCGCCACGAGATACCCTCAGTTAGGTAGGCCAACAATTCTACTTTAGGTTGTTTATCCGCCGAATAGAAAGAAGGGCTACCGATGACATCACGATCAACCTACTAATAAGGTGATTCTGGATCCATCATCTCTAGCAGGAGTGTGTATTGATCAGCACAATCAGCAAAATTCCTCCCCATAAATTACCTGTCATCAGAAGAAGTATCAGACTCCGAACTGGATATATCATCCAAGACCGGACCCCACTTCTTGTAAAAGGCTACCCGGTCCAAGACATTAGCCTCGCCCATGTTATCTCCCACCCTTACGTCGCACAAGAGGGCGGATAGAGATAACCGTCGAGGTCGCCCTCGTGTAGACCGATGCCTTTGATGATAGAGACCGGGGACACAAAGATCCGCAGAGACCTAGGCAAGACCTCTAAATCATCATAACTAGATTCCCCACCGGTCATGATTAAAAGAAAAAGGAAAAACAAAAACGGAGGAGGAATTATCGGTTGAAAAAAGCTTGAAAGTAAAAAACTTCTGGATGGAGAAAATTCGCACGGATTCAAGGATGATGGAAAACTCGACAAGAAGGGAGAATAGAGAATATGGGGAGAAGGAACCCATATTTATAGGAAAGACCCAAGCCCAGATCTCCCCAAGAGCCCAACCTGAAACGTGAATTCACCCGTTCAGAATCACTCGAGGACAATCTAACGGTAGCACAGAAATCCAGACGATGGAACTGAAAATAGCAGACGCGTCGATTGAACACCCGAAGTCACCAAAAGGGATGCTACCAATCCTCCATGTGTCTACCTAGAACCATAGAACTATCATGATCTACCCCTTATACCTGCACCTATCTAACCACACCACATTAGTCGCGTGTACCTAGGCCATCCCTGGTCCACTCTTAGAGTCCACCAGCGTGGTCATTCCTGACCAACCTAGTAGACTAGGAGCAACTGTTCTACCCCAATTATAACCGAGATATCTCCAATCCATAGTCCATCAGCCCGGTCATCCCTGATCAACCTAGTAGACTAGGGACAACTATTCTATCCCGATTATAACCGAGATATCTCCAATCCATAGTCCACCAGCCCGGTCACCCCTGACCAACCTAGTAGACTGGAGGCAACTATTCTACCCCGGTCATAACAGGGAAATTGTCCATCTATTCCGAGCATCACATGCAGTGCCTCGCATACCCCCACAACCCGCCTGAGATGGACCTACTTATAATAGAAACTATAAATGCTCCTAACACAACATTAACACATCTGACCCACCATGTAATATGTCTCTAACCCACCATTTAATGCGCCTCTGACCCACCATTTAATACTCTGCTGACTCGCCTTCAATGTCAAATAGCAGATCGCCTGCCACGCTGCCTGCACATTCTGTCTGTCCCCGACAATTCGACAAGAGCAGATTCACAAGACAAGAAAGGATGACTACAGTACGTCCTTTATGCCCGTTAGATGCTGACCAATGACCAGATGTCATCTCAGCATTCCCTAAACTCTATAAATATGAAAGATCATACAAAGAGTACAATTAATTTTATTTCCCTCATTTATTGCTGCACTTATTGCTACTCACTACTACTTCTCTCTTATTTACTCTCTTTATCTCTCTAGAATACTCCATTGACTTGATCATCAGAGAATCTTTTTTGGTACCTCCCCCAACGTGTCTAGATAACAATCCGACTAAGTTACCTAATCACTTACACTCTATTGGACATCTTCTACCGATCATTATTCCTCTATTCTCGACTATCCCCTTTTAGCATAAGAGAACAATAATGAATTTTGACAATTCAAATTGTACAACCAAACCCACAACTTCCATACAGGAAAAAAAATAAATTAGCAAAAAAAGTTATGCAACTGTAACTATATCAGTATATAGCAGCTTTTTATTTGTTTGCAAATTTAGTATACCTTCTTCATATTAAATTTTTTATTCGAATACAAAATAAAACAAAAAAATTACAATTATTAATTATACACAATCTAGTATTTGACAAATATTAATTGATAAACATTAACCGAATGAAAAATAATATTCAGAAATAAAAAATAATGATTTCATCAATATTGGTTGAAGGTAAAAATTACATACATTATATTATTTAAATGAAATTAAGAAAATTGAGTCTTGATAATGAGGTTTAAAATTCTAAGAGTCCTAACTGAGTTTTAGTAAGTGCAATGGTGATTGATGATTATAACATATATTCTTAAGAGTCTGGATGGCCATAAACGTAAGGAAAAAATATAATGGATTTTTTTCTTCTAGTTTTTAATCTACAATATGACAAAAGGCTAAACTATGATTTATAATTGAAAGACGGCAAAAATTAAATTACACATAAATGTATCATCATTAGCCATATACATGCAATGGTAAGAACTCTTGATGGGATTACAAGGCGTGCATAAATAGTAAATTTGTGCGAGTCAAACTCAATCAATTTTAATTTCTAAAGGAATTTCAGGCTTTATATGTATGTTTATGGAATTGCTGAGAAAATGCACTTTTCCATACCAAAGTTATCTCTTACTACAGTGCTTTGAAATGATTATTAATGGGTCAGCTTATTGAAAACTAATAATGATAATTATGATTACACAGTTTTTTATGTAATATCAAGCTCTCACGGTCAAAAGGACCAGAATTTTTAAGGCTCTCTCTATTACCTATTCACATGACCATAATTTGTTTGGTCCGAAAATTAATTATGCTTATGGCTCAAAAGCTAGAGTGACTATTAGCGACAAGTTTTTTTGATTATTATAGAAATTATTCTAATAAAAGTGATAAAACTAAGAAAAAAGTTATATTTCACTGATTCATTTGTTTATAAATGAATAAAGATACTGTTTAAAAAGAATAAAAGATCTGAAGATGATGATGACTATATAAATATTATCATCTTACAATATAAAAATATTATATAAATATTAATGTAATATCAATTATTTAATAAATTTAAATAATCAACTCATATTATATTTTATTTATTTCTATAAATCTCATAATAAATAACATTATAAATGCATCTCTATGTTGGTGATCAGACATAAGGGTGCAACGACCCTCTCAATTACCTTTTTTAAGGCCGGAAGCAATACAAAAGGAGATAGCAAAATCGAAATGTATATAAGGCTGAAGTTTCACTTGTACATGTGAATTGAAAATTTAGGATATAAAAAAAAACAATACATGTGAATTGAAAAATTAGTATGTCTGCTCACATATTTTTAAAAACTAAACTATTCATTCCTTATAAAAAAAAACCAAATTCTTAAACCTAAAACATACATATTCTCCATTTATAAAAATATAATATAATTCATCCTATTGTGTTTTTAGTATAGTTTACCATAATTAGTATGTCACTAGATAATGATGGGTAAGTAACAAGGGAACAACTCTAGAAGGAACTTTTTAAGATAGCTCATCAAGTTTTCTCCCGCATTTTTTTAATTAACTTCTTAAAAGTTATTTTTTGTAAGTACAAATTAATTTTTATAAGGTTAAAATTTGAAATTAAAAGGGATTTTTGTCCCTAATCCTTTTCTTTAAATTAGTTAATAAAACTAAAATGTTTTTTTTAACGAAAGACATCCCTCATCAAATTGCAATTTTAGGATAGCTACATTAATATCTATTCTCATCCTGTGTGTAAATTCCTTTCTATTTCTGATTGTACCCTCATATAAGTGTCACTCTTAGAAACTAAATCTTGATTTTTGACATTCTACGTTATCTTGGATGTAGTAAACTTTATACTATTAGATCAACTCATTGATAATAATTATGTGTTTAATGCTACAAAACATTATTATTAAAGAAATCCACCCACTTGCAACACCAATATCCTGGTGGTATAAAAATATAGCTAGTGAATTTAATTGAAAGCGAAATCATAGTTTTATCATATTATAGATTTGATTCAAATTAAATCTTGGTTATGATTCTCAAATCATATTATTTTTAATTTTTACTTTTTTATATAATGGTGCATTGATTCTATCATTTATATTGAATATTCTATAACCTCTAATTGAGTTGGAATTCTTTGTAACTTATAATATATTTGCTTATCTAAAAAACTAAAACACGTAACATGGATTCACTTAGCAGAATCTGGTAATTAGAGTGTTGCAAAGTAATTGATGGTCCCAAACCCAGCTAAAAAGTTAAAACTTTAGGGTTGATTGAAACAAAGTCACTATTAACTTCAAAGAGTGAATAATAGTGTGATATGGAAGGGTCTCTATCTGCCCCTACTTGTGAAAATGAACAAAAGAGGAATCATCACTTCCCATGCCATTAACACTGACCTCACTCATCATTGTGGGTCTTCATTTGTTTACTATACCCATATTATTATTATTATTATTCTCCCAGGAAACATTCAACCACAACACACTATCATTGATTTCCCTTCTGATTTCAACACATGGGGCCCTACTAAAATATTTCAATTTCTAAAAGGGTATGTTCTAAATTAAACAGGTCACCGTTATAGGGAAAAGATTCATTAGGATTTGGAATACAAATCCAGACTACATATAAGGTAAAAAAACATAAATATAATTTATGATATTTTTATTCTTAATTATAAGGTAAAAAGAATATTTTGTTTCTTCATTGCTAGAGATGATCTTGACTTAATCTTGACTTAATTACAACGGGTATATAAGATAATTCCCATGGTGTAATTGTAGCATTAAAAATTAATAACTATTGCAAGTAGAAAGTGTTAGAACAAAGAAAGAAAGAAGAAGAATGCAGAAAGATAGTGAAAGAGAGAAAAGAGGAGATTCAATGAATTACTTCTTGTATTGCTATCATTCACAATGTACATCCAAAAGTAGAAAGTCTATTTATAGTAAGCTAACTACCTAACTACCAACTAACAAAACAGAATTATTGAATTACTCTTCTAATACCCCCACATAATTCGAAATTCTGTTACAACAATAACAAGAACAACTTAAAAACAATTAACTTGCTTCTGCAGCAAGAAAAACTACAAACAATGATCAAGCCTTCAACAAATGTATCCCAATCTTCCTCTTTAATTCATTAAACCTGTTCTTCTTCAAAGATTTTGTCATGATATCTGCCAGCTGATTTTCAGTGTTGCAATGAATCAGTGAAATCCTTCCTTCTGCCACTTGATGCCTTAGAAAGTGAAACTTGGTTTCAATATGTTTGCTTCTACCATGAGACACAGGATTCTTTGCCAAATCAATGGCAGACTTGCTATCAACAAACAATTCCATTGCATCCTTACTTTCTAAGCCTAGTTCTTGTAGCAGAGAGCAGATCCAAAGAGCTTGACAAGCAGTGTGGCAAGCTGCTATGTACTCAGCTTCACAAGTTGAGAGAGCAACCACCCTTTGCTTTTGAGAACACCAGGAGATAGGTGCACCAGCAAACATAAAGACATACCCCATAGTGCTCTTTCTATCTAATATATCACCACACCAATCTGAATCAGAATAGCCCATGAGATGTGAACTAATCTTCTCATCTTGATGAGGGAAAACTATACCAGAATCAAGTGTTCCCTTTAGATACCTTAGCATCCTTTTAGCTGCTAACATGTGAGAGTGCCTTGGATCACTCATCAACCTGCTTACAACTCCTACACTGAAGGATATCTCTGGTCTAGAGTGACAGAGATATCTCAAGCTTCCCACAAGTTGCCTGAACAGAGTTGCATCAACAGTGACTTCATCTTCACATTTATCCAGCTTCAAATTTATTTCTGCTGGTGTTTCTGATGTGTTGCAGTCAAGCATATTAAACTTGGTTAGGATCTCAAGCAGATACTTCCTCTGATGCATAATTAGGCCTTTGTTAGTGTATTGAAACTCAAGTCCAAGAGAGAATGAGAGTTGGCCTAAATCAGACATCTCAAATTCCCCTTTTAGGCTGCATTTTAGGATTTCTATCCCTTTTGAACAGCTTCCTGTTATTAGAAGGTCATCTACATATAAGCATATGAACAGGGCTCCTCCTTCTTGATCCAGAGTCTTGACATACAAGCCATACTCTACTGAACATTTCTGGAATCCTGAGTCAGAGAGGAACTTGTCAATCCTCTTGTTCCAAGCTCTAGGTGCTTGTTTCAAACCATAAAGTGCCTTCTTTAGTCTTAACACTTTGTCCTCATTCCCTTTGCTGATGAATCCAGGAGGTTGGTTCACATATACAACTTCTTCTAATGGACCATTTAGGAAAGCTGACTTTACATCTAATTGCCATAAGCTCCACTTCTTCCAGCTAGCTAGTGCCACAATGAGTCTCACTGTTTCCAACCTAGCAACTGGAGCAAACACCTCAGAGTAGTCAATTCCTTCCTTTTGCATGAAGCCCTTTGCAACTAGTCTTGCTTTGTGCTTTGCTATGGTGCCATCTAGTTTCAACTTCACTTTGTAGACCCATTTAACTGCATACTCCCACGAATGTTGTTCGCCTACAACCTTTACCCAGAAAAACCCGATTTTCCATCCCTTAACTAATCCCTCAAAGGGTTGGAAGAGGGCACGACCATTTGTAGATTGAAGCGAGGTCCATCCACGATGGCATGCGTCGCTTTCATCTTTGTTGGAGTTGTGCCCCACCCGAAACATCCAGAAAAAAAGATGGAGCATACATGGGAATTCCATGACCTCACAAAAAATCTTAAAGGCTCGGATAAACCCCCAAGAGTTGGGATGAAGTTGGGAAGGAGCCACTTGAAGATGCTGCAACACCTGGGCGGACCAGTCATCAAATGGAACCCTCACCCCAATCTGGCGGCAGAAATACTCGTACATGTAGAAACTATGGCGATCATTACTCTCTAGGAAGATATCTTGACAAACACACTCTTTTTTAGTCAGCTTGCGCCACGAGATACCCTCAGTTAGGTAGGCCAACAATTCTACTTTAGGTTGTTTATCCGCCGAATAGAAAGAAGGGCTACCGATGACATCACGATCAACCTACTAATAAGGTGATTCTGGATCCATCATCTCTAGCAGGAGTGTGTATTGATCAGCACAATCAGCAAAATTCCTCCCCATAAATTACCTGTCATCAGAAGAAGTATCAGACTCCGAACTGGATATATCATCCAAGACCGGACCCCACTTCTTGTAAAAGGCTACCCGGTCCAAGACATTAGCCTCGCCCATGTTATCTCCCACCCTTACGTCGCACAAGAGGGCGGATAGAGATAACCGTCGAGGTCGCCCTCGTGTAGACCGATGCCTTTGATGATAGAGACCGGGGACACAAAGATCCGCAGAGACCTAGGCAAGACCTCTAAATCATCATAACTAGATTCCCCACCGGTCATGATTAAAAGAAAAAGGAAAAACAAAAACGGAGGAGGAATTATCGGTTGAAAAAAGCTTGAAAGTAAAAAACTTCTGGATGGAGAAAATTCGCACGGATTCAAGGATGATGGAAAACTCGACAAGAAGGGAGAATAGAGAATATGGGGAGAAGGAACCCATATTTATAGGAAAGACCCAAGCCCAGATCTCCCCAAGAGCCCAACCTGAAACGTGAATTCACCCGTTCAGAATCACTCGAGGACAATCTAACGGTAGCACAGAAATCCAGACGATGGAACTGAAAATAGCAGACGCGTCGATTGAACACCCGAAGTCACCAAAAGGGATGCTACCAATCCTCCATGTGTCTACCTAGAACCATAGAACTATCATGATCTACCCCTTATACCTGCACCTATCTAACCACACCACATTAGTCGCGTGTACCTAGGCCATCCCTGGTCCACTCTTAGAGTCCACCAGCGTGGTCATTCCTGACCAACCTAGTAGACTAGGAGCAACTGTTCTACCCCAATTATAACCGAGATATCTCCAATCCATAGTCCATCAGCCCGGTCATCCCTGATCAACCTAGTAGACTAGGGACAACTATTCTATCCCGATTATAACCGAGATATCTCCAATCCATAGTCCACCAGCCCGGTCACCCCTGACCAACCTAGTAGACTGGAGGCAACTATTCTACCCCGGTCATAACAGGGAAATTGTCCATCTATTCCGAGCATCACATGCAGTGCCTCGCATACCCCCACAACCCGCCTGAGATGGACCTACTTATAATAGAAACTATAAATGCTCCTAACACAACATTAACACATCTGACCCACCATGTAATATGTCTCTAACCCACCATTTAATGCGCCTCTGACCCACCATTTAATACTCTGCTGACTCGCCTTCAATGTCAAATAGCAGATCGCCTGCCACGCTGCCTGCACATTCTGTCTGTCCCCGACAATTCGACAAGAGCAGATTCACAAGACAAGAAAGGATGACTACAGTACGTCCTTTATGCCCGTTAGATGCTGACCAATGACCAGATGTCATCTCAGCATTCCCTAAACTCTATAAATATGAAAGATCATACAAAGAGTACAATTAATTTTATTTCCCTCATTTATTGCTGCACTTATTGCTACTCACTACTACTTCTCTCTTATTTACTCTCTTTATCTCTCTAGAATACTCCATTGACTTGATCATCAGAGAATCTTTTTTGGTACCTCCCCCAACGTGTCTAGATAACAATCCGACTAAGTTACCTAATCACTTACACTCTATTGGACATCTTCTACCGATCATTATTCCTCTATTCTCGACTATCCCCTTTTAGCATAAGAGAACAATAATGAATTTTGACAATTCAAATTGTACAACCAAACCCACAACTTCCATACAGGAAAAAAAATAAATTAGCAAAAAAAGTTATGCAACTGTAACTATATCAGTATATAGCAGCTTTTTATTTGTTTGCAAATTTAGTATACCTTCTTCATATTAAATTTTTTATTCGAATACAAAATAAAACAAAAAAATTACAATTATTAATTATACACAATCTAGTATTTGACAAATATTAATTGATAAACATTAACCGAATGAAAAATAATATTCAGAAATAAAAAATAATGATTTCATCAATATTGGTTGAAGGTAAAAATTACATACATTATATTATTTAAATGAAATTAAGAAAATTGAGTCTTGATAATGAGGTTTAAAATTCTAAGAGTCCTAACTGAGTTTTAGTAAGTGCAATGGTGATTGATGATTATAACATATATTCTTAAGAGTCTGGATGGCCATAAACGTAAGGAAAAAATATAATGGATTTTTTTCTTCTAGTTTTTAATCTACAATATGACAAAAGGCTAAACTATGATTTATAATTGAAAGACGGCAAAAATTAAATTACACATAAATGTATCATCATTAGCCATATACATGCAATGGTAAGAACTCTTGATGGGATTACAAGGCGTGCATAAATAGTAAATTTGTGCGAGTCAAACTCAATCAATTTTAATTTCTAAAGGAATTTCAGGCTTTATATGTATGTTTATGGAATTGCTGAGAAAATGCACTTTTCCATACCAAAGTTATCTCTTACTACAGTGCTTTGAAATGATTATTAATGGGTCAGCTTATTGAAAACTAATAATGATAATTATGATTACACAGTTTTTTATGTAATATCAAGCTCTCACGGTCAAAAGGACCAGAATTTTTAAGGCTCTCTCTATTACCTATTCACATGACCATAATTTGTTTGGTCCGAAAATTAATTATGCTTATGGCTCAAAAGCTAGAGTGACTATTAGCGACAAGTTTTTTTGATTATTATAGAAATTATTCTAATAAAAGTGATAAAACTAAGAAAAAAGTTATATTTCACTGATTCATTTGTTTATAAATGAATAAAGATACTGTTTAAAAAGAATAAAAGATCTGAAGATGATGATGACTATATAAATATTATCATCTTACAATATAAAAATATTATATAAATATTAATGTAATATCAATTATTTAATAAATTTAAATAATCAACTCATATTATATTTTATTTATTTCTATAAATCTCATAATAAATAACATTATAAATGCATCTCTATGTTGGTGATCAGACATAAGGGTGCAACGACCCTCTCAATTACCTTTTTTAAGGCCGGAAGCAATACAAAAGGAGATAGCAAAATCGAAATGTATATAAGGCTGAAGTTTCACTTGTACATGTGAATTGAAAATTTAGGATATAAAAAAAAACAATACATGTGAATTGAAAAATTAGTATGTCTGCTCACATATTTTTAAAAACTAAACTATTCATTCCTTATAAAAAAAAACCAAATTCTTAAACCTAAAACATACATATTCTCCATTTATAAAAATATAATATAATTCATCCTATTGTGTTTTTAGTATAGTTTACCATAATTAGTATGTCACTAGATAATGATGGGTAAGTAACAAGGGAACAACTCTAGAAGGAACTTTTTAAGATAGCTCATCAAGTTTTCTCCCGCATTTTTTTAATTAACTTCTTAAAAGTTATTTTTTGTAAGTACAAATTAATTTTTATAAGGTTAAAATTTGAAATTAAAAGGGATTTTTGTCCCTAATCCTTTTCTTTAAATTAGTTAATAAAACTAAAATGTTTTTTTTAACGAAAGACATCCCTCATCAAATTGCAATTTTAGGATAGCTACATTAATATCTATTCTCATCCTGTGTGTAAATTCCTTTCTATTTCTGATTGTACCCTCATATAAGTGTCACTCTTAGAAACTAAATCTTGATTTTTGACATTCTACGTTATCTTGGATGTAGTAAACTTTATACTATTAGATCAACTCATTGATAATAATTATGTGTTTAATGCTACAAAACATTATTATTAAAGAAATCCACCCACTTGCAACACCAATATCCTGGTGGTATAAAAATATAGCTAGTGAATTTAATTGAAAGCGAAATCATAGTTTTATCATATTATAGATTTGATTCAAATTAAATCTTGGTTATGATTCTCAAATCATATTATTTTTAATTTTTACTTTTTTATATAATGGTGCATTGATTCTATCATTTATATTGAATATTCTATAACCTCTAATTGAGTTGGAATTCTTTGTAACTTATAATATATTTGCTTATCTAAAAAACTAAAACACGTAACATGGATTCACTTAGCAGAATCTGGTAATTAGAGTGTTGCAAAGTAATTGATGGTCCCAAACCCAGCTAAAAAGTTAAAACTTTAGGGTTGATTGAAACAAAGTCACTATTAACTTCAAAGAGTGAATAATAGTGTGATATGGAAGGGTCTCTATCTGCCCCTACTTGTGAAAATGAACAAAAGAGGAATCATCACTTCCCATGCCATTAACACTGACCTCACTCATCATTGTGGGTCTTCATTTGTTTACTATACCCATATTATTATTATTATTATTCTCCCAGGAAACATTCAACCACAACACACTATCATTGATTTCCCTTCTGATTTCAACACATGGGGCCCTACTAAAATATTTCAATTTCTAAAAGGGTATGTTCTAAATTAAACAGGTCACCGTTATAGGGAAAAGATTCATTAGGATTTGGAATACAAATCCAGACTACATATAAGGTAAAAAAACATAAATATAATTTATGATATTTTTATTCTTAATTATAAGGTAAAAAGAATATTTTGTTTCTTCATTGCTAGAGATGATCTTGACTTAATCTTGACTTAATTACAACGGGTATATAAGATAATTCCCATGGTGTAATTGTAGCATTAAAAATTAATAACTATTGCAAGTAGAAAGTGTTAGAACAAAGAAAGAAAGAAGAAGAATGCAGAAAGATAGTGAAAGAGAGAAAAGAGGAGATTCAATGAATTACTTCTTGTATTGCTATCATTCACAATGTACATCCAAAAGTAGAAAGTCTATTTATAGTAAGCTAACTACCTAACTACCAACTAACAAAACAGAATTATTGAATTACTCTTCTAATACCCCCACATAATTCGAAATTCTGTTACAACAATAACAAGAACAACTTAAAAACAATTAACTTGCTTCTGCAGCAAGAAAAACTACAAACAATGATCAAGCCTTCAACAAATGTATCCCAATCTTCCTCTTTAATTCATTAAACCTGTTCTTCTTCAAAGATTTTGTCATGATATCTGCCAGCTGATTTTCAGTGTTGCAATGAATCAGTGAAATCCTTCCTTCTGCCACTTGATGCCTTAGGAAGTGAAACTTGGTTTCAATGTGTTTGCTTCTACCATGAGACACAGGATTCTTTGCCAAATCAATAGCAGACTTGCTATCAACAAACAATTCCATTGCATCCTTACTTTCTAAGCCTAGTTCTTGTAGCAGAGAGCAGATCCAGAGAGCTTGACAAGCAGTGTGGCAAGCTGCTATGTACTCAGCTTCACAAGTTGAGAGAGCAACCACCCTTTGCTTTTGAGAACACCAGGAGATAGGTGCACCAGCAAACATAAAGACATACCCCATAGTGCTCTTTCTATCCAATATATCACCACACCAATATGAATCAGAATAGCCCATGAGATGTGAACTAATCTTCTCATCTTGATGAGGGAAAACTATACCAGAATCAAGTGTTCCCTTTAGATACCTTAGGATCCTTTTAGCTGCTAACATGTGAGAGTGCATTGGATCACTCATGAACCTGCTTACAACTCCTACACTGAAGGCTATCTCTGGTCTAGAGTGACAGAGATATCTCAAGCTTCCCACAAGTTGCCTGAACAGAGTTGCATCAACAGTGACTTCATCTTCACATTTATCCAGCTTCAAATTTATTTCTGCTGGTGTTTCTGATGTGTTGCAGTCAAGCATATTAAACTTGGTTAGGATCTCAAGCAGATACTTCCTCTGATGCATAATTAGGCCTTTGTTAGTGTATTGAAACTCAAGTCCAAGAGAGAATGAGAGTTGGCCTAAATCAGACATCTCAAATTCCCCTTTTAGGCTGCATTTTAGGATTTCTATTCCTTTTGAACAGCTTCCTGTTATTAGAAGGTCATCTACATATAAGCATATGAACAGGGCTCCTCCTTCTTGATCCAGAGTCTTGACATACAAGCCATACTCTACTGAACATTTCTGGAATCCTGAGTCAGAGAGGAACTTGTCAATCCTCTTGTTCCAAGCTCTAGGTGCTTGCTTCAAACCATAAAGTGCCTTCTTTAGTCTTAACACTTTGTCCTCATTCCCTTTGCTGATGAATCCAGGAGGTTGGTTCACATATACAACTTCCTCTAATGGACCATTTAGGAAAGCTGACTTTACATCTAATTGCCATAAGCTCCACTTTTTCCAGCTAGCTAGTGCCACAATGAGTCTCACTGTTTCCAACCTAGCAACTGGAGCAAACACCTCAGAGTAGTCAATTCCTTCCTTTTGCATGAAGCCCTTTGCAACTAGTCTTGCTTTGTGCTTTGCTATGGTGCCATCTGGTTTTAACTTCACTTTGTAGACCCACTTGACTGCTATTGGTACCTTCTTAGTAGACAAGGTCACCAATTCCCATGTGTCATTCTTTTCTATAGACTTGATCTCTTCCAACATTGCTTCTCTCCAAATATTATCTGACATGGCTTCTTCAAACTTTACTGGTTCAACATCAGCCAATAAAGCTAAGTATTGCACAAGGTCTCCTTCTGAATTAATTGCATCATCCGAGTATAGCTGGAAATCTCTTAATCTGTTAGGAAAGGTTCTGTGTCTTTGTGGTCTCTCATTAGCTGTTTGGTGTGTTTCTGGTTCTGTGCCAATTATTTCTTCTTCTCTTGTCAAGTCTTCTATTTCCCAGTCTAGTTGCAGGCTTGCTATTCTGTTAATTCTGTCTTGAGACCAGTTCCAAGACTTACTCTCTTCAATGTGCACATCTCTACTGAAAATGACTTGATTGTTTGCAGGATTGTACAACTTGTATGATCCAGTGGGATTGTAGCCAATTAGGATCATTGGTACACTCTTGTCATCAAACTTCTTTCTCCTTTGATCTGGAATGTGAGTGTAGCACAGTGAGCCAAACACTCTTAGATGTTTTATTGAAGGCTTTGTCCCAGACCAAGCTTCTTCAGGTACCTTTGAGTCTAACTTCTTGGTTGGACATCTGTTGAGGACAAACACAGCTGTTGTGGCAGCCTCACCCCAAAAGCTTTGTGGCAAGTTCTTTGTCTTCAGCATACTCCTAACCATGTTGAGGATTGTTCTGTTTCTTCTTTCAGCTATGCCATTGTGTTGAGGTGTGTAAGGGGCAGTTACCTCATGCACAATGCCTTGGTCCTTGCAGAAATCTGAGAAGTCTCTTGATGTGTACTCACCACCCCCATCTGTTCTGAGTATTTTGATATTCTTGCCTGACTGTTTTTCTGCTAGCTTCTTGAACTCCTTGAGTATGGACAGAACCTCACTTTTGTGCTTGATGAGGTAAATCCATACTTTTCTACTCAACTCATCTATGAAGTTAACAAAATATTTGTTACCTCCTAGTGTTGGTGTTTCTATAGGTCCACACACATCTGAATAAATGACCTGAAGTAGATCCTTGGCTCTAGGAGCAGTGTAGTTGCTAAATGAGTTCCTTGATTGCTTGTTGATAAGGCAACTTTCACATACTTTCTTTGGAACCTGTATTTCGGGTAGGCCTAGTACCATGTTTTTAGCACTGAGTGATCTCAAATCTCTAAAGTTTAGGTGACCAAATCTTAGATGCCATAGCCAAGAGTCTTCACCAGTCATAGCAGAAAGACATTGAGACTCTACACTTGCCAAGCTTACCTGAAAGGTTCTGTTGGTAGCCATAGTTGCTCTCATGACTACCCTCCTTTTCTGGTCATAGATCTCTAATGCACCATTGAGTAACTCCATTGAGAATCCTTTCTCTAGTAATTGTCCCATACTAATCAGGTTGCTTTTCATGTTTGGTACATAAAGCACATCAGTGATTAGTGCATGCTTTCCATCCTTCCTGTTGATCAAGACATCCCCTGTGCCTTCAGCTTGAATTACTCTATTATCAGCAAATCTCACTGTGCTTTTCTTCTTCTGATCATAGTTGACTAACCAATCCTTATGTCCAGTCATGTGTGATGAACAACCAGAGTCTATGTACCAGATATCATGGTTCTTGCTTACCTGATTTGTTACCATCATTAGTAGGAGAGGTTGATCATCATTTTCTGCTTCAGTTTCTTCCTTGGCCATGTGTGCCTCACTGAATTGTTTGCACTTATCATCATCTGGTGTTGATGATGCCTTGCATTCATTTGAGAAATGCCCAGTTTTGCCACAGTTGAAGCACCTTATCTTCTTTCTATCAAGTGTCTTCCTTCCTCCTCTCCAATGACTCAGTCCTCCTCTTCTTGCTGAGTATTCTGGTTTATCATATTCAGGTCTTTCTTGCTCTTTGTTGTGAGAACTTTTGTGAATTGTGCTTCTGGAATTCCCTCTGCCCCTGCCTCTGTATCCATTCCTACTACCAAAGCCTCTTCTGCCTGTGACTTGTGCTTGCAGGGCTTGATTGACTGATCTTTCATTTGATCTTTCAAGTATTCTCTGCTCATGTGCCTCTAGTGATCCTTGAAGATCTTCTATCTTCAGTATTTCCAAGTTCTTGGATTCCTCTATTGCCACTACAATGTGATCAAAGTTAGGGGTGAGTGTGCGTAGGATCTTTTCAACCACTGATTGATCAGTGAGATTTTCTCCACAGGCCTTCATGGCATTGATGTGTGAGACAATTCTGTTGAAGAACTGTCCCACCTTCTCATTTCCTTCCATTTGCATCAATTCGTATTGTCTCCTTAGAGTTTGCAGCCTCACTTTCTTTAGTTGCTCAGCTCCCTGGTTGCAAGCTTCAAGTATCATCCATGCTTCCTTTGAGTTAGATGCACCAGAAATCTTTTCAAAATGAGCTTCATCCACGCATTGGTGCAACAGAAACATGGCCTTGCAATCCTTCCTTTTATTCTCCTTGTGTATTCTTCTTTGCTCTTCCGGTGCTCCTTCATCAATGGTAGAATATCCTTGTTCTACAATCTCATCCACCTCTTGGTACCCCATGATTGCCTTCATTTGTACCTTCCACCGGTTCCAATTCTTGCCATCAAGAATTGGGAGGTTTGCTGAAAAATTTGATCCACTCGGTCCCATTGATCTTGTTCTGTTTTTCTGAGATTGATGAAGGTGTTCTTGAACTCAAGCTCTTGATACCAATTTGTTAGAACAAAGAAAGAAAGAAGAAGAATGCAGAAAGATAGTGAAAGAGATAAAAGAGGAGATTCAATGAATTACTTCTTGTATTGCTATCATTCACAATGTACATCCAAAAGTAGAAAGTCTATTTATAGTAAGCTAACTACCTAACTACCAACTAACAAAACAGAATTATTGAATTACTCTTCTAATAGAAAGAGTTTGAATTCATGAAAATTTTCAATATCACAAGTTTCTATCTTTGCTTTAGCCGTTAATAAGAAATAACCATTTCATTGAAAATTCTAATAACTTGATTTTTAATAGAAGTTAATTCATTTTTTAACAAGATAATTATTTCTCACTACTAGCAAATGAAATGATACAGTGTAATAAATATAGAAGATCATGTTGTCAATTACCAAGCTTGATAATCATATTGATACTGATTCACCGATGAAGAGGGGATATATGTGATAGTCTAGGCTTATAATTTGTTTCCCTAAAAAATGTAATTTTGTTCCATGTCTAATACACCATCTTATTTATTAATTTATTTTTATTAAATGAACCTTTTAATAAATTAGGGATCTCATTTTTTCACCCCATGACTTAGAATATATCATGATCTAGGCATCTACCCTATGCTGAGATCCACACTTTAACATCTGCCAACATCTTGGAGTATTATGTCACTCACTAGTGGAGTAGAAGGAGAATACCAAATAAAAATTACTAACCATTTTTTTATAAAATGGTGGTAGAAATGATTTTCACCATTTTGGAGATTAAAGCAATTTGTTTATCCTCTCATCGTGTGATTATGTACCAGGATTTGAATTCGTCTTTGAACTTGTATATGAATATTTGGGATCCAACGTGCTTCTTGCTGAACCAACCCAACATGAATAATTATTTTTTGTCTCCATCACGTTGGAAAAAGCTCCTTAAAGAATAAGAGTGTATACTTATTTACTTAATTTACTGGCTCGAGAAGAAGCAATCTGAATGGTCGTGTCTATCTGTTTTAAATGTTTTTTTAAAGAAGATTCAATTATTGCATGTTTTATGTGTTATTTAAGAACTAGCTTAATTCATAGAGTTATGAGCTTCAAACTTCCAAACATTGATCTTCTTATTAACAAAAAGAATTAACCAAAAAATTTAATATAAACGTTGATCCCTCCCCCTCAAGAAAAATATAATTTTGCATATCAATGGATTTACACACATTTAAACACATGCAATTTTATCTTATTAAATTTTATTTTATATCCTCACCTAACAAATATGAAAAAAGTGTAATATTTATGTGTTGTTATTGTAAGAATTTATACACATTTAATACGTTATCTATCATTAATTTGTATTACTTTTCTGAAGAGTTAACGATGATTGAAAATAAATAATAGATGATGAACTTATAAACTTTTATATTGTATGTGCTTATAATTTCTCTATGTAAAATAGGTATAGGCAACCTACTATTAATGTATCCTAAATATTTCTAAGGCATTAGTGAAAACACTAGCTTGGGTGAAAGGATGCTTTCAAATCCTAAAACAACCGTGTATGGTGCACATGTAGTACTCACATAGATATAATTTAACTTGCCTTTTTAGATACGAAATGAATTAATCCATACCAATGGACCAATATATATTGATTGAATTTATATTTATATATGAAACACTTTAATTATATGTATACATAATGTATTTATTTTAATTTTATATTGAAAACCTCATTTGTATAAAAATACAAATGTGTCACCTTTCTGAAATCCGTGATAAAAAAAATGATGATTGCATATACATGGAGGAAAACATTTCACGCTCACTGACAAAAAGTGAGTCTTGGATCAAGCATAGACCAAAACTTATTGCGCCGATCTTTAGACATAGACCTTTGTCTGTGGGTCCCTTATCCATTGACCAAAACTCAAATAGATATTGTCACTAAATTCTCTTCCCACTCTCACTTTAGTTCTGTCTTACTGTCTCTCCACTACACTCTAGTGCGTCATATACTAATGCTTATAATTTTATGGGTTTTCTTAACTAACTAAGGATTGGATAATTGGAATTAACTACCAAATTCCAATACAAATCTCAATGGACATTTGGTTCAAGTAATACATGTTTGATTCCCCTTAAATAAAGTCTTGGGTTCAAGTCTTATAGATGAGAAAAATGTCCGCTGAGAGATTAGCCCTACGTACCTACGGATATTCTCGGCTTGGATAGGATTGCCTCCGGACATGTGGGAAACAAAAAAAATTCCAATACATATTTTTTTTAATAAAAATTATCCACATTTTGGTTGTTATACTAAACCTAGGGTCATGTTTAAAAAAATCATAATTTTAAATTTTTTTGGTACTATTTTCGATAAAGAATTAATCATTTTTGGGTAAATTTTTACATCTTTTAACAAATGTTCATCACATGAATTGAACTCTTGACATTTTGGTCATCCTAAAAATCTAACTCACTCTTACATCACCACATTGTTGGTAAATATATACAATAAATATTAAAAGTTTAATATTACACTTGAATGCTAAATATTTTTATGTTGTCAATGTATCATCTAATATCTATATTGTTAAATATTTTTATATTGTTAGTGCATCATCTAATATTTATTAATAGAAAATAATATATTAACCACATAAATGAATATTAAACTTATTAGTGTACTTTGGATCATTTTATATATTTATCACATATACTTTTATATACAAAAGACTACACTTTAAAAATGATCAACCAACAATTTTCTATTCCTTCTCACGTTTCCTCCTTTCAATTTTATAAAACACAAAGCAAACTCCTTTTCCTAAAGTTTTTGCCACAACATTTCTCATCATATTCACCACTCTCACATTAATTCTCTTTGCAAGATTTTCCACTTTTCTCTACCTACAACTGTGTTCTACCTTGTTTACTCAATGGAGAATAACCCACTTCAGCTTTTTCCTCATCTCACTCTAACACTCATCCTTATGATGATTATCTTATTTCCTATAATAACTGAGGAAGCTGCAGTAGTTTCATCTATCAAAACTGATGCAATGTCTCTTCTCATGTTCAAAAAGATATTAAAGGATCCAAATAGAATTCTATCAGGGTGGCAAATAGACAAGAATCCATGCACATGGTATGGAGTTTCATGCAACCAAGGAAGAGTTACTCAACTAGATCTTAGTGGCAATAGTAACTTAGTTGGAACTACTATTTCTCTTGACCCTTTATCTTCTTTAGATATGTTGTCTATTCTAAAATTGTCCTTGAATGGCTTTTCTGTAAATTCTACTTCTTTGCTTCAGTTACCATATAGTTTGACTCAACTTGATCTATCATTTGGTGGAGTTTCAGGTCCTGTTCCTGACAACTTTTTCTACAAGTGTCCAAACCTTGTTGTTGTGAATCTTTCTTATAACAACTTGACAGGTCCTATACCTGAAAAGTTCTTAACAAATTGTGATAAACTTCAAGGCCTTGACATGTCTTCAAACAATTTGACAGGCTCAATTTCTGGCCTTAAAATTGAGTGTAATTCCTTGTTGCAACTTGATCTATCTGGAAACCATTTATCAGACTCAACTCCAATCTCTTTGTCAAACTGCACTAGCCTTAAGACTTTGAACTTAGCTAATAATTTGATTTCTGGTGAAATTCCAAAGGGTTTGGGTCAGTTAAATAAGCTACAAAGTTTGGATCTTTCACATAATCAAATTACTGGTTGGATCCCTTCTGAATTGGGAAATGCATGTTCTTCACTTTTGGAAGTTAAGCTTTTCTTTAACAATATATCTGGTTCAATCCCTTATAGTTTCAGTTCTTGCACTTGGCTGCAACTTCTTGACATATCTAACAACAACATGTCTGGTCAGTTACCAGATTCTATGTTTCAGAACCTTGGATCATTGCAGGAACTGAGGTTGGGATATAATGCATTCTCTGGTCCATTTCCATCTTCAATATCTTCATGCAAGAAATTGAGGATTGTGGATTTAAGCTCAAACAAGATTTCTGGATCTATCCCTAGAGATTTATGTCCTGGTGCAGCATCACTTGAGGAGCTGAGAATGCCAGATAATCTCATAATAGGTGAAATCCCTGCTGAGTTATCAAAGTGCTCACAATTGAAGACACTTGATTTTAGTCTCAATTATCTCAATGGTTCAATCCCTGATGAGCTTGGTGAGCTTGAGAATCTTGAGAAGCTGATAGCATGGTTCAATGGCTTGGAAGGAAAAATACCACCAAAGTTGGGGCAATGCAGGAACCTTAAGGATCTTATACTGAACAATAACCAACTCAGAGGCGGAATTCCGAAAGAGTTGTTCAACTGCAGCAATCTTGAGTGGATATCACTCACAAGCAATGGACTCACCGGTGAGATACCGAGGGAGTTTGGCCTTTTGACAAGGTTAGCAGTTCTGCAGCTTGGAAACAACAATTTTACTGGTGAGATACCAGGAGAGTTGGCAAATTGCAGCAGTTTGGTATGGTTGGATTTGAACAGTAACAAGTTAACAGGCGTGATTCCACCTAGACTTGGAAGGCAGCAAGGAGAAAAATCATTGTTTGGTATCCTATCAGGTAATACATTGGTGTTTGTAAGAAATGTTGGAAACTCATGCAAAGGGGTTGGAGGTTTGTTGGAATTTTATGGAATTAGACCTGAAAGGCTCTCGCAGATTCCGACATTGAGGACTTGTGATTTAGCAAGATTGTATTCTGGTCCTGTACTCAGCCTTTTTACCAAGTACCAGACTTTGGAGTATCTTGATCTTTCATACAATGAGCTTAGAGGAAAAATCCCTGATGAATTTGGAGACATGGTGGCCTTACAGGTTCTTGAGTTATCTCACAACCAATTATCTGGTGAAATACCTTCATCACTTGGCCAACTCAAGAATTTGGGTGTGTTTGATGCATCACATAATCGGCTTCAGGGTGAAATCCCAGACTCATTCTCAAACCTCTCATTCTTGGTGCAAATTGATCTATCAAACAATGACTTAACAGGGCAAATTCCACAAAGGGGACAACTGAGTACACTTCCGGCTACACAATATGCAAACAACCCTGGTCTTTGTGGTGTTCCGTTGCCCGAATGTCAAAACGACAACAGCCAAGCCACACCAAATCCAATTGATGATTCAGGCATGAGAAGGCATAGAAGTTCGGCTTCATCTTGGGCTAACAGCATTGTCATGGGAATTCTCATCTCTGTTGCTTCTCTGTGTATCATAATTGTGTGGGCTATCGCGATGCGCGTACGGAGAAAGGAGGCTGATGAAGTGAAGATGCTTAATAGCTTGCAAGCATCACATGCTGCCACAACATGGAATATTGACAAAGAGAAAGAGCCTCTAAGTATTAATGTAGCAACATTCCAGAGGCAGCTGAGGAAGCTCAAGTTCTCTCAATTGATTGAAGCGACCAATGGTTTCTCCGCAGAAAGCCTTATTGGTTGTGGCGGCTTTGGTGAAGTTTTCAAGGCCACACTCAAGGATGGATCAAGTGTTGCAATAAAGAAGCTCATCAGACTCAGCTGCCAGGGTGATAGAGAATTCATGGCTGAGATGGAAACCTTAGGGAAGATCAAGCATAGAAACCTTGTCCCTTTGTTGGGATACTGCAAAGTTGGTGAAGAGAGGCTCCTTGTTTACGAGTACATGGAGTATGGAAGCCTAGAAGAAATGCTTCACGGAAGGGTAAAGACGCGTGATAGACGAATTTTGACATGGGAAGAAAGGAAAAAGATTGCAAGAGGTGCTGCTAAGGGACTTTGTTTTCTGCACCACAATTGCATCCCACACATCATACATAGAGACATGAAATCAAGCAATGTGCTACTTGACCATGAATTGGAGTCAAGGGTCTCCGATTTCGGAATGGCGAGACTGATAAGTGCACTTGACACACATCTTAGTGTAAGCACACTAGCAGGAACACCAGGATATGTTCCACCAGAGTACTACCAAAGCTTCAGGTGCACTGCAAAAGGGGATGTCTACTCATTTGGGGTTGTAATGTTGGAACTGCTTACTGGAAAGCGCCCTACCGATAAAGAGGACTTCGGTGACACTAACTTGGTGGGGTGGTCCAAGATTAAGGTACGCGAAGGGAAACAAATGGAAGTAATTGACCCTGACTTGCTTTCGGTGAATCGAGGAACAGATGAAGCAGAAGTCACGGAAGTGAAAGAGATGATAAGGTATTTGGAAGTTAGTTTGCGGTGCGTTGATGACTTGCCTTCAAGAAGGCCAAATATGTTGCAGGTAGTTGCATTGCTGAGAGAGCTTATGCCTGCATCAACTGATGGAAGCAGCAATAGTGCTTGAAAATTGAAAGCCATAATATTATTGTCCATAATTATTATGACAAGTCTACGAAAATTATATAATGAGTCATGTAAGATTTTCTCTATAGCTGTTACTCAGTTTCTTATGCCTAGCTTCACAGTTTTTTTTTTTTCCTTTCTTGTATCATTCAGTATTTATTTTCAATGATACACTGTAACTCCAACCAATGTTAAATTGCAGCAATTACATAAGAAATCAGGACCAAGAGAAGAGACTCATCAAATGCTACCAGTACATATAACTTAATGTTGAGGCTTGTGACAATGCTATTATTAAACATTTCACCACTTAGTACAAATCAGTATCCATTACATAATGTGTGAAGAACATGATAATAACAATATTAGTATCTAATTTATAAAATACTAATATCCCTATCCATTTTGTGACATGATAATAATATTACTTCCCATTTGCCATTTTTGCTATAGCAGTTAAGAAAATTAAAGCAAAGAAAGTTAAATGGTAACAGGCACATGATAATGACAATTGCAGGTCCTGTGGTATTCATTTCATTTTTATATAATAGTCAAAAGACATTCACAAAAGATATCTCTGCATACATGGGCTGGAACTCTTCTGTTGGTATAAGTATAACCAAGTATATTTCATACCTTATGGGTAAGGAACTAACACATTTTGGAGTGCGTAGCTGCCCCTCCCAAAAGTGTAGCTTCGAGGAATCAAACTTTTGACATTTGTATACATGGGCTGGTTCCTGAGTGGTCTATACTCCATATATCTTCACCATTCATTCCCTTAGCTGAGATTTTTTTTACATATCCTTCTTCTACCTCTGCTATTGTTGTGGGTAAGTTTTAGGATTTGGTGCTTCATCTTAAATTCTCCCTCCTTATAGCATTTTTTGGACTTCAAGTTAACGTCCTATGATATGATGGAAGCACGTATTATATACTCTGGTCAAAAGCCACACATTTTCTCCATTAATTTGATAAGGGATAACTGCATAGCAAACTTATGGTGTGCACCAAAAGGTGTCCTCTAGTTGATGATCGAAGTTATTTTGCTTATATCAATGAAGGTTATTCCTTACATACGGCAGGATTAAACCACATTATGCTTAAAAACCCAATTAGCTATCAAATATCTTCTGCCTAGATATGACAATAAAAATGGAACTCATATTGCGATTTTGAATAAAATGCCTCATTGCTTCTTTTAGTTTTATTGAAGGATGAATGAATGAATGAATATCATTCATAACACCTTATTTATACACTAAAACGAGATGACTTATCACACAAGCAACAGTCAAAAACAGAAAAATTAAAAATAGAAAAGCCTTAACAACTCTAACTAACTTACCTTCCTTACAAAGCAAAAAATAAGCCAATGACTAGCCAAGAAGGTGCGTCATGATATTGGGAGCTACGATGAGAAAACATTTGCCATGGTCCATGCGCCTCGGTCATAAAATATGTGCCATGGTCCTTGCGCCTCAGTCAGAAGTCATGCGCCAAGTCTCATGCGCCTCGGTCAGGAATCATGCGCCTTGGCTTGTCTGTCTCGGTCATCTGGTCCATGTCTGTCTCGGTCATCTAGTGCACCTCGTCTCGTCATATGGTCCAAGTTTGTCTCGGTCTTCAGGTCCATGTCTGTCTCGGTCATCTGGTGCACCTGGTCCATGTCTGTCTCGGTCATCTGGTTCATGTCTGTCTCAGTCAGATATGCTTTTGGCTCGATCAAACTTGGTTGGCTGATTAAATTGAGTTGTCTTTATGAACACCCAATTTTGTCCGACCCAGAAAAGACTCAAACATTTTAAAAGAAAAATAATAAATTTAATTTATTTTGGTATTTTCCGAAATTTTAATATTTAATGAATAAAAACAATTAAACTATTTTTAGAAATTTTTGTAATCATTTTCGAAATTATTAAATTTAAGTTAGTGAGAATATCATTTTAGAAGCTTCATTTTTTCAAAAATAAAAACATATAACATAATAAAATAAAAATTAATGTTGTTAGGGTTCCTAAATTTAAGTGATTAGGTTAACTAAAAATCTAAAAAATAATAATACTAAATTTATGTTAATAAGGTTCCTAAATCTCGTTGATTGGGTTAACCAAAAAATTCAAAAATAATAAAAATAAGAAAAAAAATAATTAAGTTAAAAAAGGACCCTAAAAAAGCCTATAATCATTTTTCTAAGAAAATGGGATAAACATTATATTTTATTATTATTTAATTTTTAGTTTTTCGAATTTTATTATAAAATAAATAAAAGATAATTAAAAATATTTTTTATTAATTTTTATAATTAAATTCGAATTTTTAAAATAAATAAGATAAGTGACATATTCTAAATATCCCTTTTAAATTCCAAATAAACAAAAAGTAATTTAATTTTATTTTTTTCGAAAATATAATTTTAAAATATATTCCCATATAATTATTTATTATTTTTTCGGAATTTATAATATAAAAAGTAATTAAAATATATTTAAGTAGGTTTGATTAGATTTTTGCAAAATAAAAAAACACCAAGTCAAATCTGACTTGGTGGGTTGGTTTAGACCCCAAAAAAATTGGGATTATAGATTAGTGGATGATCATTTAGTTAGCAAGTTATTAGGAGTTAGGTTAGGGTTAAATTTTTTCTATAAATAGGTTACTTTGATGACGTTAAGGGCTTTCCTTTTTTTGGTTCCAAAAACACAAATTTTTTTTGCATAAACATAGCCACTGTGAGGAGAGAAAAACTTTTTTATTTTGTGCGATCTAGTGCTGCCACTACCATTGTTTGTGACGTGCACCCGCCTTGATCACCATGCGATTAGTTGACTTTCACGTTGACCCGCCTCCAACCAATCACAGGACGAAACGCGTCCTAGCTACACTGCAACCGGTTGCACCACATTACCACGCCCTTGAGAGCAAGGGATCCCCTGTGGGCAAGATCACGTTGTGCGCGGTGCACACAACCGTCTCCACCAACCACGTTCGGACACGTGTCCCTGTCCACTGCAATGCGGCATCCAATTGCTTACCGCCACGTATCCCACATACTCTAGGCAAGTCACACCCTATCCTAGCCTACACAGTGTAAGGTTCATGTTATATTTATGTGTTTTAATGGTTTATAATTAATTATTTTGCATGCTATATTACCAATATTAAATCTGAAAAAATAAATTTGATATTAACAATTTACTAATTACCATATAAAATATAATAAGGACATTATACATAAAAATGGAAGTTTTTTAGGGTAATGGATAAAAATAAATAGCATATCATTATTTTATGAGAAATTAATATTCTGTTTTTATTAATTTTATTATTTTAGCAACTGTTTTTATTAATTTTTTTTTACTTTCTCTGTAATTATCCAGCGATTATGAATGAAGAACATTGGTTTCCAAAAAATAATATCGTGGATGTTTAGAATATAAAACAAAATATTTTAATTTATTTTTCAATTGAATCAAGTATTACCCTAGTCATTTAAATAATCCATAATTGTGTCTTATTATATATATATATTAAGATTGCAAACCATACCTCTACAAATTTAATATTTTTAAATAAACATGACCAATAAGTACTTTCTTTCAAAAAAAAAATTTAATTTTAAGATTTAATCAAAGATGGAGAGAATGTCGTTCTGGGTGCCTATTTCTTCTCATATCATCTTCGAAAAGTCACGCTACGCCGCTTCTTTTCAATCGATTAAATCTCAAAGTCAATTTAATTCCAAATGTTTTATGTAATAAAATTAACCAAATAAAAAATATTTTTTATAATAAACAAAACTTACAAAATATATATTTTTGACTAAAAAATATATTTTTTAATTAAAATACATTCAACCAATAAACCTTTTTCTACTTAATGAATTATGTAAGTCTTGATCCCCTAATAGGGGTACGCAGGACCAAAGTCAATCTTGTCAGGCACAATAATAAAAATAAATAATTTTTTCTTCATAATAATTAATTAATTAATCATAAAATTTAGTAATAATAAAGTCATATATTTTAATGAATGGTACCGCTTAAGGCGGGCGGGTAGGGTGCTAATACCTTCACTACCTTGTAACCGACTCCCGAACCTAGATACCAAAAATCCAAAAGCTCAAGGTAATTGGGCTTAAAAGATTTTTCTACATTTTTAACTATAAAAATATAGTGGCGACTCTAAACAAAGTCGTGCAGCCGAAAATTGGGGCGCGATAGCCTTCAATATCCCCCGCAAGCTGGAGAATAAATACCAATTACTCCCAGCTTGGACAGTAGGTAGTTAAAAGGTGTAGGATCCAAGGCCTTTGTCAAGATATCTATAACCTGCTCTAAAGTGGATATAGGCAACAAATGGAATAATTTTGATTGGAGCCTTTCTCTAACCACATGACAATCAATGTCAATGTGCTTAGTTCTTTCATGAAACACAGAATTAGTTGCTATATATCGTGCCGAATCATTATCATAGTAAAGTAAAGCAGGTTTAACAAATTGAATATGAAAATTGTCAAGTAAATATGTCAACCGTTGGATCTCACAAGAGGCAGAAGCTAAAGCACGATATTCAGCCTTTGAAGAAGATCTTGTCATCGTGTTTTGCTTCTTGGATTTCCAAGAAATAAGGGAATTACCCAAGAAGGCACAACAACCACTTATTGACTTCCTAGAGTCAATGCAGGCTGCCCAGTCAGAGTCATTGAAGACTTTTAAGTGAATAGGAGAAGACATAGAGTAGAAAAGACCTTGTCTAGAATTCCCTTTGATGTACCTTAGAACCCTGCATAAGGCTTTATGGTGATTCTCAATAGGATTGGCCATAAATTGACTTAATTGTTGGACAGAAAAGCTAATGTCAGGCCTAGTATTTGTTAAGTATAAGAGTCTACCTACCAACCTCCTATAAGAGGTTGGCTTGTCAAAAAGAGGAGAGTCATCTTGATGCAACTTAGTGGTCTTAATAATAGGTGTAGGAACAGGTTTGCTATTTATGAATCATGTATCAAGCAAGATGTCTAAGGCATACTTCTTCTGACAAATTGTGATGCCAGTTTTGGATATGACAATTTCAAGACCAAGAAAATATTTGAGGGCACCTAGGTCTTTTATTTTGAATTGAGAGTCAAGATGGCCTTTGACACAATCAATTTCAACTGTGTTGTTACCAGCTAAGATTAAGTCATCAACATAAACCAGGAGAGCACTGAAGTCCTTTCCCTTGGCCTTGGCAAATAGAGAGTGATCATGGTGAGATTGGTTGTATCCTAAGGAAAGCAGAGAATCTGAGAGCTTCTTATACCATTGTCTTCCTGCCTGCTTAAGTCCATAGAGGGACTTCTGGAGTTTGCAGACCTTCTTGGGACCACTGGAAGGGATACCTGGGGGAATAGTCATGTAAACCTCCTCACTAAGGTCACCATGAAGAAAGGCATTGTTTATGTCTAATTGATGGACAATCCAGTTATAGCAAGTGGCTAAGGCTAGGAGGAGTCTAACTGTTGTCAATTTAACAATAGGGGCAAAAGTTTCGAAGAAGTCAATGCCTTCAGTTTGATTGAACCCCTTAGCCACTAGCCTAACTTTGTATCTCTCAATAAATCCATCAGACTTATACTTTATCTGGTATACCCATTTGCAGCCTATAGGTTGTTTATCAGGTGGTAGGTCCATAATATCCCAGGTTTGATTTAATTCAAGAGCATTCAGTTCTTGTTGCATAGCCTTGATCCAATTCTCAGAGCTAATGGCCTGATTATAAGATTTTGGCTCAACGTTGGTGGATATGGCCAGGATGTGTTGTAGGTGTTTGGGTGAGATAGAGGCATAGGACAACACAAATGAGAAGGGGTGATAGACATCCTTTTCAAGGCTCTTTAGTTGCTGATTGAAGAGATTGCAATGGAAATCCCTTAAGTAAGTAGGGGGATGTCATACCCTGGTAGGTCTCAAAGCTTGGTTCAGTGCTATGTTGGTCATTGTTGTGAGTGTATGCTCTATCCTCAATGTTTTGATCTGTGGTATGCGAATGTTCTTGTTCACCTAGAATGTCTATGAGGGTAGGGGGAATGTCAGCTTGAGTTTTGCTCAAGAAATCAGTGGTCATAGGATTGTTGAGATCATTGTTAGATTGCCTATAAGGGAACATGTGCTCATGGAATTGGACATTTCTAGACAAGAAAATTTCCCTGTTCTTTAAGTCATACAAGACATATCCTGTAACACTGTGAATTTTACGATTTTGAATTATAAGATTTTACTAATATTTTTATTAATTATATATTCGAAAATGAATTTATGGGAATTTTCGATAAAGAATTAGACGAAACTCTAGTTGAGTTTTAGTCTTCAAATTTTATTTTCTATTTTATGGTAAATTTTGGTAATTTTTGGAGACAGTTGGTTCTGGACCACTGTCAGGGCCGAATCTGCCCGGTACGGCTCAAAAAGTGTCTTTTTGAGTTCTGTAACTCGGAATCGAATTCCGATCGCGCCGTTGGATTCGTAATTTAATTTTGAGTCATTACAGACCCTGGATACACCCATACCTACTTTCTAAATATTTTTCACTCGGAATGCCGAAATCCGAAATTGTAATCGGATATTAGGATCGGGCGATTTATAATACCCGATCGAGTATTGGCCGATAATACTCGGGCATGTTTATCGCACATGTCCACAAGGTGATCATTTTGCATTGGGATGTGAGAGTTGACTTCCATAAAGCAAATCTCTCATCACTTTCTCAAATATCTCATGATCCCATTAGCCACCCTAGGGATTTTTTGATGATTGCCTAGAGGGAAATCTCCCTCTCTCCTTAAACGCTCACACTCCATACTTCACTCATTCACTTTTTCATTTTCAAAGAGAAGGTAAATCTCACTTCATTTTCTCTCATTTTCTCATTTCTTCTTCTATCTTCAATCCTTGATCTCTCAACATTCAACCAATGGATGTTGATGAAATTTAAGTATGTTGTTCATGAGTACGTCAAGAACATATTCAACCGTTGAAATTTTCTAAAACGCTTTCTAACTCATTTTCACCTCAAAATCGAAAATGGTGGTGTTCTTGAACTTATGAAAATATTTTGTTGAAACAATGAACAACTTGTTTTCATGGAGTTGTTATAATATATTACTACATATATTTATTCTTTTAGTCAAAGGGGATGGTGATAAAATCAAAGGAACCTTTAGGAAGTGTTTTGTAAAAATGAGAATGTATGTATTTTTATTTGTTTTTAGCCTTAAACCATGGCTTGGAACAAGTTGGAAAAATAGAAATCTTTGCTAAAAAGGATGTTGAGGTTTATGAGTACATGAAGGTCTCATGAAACTCTTAAATGATACTTTGAATAACTTACTTTAAAGTGGTAAGATTATCAAAGAATGTCTTACATAGGAATATAGAGTTTTAAGTATTTTGGTAATGAGTTTAGAAATATCAGAAACTAACGGATTTTTATTGTGGTAGTTACGAAGATTACGGTGTTCGAACCTTGAAACCAAACAAACCATAGTTG
>NC_032020.1:9124927-9125876 GCF_001865875.1 Lupinus angustifolius
AGTGGTGTCCGAATATGACACCCGGATCTCCTAAACCATCTCAAAGGTTTTGGAGTTAAATTGGGTTTTTAGAAACCCAAGATTTTGTACATTTGAATGTTTTGAATATATATGATTTTTGATGAAATATGTTGAATATTATATATGAAATATGTTGAATATTGTATATGAATGTTGTTGGGAACTTTTCTGGGTGCAGGTGTTTGGAAAACCATGTTTAAATGTGTTTCGGTTGTCAAAAAGGGCAAAAATTGGCATTCTGTCCAGTTTCTGTTGCCTGGGCGAGCAAAGGCGTCGCCGTGGCGAGCAAAAACTCGATTGAGCGAAAAAAAAATTCCAGAACTTAAGGAGTTTCTAGAACTCTCTCGCCTGGGCGAGAAGAGACCTCGCTTGGGCAATAATACCTTCGCCTGGGCGAGGAAAGCATCCGTTTATTTGAGATTTAAAGATGAATTGTCGCTTGGGCGACTAGTCCCCACTTGGGCGAAAGATAGGAATTGTGTTTGACTATTTGGATTGATTGGTTGAAGATGTAATAACCCTAGTATGTGTACGTGATATAAAAACTACTTTGGTATAACACTGTAATTGAATTAAAAAGTAAAGTATTCAAGGTGTTGGAATTAAATAGTCAAACTCGAAAGAAAGTAATCCGAGAACGATGTATGATTTAGGGCGATGCCTAGAAAAGGATACGTGATACCACGGAGCGAGATCGTCTGACCGTAACTGGCTTGGTCTTGGACCGTCCAGGGTGATGTAGTGATGGTCGTAGTGGGAAGGACGTTACCCTTTGAGTTATGATGTGAATTAGGGCACTGCCCAGAAAGGAACCCAAGATACCACGTAGCGAGATCGGCTGACCGTAAGAGGCTTGGTCTGGGACCATCCAGGGTATTCAGCGATGGTCGTAGTGGTGGGATGTATTTCCTTTATATTACGTGTTAAC
>NC_032020.1:9125976-9215107 GCF_001865875.1 Lupinus angustifolius
TTTGGTTATATTACTCATGTAAATAAGACAATTGTTTACGAGAACAACTGATGAGTTATAATGTAATATCTTATATATATATGAACTGTTTTTCATATCTGAGTGTAATATTCTGAGTAAGTCCACACCGTCAATGAATTTAGATGTCTTACTCTCTCTATTTCTCTTCTTTTCTATTGCTTGCTTTTCGGACGTGTGTTCGTCAGATAGACAGCTTTGCTCAGATTTGGAGCTACCCGTCCGTGATGTTCCAGGAGGGGGCATGAGGAATTGAGGAGAGGCAGTATCCTAGTCTTGGAGCGAGCCACTAGGAGTTGCTTATCATTTTGGGACTTTTGAAAACAAGGACGACTTTAGTTTGTTCATGTCTTTGTTTAGTGTCTATTGGTGATGATTAATATTTTCGCCCTTTCTTTTTTGGATTTTGTATATGTTAGTGGCGATGTAGTTTCTGCCTTTGTTGACTTAGTTTGTATGAACTAAAGATGACTTAACCGTTTATATGCATTGTGTTATTCAGGAAATTGTGAATCAGGTTAAGTTATCATTCGATAACGATAAGTTGATTTTCCGCATTTGAGTTACTTAAAGTGATGTCCCGGAAAAGGAAGGTTTTAAAAAGGAAACAATTTTATCCACTCTCTTTATTCGAACCAACTTTACCCATTTTTCCGCAATGTTTTTGAGAAGTATTTTTCGGGGCGTTACATATCCTTTGACACCAACCTTGTGTCCTAGGAAGATACACTTCTTGGCCCTAGGATCCAGCTTGGTTCTTTGCTGGGTGAGAGTGGAGGCAAAGTAGAGACACCCAAAGACCATGGTTTCTAATAAGTTTGGCAGGGTCCCATGTAAAAGCTCACGAGGGGTATCATTTTGTAGAGAGGGACTAGGCATTCTGTTTATCAAGTAAGTAGCATGTTGAACAACATAGCACCAAAAGATCTTAGGTAGCCCAGAGTGGAAAAGGATGGTCCTAGTGACATTTAAAAGGTGCCTATGTTTTCTCTCTACGATTGAGTTTTGCTGAGGAGTTTTGACACAAGATGTCTGGTGTATGATGCCACATTCACTAAAGAAGCTAGGGGTCTGGAATTCAACCCCATTATCACTCCTTATACTCTTGATGACTTTGCCAAATTGCATCTTCACAAGTTGAACAAAGTTCTACATTAGACCTCTTGCTTCACCTTTGCTTTTTATGAGGAAGATCCAGGTGTGCCTAGAGAGATCATCAATAACAGTTAGGAAATACTTATGACCATGTATGGATATATCACTAATAGGACCCCATATGTCCATGTGGACCTAATCAAAAATGCATGAAGCTTTATTTTTATTGCTTGGGAAAGACAACTTACATTACTTTCCTATATGGCAGTGTTCACAAACCTTAGAAGCATCATGTTTTACAAAAGAATACCTTTTCCAAATCAAATTCATTATATCTAAGGAAGGATGTCCTAGCCTAAAATGCCATAGATCAAAACATGGGTCAGTATACATCATATTAATATTGCTCTTGTGTCTAGTGCTAGGATCTCCCTTAATTACATATATGTTATTCTCTACTTCAGCATGTCCAATCATCCTCAAAGTAGTCATACCCTGGATAGAACATTTCAAATCATCAAAGATAAGTTTGTAATTCATGGATTTAGTCAATTTATAAACGGAAATTAAGTTGTACTTGAAATCAGGAACATATAGCATATTATACAAGGTTAAGTGTTTTGAAAGTATAATAGTGCCTGAGACCTTTGCCAAAGTGGATGAACCATTTGGCAGGCCTATGGTGATGGGTTTTATAGAGTGATAAGCATTGAACTCACTCAAGTGAGGACACACACAGTCTGTGGCACCAGTGTCCAAAACTCAGGGTGTGATGTTACCTAAGATTTCTTGTGACTCATCATCAAGATTGTTGTCTTTGGGCGTGATGCTTATTTGGTTCACATTGTGATCCTTCTCATTTGACACAACACAGTCTTGTAGCAGGTTTGCCAGTTGAGCATATTGTTGTGCTCCAAACTTGTAGCTCTTGGTGCCTTGAGATTGAGTGTTTTACTGAGCAGAATCCTCTGTTATAGCATTATTTATGTTGCTACTTGATTGCTTTGATGACTCAGGCCAATTTGGTGGAAAACCATGTTTGAAGTAGCATGTCTCCATAGTGTGCATTTCTTTCCCACAATAGGTGCAAACTTTATTGTTGGTAGCCTTTGAGAATCTGCATGCTCCTCTTCCTCTACCTTGAGCCATGCTGCTTCTTGGTGCATTGTTTCTTGTTTTCCAAGATTGTGCTGAGTCACTTGAGGAGCCCTGAGTTCTGGTGTTGGCATTGTTGAATAGGATCTTCTAATTGTTCATGCTAGATCCTTATTGTCTCTCTTGCTGAACTAATAGAAAGAAGAATTTATTGATTGAAGGAAGGGGTTCCATTAGCAGGATTTGTGCCTTCGTTGTATTGAACTCATCATTCGGTCCTTTCAAAAAACATATTACATATTCATTCTCTCTTTGCACTTTCATTTTGTTAAGAGCACCACACCTGCACTTTGCTTCACACGAGCAATGTGGGAGAGGTCTCAGGGATTCAAGATCCTCCCATTGTGTCTTCAGATCTGTGAAATATGGAGATATACCTCTGTCTCATTGTTTTATGGAGTAAACATCCTGTAACAAATCTAAAATTCGGAAGTAATCTCCCTTTGAGAATCTTTATTTCAAATCTAGCCAAAGGTCTTGTGCATCTTCAATGCATACTATACTTTGATAAATCTGTGGGGACAAACACCTTGTTATCCAAGATATGATCATGGTATTGCAACGTTCCCATATGTCGTGGCTTGGATCAGATTGAATGGGTGTTAGGATTGGTCCATCAATGAACTTATACTTGTTCTTGGATTTGAGTGCTCTCCTCATTGCTCTACTCCATGAATGGTAGTTGGTTCCATCAAGTGCATAGCTAACCAAGGCTGCTCTCGGGTTCTCTCCAGGATGAAGATAGTAGGGGTTATGTATGTCGTTGTTACCATGGGATGTGAGTTGTGTGTTGCTTACTGTATCTTCCATGTTCGTAGTATGGTCTGATTTGATTGCAATAGAGGTAGGGACTCCTTCTTTGAGGAGAGTTGTGGCAAGAATCTATGTGGTTCTTTCTGCAGCGGAAGTGGTTACCAAAAACTTCAAATTGAAGGCTCTGATACCATATTGCGATTTTAAATAAAATGTCTCATTGCTTCTTTTAGTTTTATTGAAGGATGAATGAATGAATATCATTCATAACACCTTATTTATACACTAAAAGAAGATGACTTGTCACATAAGCAACAGTCAAAAACAGAAAAGCCTTCACAACTCTAACTAACTTACTTGCCTTACAAAGCAAAAAATAAGCCAATGACTAGTCAAGAAGGCACGTCATGATACTGGGAGCTACGGTGAGAAAACATCCGCCATGGTCCATGCACCTCGGTCATAAGATATGCGCCATGGTCCATGTGCCTCAGTCAGAAATCATGCGCCAAGTCTCACGCGCCTCGGTCAGGAATCGTGCACCTTGGCTTGTCTGTCTCGGTCATCTAGTCCATGTTTGTCTCGGTCATCTGGTGCACATGGTCTCGTCTGTCTCGGTCATCTGGTCCATGTCTGTCTTAGTCATCTGATCCATGTTGTCGCGACCCGATTTTCGGTTGGAAGACCGGCCCTACGACTTGGAAGGAGGCGAACTCAATTTCTACCTCTCCCGATTGATTTGGAGTCGCCACTACATTTTTTGCGGTTAAAACGTAGAAAACTCTAATACGCCCAATTAGGATCATATGGTCTTTAACCAGAGATTCTGAGCTCGGGAGTCGATTACGGATCGGGGAAGGTACTAGCACCCCGTCCGCCCGTATTAAAACGGTACCCTCGCTAATCAAATAAACTTTCATACCCTTAAAAGTTATTCATTTAGAAATTAAATTAGTAAAACATTATATTTTTTATTTTTTATTATTGAGCCTGACAATATTGACTTTGGTCCTACGTACCCCTATTAAGGGGATCAAGGCTTACGTAGTTCTAGTTTGAAATTGTTTACTTAATTTAGTTAATTGTTAGTGTTTTGGAAAATATCGATAAGTTTACAGATATTAGTTTTAATTTAAAATTGTTTAAAATATATATTGGTTTTGATTTAATGGGACTAATAGTTTAGGAACGGTGTTGGTCGTAGACCTTCTCCTCATTTCTATGGGAGTTAGAGACGACTCGAACCATAACCTCACTATAAAAGTCTCGTAAAACTTGTTTGGTAAAATAGTTTTAATTATTTATATAGAATTAATAGTTTAGAGGTCGTGTTGGTTGTAGACCTTCTTCTCATTCTCAGAGAAGTTAGAGACAACTCGAACCATAACCTTACTATAAGAATTCCTTAATTAATTTGATANTATATATATATATATGGGATTGATAGTTTAGAGACGATGTTGGTTGTAGACCTTCTTCTCGTTTTCAGAGAAGTTAGAGACAACTCGAACCGTAACCTTACTATATAAAATTTCATTATTAATTGAGTGATAAAAATATTTTATATTTAGATTTCATTTTTATTAAAACAAATGTTAATATAATTTAGATTAGAGTATACCATCATTGTTTAATAATCATAAGATGTTTTGTTGCTACAATAATAATCATGAGATATAAAACATAGTAAACAATTATCATTTTTACTAAAATTGCATAAACTAATGATGCTGGAACAAATAAAACAAAAAACATAAAAATAAGGAATGGATTGAATAAAGGAAGGAATTATGTAATGAAAAAGGGGATCCCCTTTGTGGTTTCACGCAGAAACCCAAATTGGAAGGGAATTGAAATCCCTAATACCCAATTCCCTCTCCTCTCCCAAAGACGGCAACGGCGAAGAATGGTGAGATGGTGGCAGCGACAAGGAGCGGAGTATTTCCCTACCACACGGTTATTAAGTCGTGTCCCCTCTCTTCCCTTCTTTGGTTCCGTCTCCTGCGGTGGCGACTGTGATTCGTCGGTAATGTCACTACAAGGCGGTGGTTCGCGGTGGTTCGGGCTTCTCTTCTCCTCCACTCTAATGGGTTGCGGTTCAGGTGATGATGGTTCTTGGACGAGGAGGTTATCCGCGGTTGGGATCCCTACATCCTCTTTAGCTCCGATGAAGGTGAACTCATCTCCTTCTTCACTTTTCGTTTCTTATTCGATTGGCTTCGGTACTGTTGGTTTGCTGTTTGGGTTTTTTCGGTAGGGGAATCGAGGGAGAATGAAGACGGTATGGTTAAGTGGTTCGCGGTGGCTTAAGGTGGTTCTGTTTTCGCCCCCGGTGACTTGTGGTGGTTCCAAATCAGTAATCACTTATTTATTTTTATTATTTTTTTTTGTCAATTCGATGCCCTCTATTGATTCTTACTTTAGCTATTTTTCAGGAACTCATACTACTTTAATTGATTTTAACAGAATGATACTTCAGAGTCGTTCATGGCTGGGCCGAAACCGATTAAAAAGTGCTGAAGACATACGCTGCATCGACTAAACCAAAATGTAATCTGGATTTGGTATGGTCATCTGTTGGTGTTTGGTTGATGCCGGATTCATACCGTGATTATTATATCGTTCTATTTACACTCTTTATTTTTATGCTCTAGCTATTGAATACAAACCAAGCCCTTAATTTTATGATACAAACATTTGAAGGCGTAACATATATCCCTCTTGATACATATTGATTGGAATGCATTTCTATTTGTAAGCATTTGAGGAAAAAAAAGGGAAGAAATGAGTGACTTACCTGAGTTATGCTTCTTCCTTCCTATTCCTCCGGATCTCTATGATGTATGGTGTCCAATGTTTTGTTACGATCTCTTTTCTGCCTGTTTCTGGATACCTTTTTGCAATATCGCTTGGTTGGTTCCTCTTGTGGTTATGTATGTGTATGTATGCTATGTTATGTTATATGAATATGAGCTTCGAATGCTTCTTCCTTTCTCCTGACTATTCCCTCTGATTTTTCTGATTGTTCTCTTTTTATCACTGTTGCAATGCTTTTCTCTTTTTTTTTTATTCTTTCTCTTTTGCTTTCTTTCTGCTGAATGTGTGTATGTAGCAATGGTGTCCCTGGTGATGAATGGAACTGCTATTTATAGCCGAGTATGAGTCAGTGCAGAAACCTTTCAAATTACCAACTGAAAAGCTTACATATCCCATGACTTTTGCTTTCTGATTTTAATATTAAAACTGCCTATGAATGCTGCCCATGATTGCTGATTCGTAACTGCTCATGGCATTCTGGTGACTGCTTCAGAGTTGCCTAAATGGTTTTGAATATCTGACACAATTCTGATTTTTTGGTATTCTCTATTTGTTGATTAATAACTGAAAGAATGGATATTTATTGGTTGGTTTTATTGCATCAATTTGTCCCCTTTTATTCTGATTTAAGGCTGCCCATGAATGCCATTTTGTATGTAACTGAAGAAATTTTAGCTGATTGCTTGCTACATGTGTTAGAACACGTGACTGAAAAATATTAATAAGCGATTGTAACTGAAATGACTGATTCATGCCTCATCGTGATTCTTGATTGCCTTTGGTGTCTTATGATCCTCTACACTTATTCTGATTTATTAGCCGTAGTAATATATTCTATACCATTCTATTCTTGGTGTACCTTCGTGAGAGCCTTAATGTCTTGGTTTTCTTTAATGTTCCAAAAACACAAATGACAGGTGTTAACATCAGCGAGAGCCATATGGCTTTGGAGTAAATTGGAAGTATAGCCATTGCCGGTGGAATAGGATGAAGGCTTCAAATAAAGTATATGAAGTGGATTTTTGGCTTTAGTTTAAAAAACACATACTTTTTGGTATATTTTTCTTCCGTGTAGTTTCATTCCAATGATTACAATTGGTATTTGTATTGATTATCGGTTATTTGTAACAAATATTAGTAGGCATAATGAATGGTATAAATTTGACAAAAGATACCATGATATCTAATAATCGAACTGTAGCAGGATATGTATGATATAAACAAAATAAGTTTGCAATATGAAAATTAACAATAACAACAAAATCTCGTCACATAAAGTGGTCACACTTCGAGGAAAACATTTTATATGTCCTTTTAATTATGTAATAATCTTAATGAGAACTTTGCTAAGTTAGCCGAACTAGATTGGTAACAATGCATCTAATTATTATTTATGGACTACACGTTCACAAAACAAATCCAATTGGTTCTGAAATGTCTCACAAATTTGTTTGTTCCGAACTTGTCATTTTAAAACTTTCGTATACTTTAATTTTTGTAATCAAATCGGACAAAAGTGAGTGTTCACACATGTCTGTCTTAGTCATCTGGTGCACTTGATTCATGTCTGTCTCGATCAGATATGCTTTTGGCTCGGTCAAACTTGGTTGGCTGATTAAATTGAGTTGTCTTCAATATAGATACTTTTCCGAACACAACTAGAATTTAACGGGTAAAATCCATTGTAATTGAATTTGAGTTTTATCCAAGTACAATTTTCGGGTTCAGGTTTGGTATAACAAATCTTCCACGAACCCAACATAGTAATGTAGAGCTAGACATATTATCTATTTTTTTTTACATTTTATAACTATAGTAGTCATGTGCAAACCCCAAGTATGGTAGTATTATTTTAAACCCCACTGAATTTGAGTTTAGATTTTTGGGGTTGGGTAAAAGCAAATCAGTTTGGTTGTCATTCCTACTTGACCCTGCTTGGTGCTGTGTAGCAAACTTTATAGTTGCTAAAATAGTTGTAGTCATGTGCAAAATCTTTGGGATCCTTATTGTTAGTAAAAACTATAGCAACTGTGTAGTAGTAACAAGAAAATTCAGTAAGCTCCCAAATCCCACATGCAGTTTCAGATCATTACAATGGGTATTTTCTAGCTACATACTTTAGTTATCCAGCAATGTAGCAACTTGTCCTACTCAAATTGTCTTGAGCCCACATGTACAAATTCTTTATTTAGCTTTTCTCGGCTTTGGACATATCTTGCCATTACCTTTTAACAAAGATCACATATCTCAAAAAAAAAATTGTTTTCATGTACCAAGTCAATCTCATTTCAACATGTAATCAAAAAAATGTGTCTTTTGTTTTTATAATTTTTTTTTAACTAGTTGCCATTTTTTAATAGGAATGGTACACAATGAGATACAAAATATTGGGAGAGGTGATTTCCATTATTTCCTTTTATATTTCAGCAATGATCCTATTGTTTACCAACATTGTCATCAACATACACAAAATTTTCTTTTAAGGTGAACATCATAATATTTTTCATTAAAACAAGGACATAAAGTACTATTGCCTGGATTCAAAGCCTAGCCATTACAGTCTCCTCCTCTTATTAAAAAACAAAGAAGGATCTTTCCCCATTAAAAAACAAAATAAATTGCATGTATCAAATACAATTAATTAGAGATAAAGATTAAATTTAAATACAAAGCATAAAAGAAAAGAAATAGAGAAAAAAATGTATTCATGAGCAGCATAAGAATTTTATATACTAGCACTACATCATCTACCATTCATATTTAATTATTGTTGATTTTTTCAGAAAAAATAATATAAATTAATGTTAGATATTCACTCGTGGTATATAAATATTATTCGAAAAAAATAGATCATAAATTATTCAACATGAAGAAAAGAAACATATTTATGACTGCTCCTGGTAGCTGTAAACATCCTCATGTTGTGGACCCATATGCAAGTTATTACCTCCAACAAAAAAGCAATTCCAGTCAAGGATATGATTATGCAACATATGTATGCTTCCTTATTTTATGAGCTCGGAGGACATTAAAATAAAACCCTTAAAGACATTCCAATTGGATGGAGTAATGGTCCATAACCAGCTATATAGTGGAAGATGTTCCAATAAATTTTGTATTTGTCATCTTTCATAGGCCTCAAGAAGAAATCAATATTGTTGCGCAAATTTGAGAACGTATTTTAAATTGCAATCTGCAACCATATTTGTGGTTGTAATATAAGTTTCAGGTGTCTCACAATGACATCTCAACTCAATTGTTTCAGGTGTCTCGTTGTAAAAAAAAAATGTATATACTAATAATATAAGAGTTATATACTGACTGATATATATCTTTATATTATCAGTATCACTGTATAAATATTAGTCTCTTACCATAAAAATGTATACATTGATAATATGAGAACTTTTTAGTTGTTACTACATCATCCACCATTCATCTTCAATCATTATTGACTCTTCAAAAAAAGTAAATCTAAACGATGCAATAAATATATATACATCTTTATATCTTTATACTATGTATACATCTTTATATCTTTATACTATGTATACATCTTTAGATTTTCAGTGCATAGATAATATACTCTTTCTATAAGGAAAAAAATATTAACGCTGACACTGCATCATATAGTTTAATGAATAGTGAACTATAAATTAAATGGATATACATCTTTTACACGGTAAGAACAAAGATATTAGGCTCTTTCCATCATTGCAATAAACACAACATAATTCCAAACATAATTTAAAACACAGATGGACATATAGGAGTGAATCCAATGCATTAGTGTGGAAGATGATGAACCCCATAATGGTTCCCAATTTACAAACCAGTACCGAAGCCAACTGCACCAATAAGATACCCAAGACACTAACATGCTCGATGCAAGCCAAACCATGCTCGATGCAAGCCAAACCATGCAAGACCAAATCTATCCAACACCTTCGAATAGTCAGCATTATTTAAATGGAAAATGATATATCATTTTATTAAATTATCTTACGAATCTTCTTATCTACAAAAAAGTGATATATGTCACAAAATAATACTTTATTTATTAACGATTGGTTTACAAGTAACATATGTCAATTTCATGTGGTATAGCATTGCTCTATTGAAACATATCATATTTTCTATCTCATAATGTATGTTACTTTATATTTCATATGACATTAATTGTGATTGAGGATGATGTACTCCATACTCCAACATGCATTACTATTCCCTAACTTATAACATTTGAGGAATCCTTGACCTGAAAAGATAGACTAAGGATTAACTATGCATATTCATTGTTGCAACAAATAACTCCTCACATTATCAAAGTGTGTTGGTTTAAGTGGTACATGTTTGATTCCCCTTAAGTAAGGTCTTGGGTTCTAGTCTTCAGGATAGAAAAAATATAATACTTGATGAGAGAGTTAGCCCCACATATTTGTGTCCCTGCTCGGACAAAATTGCCTCCAGTACGAGGATACATTTGGAAAATAAAAAAATAACTCCTAACATTATTTTCTCAATTTAATTGTTAAATGAAATGATTGAGAAATATTAAGAAAAATGCATAAAGTCTTATCCCTTAAACTTTATTAGATGTTCAAATTTGTCATTGTAAAAATATATTGTTAAATTATTAATAGGTCAACAAGGAAATTGTTACAATCAGGCCTATAATAGTAGCAATATAATAGTACGAGTTAGTCATAGTTAATCTTTGGATCAAAATATAAACACAAAATTAATAGAAAAGTAAATGATAAGTAGACTTTAGAGTTAAAAGTGGTTAATACACTAATATTGATATGTATGTAAAAAAATAATATAACAATTGAGGTTAAAACAAAATGCACAAGTTAAAAATTCTCATTACTATCAATTTAATATTATCTTTATGGAGAAACTAATTTCACTAACATTTAAAAGTTTAAGAAATACTTAAAAAGAAAATTTATTAAAGATAACTGTTTACAAAACTCTTAAAGTGTATGGCGATTTTATATAGTTTTCTCATAAATATTAGTGTAGTTTTGAAGTTCATCTTTTTATTGGGTTTGCAAAATCCAAAAGAGAGTGACATCATTGGAAACTAAGCCAACATCTAAACATGATTCAAAAGTTTTCAACATAGGTTAATTAGTGAAATATTTTGAATGTGGATTTACTGTGATATCACAACTTAGCAATTATTAGATGAAGTTTTATATCAGCTTTTGACTACTAACAAAATCTTGTTTTGGAGTATGCATGTGATGTGTAACTTTAGAAAGGGATAGACAAATCTAACTATAAAGGTAAAGATTGTATGTTATACCATATCTCAAGTTATTAGAATTAAATATATTGATTCAATTATAAAACGTGATGGAAAAAGTGAGAGAGTTAAATCATATGATTCATACAGTTATAGAAAGATGGTACTCAAGTTTAAGGGCAAATTTTAAGACACATGTTATATAAAATTAAATGTTCGATGATAAAATGACAAGAGTTTAAACTTAATGTATGAGGGAGAGATTAGAGTGTTGTGCAAGATGATGAACACACTTGACAAAATATGATTAGAAATAAATGCATCATGGATAAAATTAGGGTGACTTCTATTATAGAAAACATTGTAGAATTTGCACTTTTAGGCTTTGTTTGGGAGTGGAGTTTTGGAGGGGAAGGGAAGGAAATGGATGGCTTTGGAAAGCTTTGCCCTTGTTTGGGAGTTGAATCAAGGAGAGAGGAAGTTTTTGGAAGTTTTCTCAAATCCTCCAAAACCCTCCATATGTCTATTTTTAAAGTTTCTCCAATTTGAGGGTTTTTGGAGATAAAATGTCAAAATAATTAAATATGTTTAGTAATAATATATAATTATATATTATTGTCCATTTCTCATTGTTAATTACATTTTTAATGGAAAATAAAAAATATTCTTACATTATCATTAGTTTACTCTCTTTCATCTAAATTTCATACTTTTAAAGAATTTCCTTCATTTTCCCTTCCCTTCCTCCTCATTCCTAACTCTTTGATCTCTATCCTTCCCTTTTCCTCCTAACTCCCAAACAAAGCTTAGGGGATTTGGACATACATGGAAGTGATCATTAAAACTTAGAAGCTTCATTAATGTTTTTATAGAAGCAGAATGAAGACCAAGAAAAATTATAGGCAAAATGGAGGGTCAATCCTAACATTGTATAGGCTTGGTGCACGAAAAAAGTTGTGGCCCTAATTTAGAAAAATATTTAATTATATGAAATTTGTATACATAAGTGTGAACAATGTTTATTAAAGGAATTTAACTAGCAATGCCTTTAAAATATTTTTAACGGTAAAAATTAAAGGTCTTATACAAATCATGAGGACATAAAATATATATTTTTGTGCTCGATTATTGCTACATATTGGGAATTTGAATCCAAACTATTTTTTTCCGGTCGAATCATTATTTAGACTATACGTCAATACATACAACTAATATATTATAATGGTAAGTATAACTAACAAAGTATTGAACAATTCATGCCTAGAGAATAATAATTGATAACATAACTAATTTTAAAAAATAAAAACAAGATTGGACTTTTCACTAGGAAAATAACTTTTTTATAAGGTAAAAAATTGAGGAGAGATCCATTTACTCTAAGAGTAAGTTTTTCAAGCTTACTCTTCATCATAGTCATCAATTCTAGAGTAATGCAATAGTTTCAATTAATGTGTAATCTAAATTATTAGATATCCATAAAATTGATGAATAAGATGTAGAATAAGATTAAAAAATTTGGTCCATGTTTATTTTTGGACATTATGCCACACACTTGTGGCAGTGTTGACCAAACAATTATGAGAGATATAAATATTAATGTTTTATTAGTGAATATGATTTATGATATTGTTTGAAATGTATGTCAAACTTAATAATTGTTGATTCATGTATTTGATTAGGTTATGTTGATGTGGCCTCACCTGAACACCTCAATATTTAGTATCCAAACTTTACATCTAAACAAAATTAAAAGGGAAAGGAAAATTAGAGATTTGTAAACTAAAAACTATATATTTGTAAGAGGAATTTCAAAACCAACTTTTATATCGGAAAGAACTTATTTAAGCTAAAAATATATTATGAAAAAGCTATTTGTACCAGCACTATGCTGCTGACACTGCACCCTCCTCTTCTTTTAAAAGTGTGTGCATTTTTTATACCCTTGTATGCGGTTGTTTATGTTGAGAGGGACTTATGCATGTGCACAACCATTTCAACTATGGCACTGAAAAACATGCTATGTTATGTTATTTAATTTATATGCATTTAAAAGGAGCACATATGCATTGAAAATGACCCTTCCATCTCTTACCCTTTTTACCTCTATTTCTTTTTGTTTTCTCACATCGAATTCGGCCTCAAAAAGGAGATATACCCCCCTTTGGATCATATTATATATATTAATATAGAGAGAGAAAATGGTCCCAACAACTGCTATCATTCAATCAAATGAACCTCACATGTGTCATTCATTTACTATATAACCTAAAGGGTCCCATTAGAAATTACTTTCTCCCCAACGATTTCTAATTCTCTGTTTCGAGCCAATCACATTGTCACATGAATAAAATAAGGTTTTTAAAAATAAAATGTAACATTTTAATTGACTCGGAATAAATAATATAATATCATTTAGAATAGATGATTTCTATCGTTCAGAAGCAAACTAACATATCAAATATCATACTTTAGTCCAAGAACATTAATAACTTTGTCTCATTTTTTTCTGAATGCAATAATATGCACCCCTTCTTTTTTTCCTCACCACATGCATGCATTGTCTACCCATGCTTAATTTGTATAATCCATACTTGATATTTCTATGTATAATTGACCATGAAAAGGAATTGCAATTTGGTTATAGATAGCCTCCTTCAAACTTTTCTTAGTATAATCCGGAATTAGAATCTAGATTTCTGCATAAGTTATTATTATTTTTCTACTTACTATTTTAGCCAAAAAGTAAGTGGAATCCTACCATTGTTCTGAATTAATTGTATTATTTTTGGAGAACAAAAGCAGAAAGTACTTTAAATGTCAATGAGCTTTTACTGCAAAAAATTGTCCATAATGTAATAAGGTGATACATAAGCCATTAGGGTAAAGCTAACTTCTGAACTTGAATTTTTCCCATATAACAAATGAACAGATGAATATGTCAAATGAACAAAACAAGTTACAACTCATCTTTAATCAAACCTTCAACAGTTGTCAGATTCAAACTCCTAAACACTTCATCTCAACAACAATATTAAAAAACTATGAGCTTTCTTTGAATAATACAAACTTCACCTAGTTAAGAGAAAAGAAAATATGAAAAAAAGTTCAGAAACATTAGCCATGTTCAATCTTTTATTTCTTTTTCTGAAAAGCATAATTGTTTTTTGGTTATCCTTCTGTGGTAGCTGAGGACATATAACTATTCATTACAATGGATGTCTCTTCTGATGGAACACCATGAATGGTAGAAGTTTGGAACTTTTGCTTGCAAGCTTGGCATGTTATTTCCATAACAGTAGAGTTCATCTTCTTGCTAGCTTGGTTTCTCAAAGCTTCAGCTTTTCCAAGCTCACTTTGTGCTTGTTTCCTTATCCTTTGAGCATTCTCAAACTCAAGTTCAGCTATCTCAATTAGTCTTTTAGCTTCTCTTCTAGCCTCTTCAGCATAAGCCTTTTCTACCATTGCCAATTTTAACTCCTCATTTGCAAACTCTTTCAACCTTGCTACTTCCATTGTGGTAATCTCATTCACATTCTTATGTGTTTGTGAACTTGGCAGCTGATTTGACTCACTCCCTTTGTCATTAGTACTGCATGAACCTATTGAAAGTTTCAAATGAGTCTCATAGTTTACATCACTTGAATTTCTTCTTTCTTGAGAGTTTGTTGAAGAAGGTAAGAGCTGAAGTTCTAAGTTATGCATCTGATCTAAGGTGCTAGGCTTATTGTGTATCTCTGAAGTTAATAAAGCATCTACTTTTTCAACTGATTTTGGTAATCTTAGTCCTTGTAATTTGGTAGGGGCTATACTATAATTTGCTTCACTAGATGGACTTGTGCTTGAAGCTGTTCTAGAAGAGCATGCAGGTTGTAGTGCTTGTAACTCTGGCCTGTGCTGCCTGATAGTGCAGGAATCTTGATGTTCTATGAAACTCTCAACCCTGAAAAGACAAAAGGTTAAAATATTCAAAGGAGATTATATAATAGATTAGATTATGCTATGTGAATATGTATCTTATGGATTCATGTTATTGTCTCTAAGCTAACAAGTAACAAGGACTAATAATTTGGTCAAACAAAGATACATGTATGAAAACCTTATTCATTTAGTGTTTATACAACAAATATAAATTAAGCAATAAAATAATAATTAACCAAAGATCTGGTGTATGTATTATGAGGGGTAAGTACAAATTGAATAGTAAGGGACATAATAAAACAAATAAGACAGAGTGATCTAAAGGGGTCCTCCATAAGTGCAGAGAAATATAAAGCTGATTCCCTACAATGGTTTTTGGGAGATGTGCAAAGCTAGAATGAGGTTGGTTACATACTATTCATAAAGATAATGCTTATAAATTTGAAAATTTTCAACTTATGTTTAAATTAAGATTTCCATAATAGAAAACTTGTATGTTATCAACTTCAAGATCATGGAAAATCTTTGACATAAAAAGGTATCTAAGTTTTAGAATCTTTGTTTCTATCTACCATCCTTGTAGCTAGAATTTAGGGTTTGACTTCCAAGGAAATAGAAGAAGAATAATCAAATAAATATTATTTAAGTAAAATAATATAATTTGGGTTCCATTAAGAACAAAAAATAATTGCATAGCAGGAGCTGAATCTGATGAGCCACACAACACAAACACCAAGAAAGAGAGAAAGTTGGAAACTTGGAATGAACAACAACAAAATAGTTGATATTATTATATGAGAAAACCAAAAAAAACACAAACCTGGAAAACACACGGCCACAATCACATGAATGGCCTCTGGTGCCACAAATTTTGATGTGTGCTTTATAATCAGATTGAACTGCATACCCTTTGGAGCACTTGTCACAAACCCACTGCTTATGATTACTGTGCTTCCTTCTAAAGTGTTTCTTTATTCCAACAAGGTCACCAAGGGCATGACAAGGATCATGGTGCAAACAACTTGGTTCTGGACACACAAAAACCTTCTTTTTCAATCCTTGTGTTTCTCTTTTCAACAACTTCCATGGCACCTTATGTCTCCTTCTATGCATTTGAAGATTCTGGTCTCTCTGAAACCCTTGGTTGCAGATCTCACACACATATCTATCAGATTCTAACAAGGTCTTTGGTGAGAGAGACACAACCTCAGCATCTGGATCTACACAGAAAATAAAATAAAGTAATTAACTTTGTGAGAAAAAAACAACACCCCATAAAAAATTTCAGATTAAAGTTTCAAACTTGAGGGAAAAAAGGGAAACTTTTTCTACTAGCTAGCTACCTGGTGTGCCAGCTGGTCTTCTTTTTCTTTTGTTAGAAACACCATTTTCAGATAATGTAAAGGGTGCATCAGAAGAAGATGGTGCACCAGAAAAAACAGTGTTGTTGTTGTTGTTGTTGTTTTTGTCTAGCATGGGTGGAATTTTATGTGTGTTGGAACAATTAATTTTATGAGTGGTGGTGAAGTTGAAATAGTGGGTTTCAACTTTACTAGTGTAGAAAGAAAAATGAGAATTGATAGTGGCACAGCAGAATGGGAGAGACTAGAGAGAAAGAGAGAGAAAAAGCTATTGCTTTATGAAAACAGCTTTCTTTCCTAGCTTTTTCCTTTGCCCACGAGAGAGAGCTTTTCTTTGCTTTTTTGTTTCATTGACCCTCACCTCGAGTAGGTAATGTTCATGGCAAGTCTTGCTTATGAAGCACCCTGTTATGTAATTGTGCTTAGGACTTAGAGTATTAATAAATAGTATACACGATTTTTGTTAGGATTATGTTCTCTCTTGTATATTCCAGAACACCCATTGAAAAATAGAAGGTAAAGTATATGAAACTCTTTAAATTTTATAAGGACATGGACTATTTTGTCTTTCTAGTTATTCATTATATTTTATCAAGACGTATTAGTTTAGTTGTGTAAGATCTTATCAAATCTTTAGAAATATCAAAAATAAAATTCAAAAGTTCGATTCCTATAAGAAACAATTATAGTACGCAAAAAAAAGAATTAGTCCATTATTGGGTTGGGGGATAGTACCCAAAAAAAAATACTCCTTATACTTAAACACGTATTGGTGAAATTATAAACAATATAGCATAATTGTTATTTGCAAAAGAGTTAGTTTAATGTGTTTTCATATACTTCTCCACAAATATATATTTGAGAACACATCTCCTCTCACCATAACAATGTATAAGGATTATGTTATTCGGTAAAATATTTTGATAGTTATATTTAATGGCAAGATGGTCGGTCCTCACATCTTATTGGCCCGATGTGAGGAAAAATTAGGCATATTTATAAAACAATCTAATCGTGTGTAATTTATATGTCAATGTTTGAGAAAAAATTGAGGTACAAAATAAATTGTGAGGTCGAAATAAAAAATGAATATATATTATATATCAAAAGAATTTGAATTTAAATATGTATAATTTTTATAATAAATTGAGAAAATTAGTCCCAAAACCTTAGTCCAAAATATTTTGAGTTTTGTGTTACGTACCTATGGGACACCAACATGCCCACTATGTTATAATCTTCAAAACAATACATATATACTCTTCAAACCGTAGTAACTAAGTCTTCGGCACTAAGATAACTTTTTATTTTCTTTATATACCTTCGGCTAAAACATATAGAAAAATTGTTGAAAATCACATTAGTTTATAATCTATATTGTCAATGAAATATTTTCCGTTGTAAAAATAAAGATTAAATATTTACAAAAATATAGTGGACTCAACTTATAATCAATCGATAAAAATTTATTTATTAACTGTGTATAATTGTGATAGTCTTTATTAAATGTGTTAAGATCCTAGTTCCTATAGTATTTTGGATGAATTAAAAAATGTGAAAAAAAATCATTAAAGCCCAACATAAATAGTAAATTGTCGTGTTTTGAAATATGATGTTTGTAGATTTAATTTCTATCATCTACGTAAAAATGATTTATTGATAGAAATCTTAAAATAAGTGACCTCTACATCGAAAAATATATTATCTTTAGGATAAGCTAGAATATATGAGAACCAAAATACAAAAAATTTAAAAGAACAAAAAAATTATAAAGTATAATATCTATGTAATGTCAAACTATCAGTCATGATTAAGAGTACATAATTTTTTATCCATTGATATTACTTTTTTTGAAGAGTAAATAATAATTAAAAAATAAATATTAAATTAACAGTTTATAAAACTCTTACATAATCTTTGCATATATATATATATATATATATATATATTTTCCTCCAGATTTTACCATGTTAATATCTGCGCCCAATAATATATATTTATATCATTGTTTGTGTGATCAGGGTTTGTTTATGCAGTCCAACACATACGGTTGAAACTTATGAGCCCCACACTAATAATTTGGACAGAAACATAACAAAAAAACATCCTTCTTCATGTAAGAAATTAAACAACAACAACATAGTCATTATTCACAAAATGGCTCTGTTAATTTTGCATGAATAAATGCCGGCTAAAGAGATTCAACTACACGTGACTTCACATTTCCAATTCCCACACCCTCTCTCTACCACGTGACAAGTGACAAGGTCACAGCACTTTTCTTAAAATAGCCGAACAAAACAGTAAGGTGTGTTAATTATTACAGGGATAAGGTGAAAGAAAAATTCAGTTCCCATTGTCTCAGAAAACGGGTGGCAAAGGCTTAACACATATAATGCTGGAACGCATATATGTATTATAAAGATGTCATGCTGATTGAACCGTCACCATGTAACATAATATGTATTGTTATCTAGTTTGAAACAATTATAAATGATACAAAATTAATAAAAAATAAAATATTGGAAAAAAAATAGAATTTCAGAAACAAAACAATAGTGTATTAGAGGGGAAAGAAACATTTGATGGAGAAACAAATTAATGATTTTACTTTTATATTTAAGGATAAAAGTGGTATTATATTATATTTAAAGGGTAAAATACTGATACCATACCATTTTCTACATTTTGTTTTTCATACATTTTTTTCTAATATTGAAGATGATCATGACCTAACAAACATTGGGAGCACATCTATTGTCCTGTCTCATAATAAATGTTATTATATGTGTCATGATTTTGTGATTAATTAGAAAAATACTTAAAAATTAAATTTTAATTTAAATATAGATTTGTCAACTAATCATAAAGTCATGATACATGATGTGACACTCATTATAGAATAGCAGATATTTAACCACAAACATGAGGAAGGAAGTGCCTAGAAAATAAGAAAACAGCTAGGAATAATTATATGACTATGAATATGTCATAATAAAAAACTTATATAATGTTCTATAGATGCTTGTTATATTATTTTCTAATAAAAATAAATCATCCATTACGACTAAAGGTTGAAACACAGGAGGACAAACTTTGTAGTAAATAATCCAGCTTATATAATATATAGTAGCTTAGGATTGTTTACTTGATTAAATTATCTTAAGGGCTTAAGTCTAATATATTTAAAAGTAAGACTCTTGTGCCTATTTAACAGTGATAATAAAATAGGATTGGATTGGCTGATTTGACCGGAAAATTAACAAATTGGACCCCAAACTGGTACGGTGTAAATGTTGGATCGAATGTATAACAGAACTGGTTAAAACTGGGGAAAACCGATTGGTTTTGGTCAAAACCGGTGAACCGACAGAATTAGTGCTAAACCGACCGTTTCGTGCATATATTTTTTCTTAAAAACATGGCCAAAACGATACTTTTCTTCACGTGTTCAATGTCTCTCACAAACCCCATTTCTTCTCCTTTTAGCCTATTAGAAACCCTTTCTTCTCTATTCGGTTCCCTTTCTTCTTTGTTCAGTCCCCTTTCTTCTCCGTCAAGTTCAGTTCATCGAATCCTTGTCGCTCCATCGTGTCTCCGTCATAGATCCATTTCTTCTTCGATTCTTCCAGCGACACATAATACATATCTTTTGACTCCACTTCTTCCATCGGCGCATATGGTTGTAGTGGGATCTTCTTCACTAGCGTGTTGATAGGAAGATATGAATACTATAAGAGATAGTAACTAATTTAGAAGGATCTATTGAATATGCATCATTTTTCATATCATTGTTCTTTGCTTAGTACAGAATATATAAGGGGAAAATTGTAAAAGCAAAACAAATCTCCACCATCCAAGTGACTAGATCATACAAAAAATAAAGTTTGTTAAAATAGAAAAGGAAACCTAATTATTATTATTTTTATAATAAAATCATTTTGCCAGCTAGTTGCAGTCTTCTGCCGTTTGGGCCTCTCTGTGGGCATCACAGCCCTAACATTACCCATCCCATCCAAGGAAACCTTGTCCTCAAGGTTTGGATTATGGCCCATGTTCTGCTTTTGGGCCACCCGACAAGACTCAACCTAGTTCCGAAAATGTTCATCCAATATTGCTGGGCAGGAAAGTTGATTTGGGTTCCTAGAGGTAACTGTGGACTTGACATGTTTTCCTGAGAGACTTGCATCTAACGGAGGCAACTGTGTTGCACCACGTGAATTGTCAGGTTGGAACAGGTTTTGGGACTCTAAATGTTGTCCTTTATAGCAGGCAATTAATGGTTGAGATCTGTCCTGAATAATTGTTGACCGTTAATCTGAAGGCTTCAAGGAGAGAGTAGACTGTGCCAATGTTGTTGAACTGCCCGAGGAAGGGGAATCAAATGGTCCATTATGGGAGACGTTGGATGCTAAAATCTGTACTCCCTTAGGATCCAAGGGTTCCTTTATCGCCATATGTTTGTCTTGTGGGTCCATTTCAGAAGTATCAAGATTGAGTGGGAAGTAAGATAAACCCTCATTAGTGAGATTAATTTTTCCTTCTTCTCTTTGAAAAGTAGTGTGCTCCTCATCCAAACTCTTTTTGATAGAAACTTTAGGCTTTTGAACAACAACCTCCAATGGTGGACTATCATCCCTCACCGAGGTCAAAGCTTTCTCTATTGTCTCTTCTCCTTCTTCATTCGAAATATGCTCCAGTAACGACACGATTTGGTCGGAGGGTTCCCCATAGAATTTCCAAAGCAAGGACACGAGAAATACGGGATGGACCCGAGAGGTTGTTGGTAAGGAGAGCTCGTATGCCACCACATCGATGTGTCAGAGTATTTGATAAGGGCCAAAGAACAGATGTGTCGTGGTTGCAAGATGTCCCTTACTGGCGTGGAAATATTATTGGTGTTCACAAAATTACCCAATGTTGGTGGTGGTCTCCCATACAAAGCTTCAAAGGGAGAAAACAGGTAGATGAGTGTTTGGAGGTATTATACCAAAACTCTGCTAATGCAAGATGCTGGTACCATTTCTGGGGTTGTGAACCCGTGAAGCATCTTAGGTAAGTCTAGAGGGAACGATTGATCACCTATGTTTGCTCATCGGATTGTGGGTGGTATGCCGAACTAAAACACGGAGTTGTACCCAAGAGCCGAAAAAATTATTTCCAAAAGGAACTTACAAAAAGCTTGTCCCGATCTGAGTAAATAGAATATGGAATCCCATGTAGGCCGACCACTTCAGAAAGGAACCGTCGGGCCAACGATATTGTCGTGAACCTTATGGGTAGGCCAATGAAGTGAGCATATTTCGATAATCGATCCACCACGACCCAGATGACTGTGTGACCATGATAAATAGGTAAATGTGTAATAAAGTCCGTAGAGACATCTTCCCATACTTTATCTGGTATGTTGAGAGGTTGTAACAAACTGTTCTGTTTTGATGGACTATATTTATTATGCTAACAGGTGATGTTGCGACGAATGAAGACTTTGGTGTCACGATACAAGCCCGACCAGTAGCAGGAAGTCGCGACTCTAGCAACTGTCGGTTTCAGGCGGAGTGGCCTGAAGATGGAGACGCATAGAACTCCGTCAGAATTTGTTGTCTAGGATCCGACACGTCAGGTATGTAGATCCTTTTATCATAGAAAAGTATACCATTGGAAAAATGAAACTTTTGTTGTATATGTGAATCAGTCTCACTTTTTGTTACAAACTGACTACCTTTTGAGGTGAGATAATGACGGGGCAACCGATCCAATAGGGCTGGAATTGGTGAAGATATCGAAATCAAGACTGCCACATCATCAAGGCGGCGAGAGAGAGCATCTGCTACTTTATTTGAGGTAGCTGGTCTATATTGAATCTCATTAAAAACCAATAAGCTTTGTAGCCCATTTTTGTTGTTTTGGGGTGTGCAACCCTTGAGTCATGAGATGTTTTAAACTTTGTTGATCTGTCAGTATAGTAAATTTATGTCCAATTAAGTATTGACGCCATTTTTTATGCCATTTTTTACAACAAACATCTCTCGGACATATGCTGAAGAATGTTGCATTCGAGGGACCATTTTTTTACTAAAGAAGGCGATGAGAAGCCCAAATTGTGGCAGAATTGCCCCATGGCCACCGTAGATGCATCAGTTTCATCTTCGAATGTGGCAGCAAAGTCGGGTAGATGTAGGACTGGGGTTTTGGTCATTGCGTTTTTTAAATTTGTAAAGGCCAGCTGAGCCTCATGTATCCATGTAAATTTTTGTTGTTTGAGTAGCTTGGTGAAAGGAGCGACAAGTGAGGCGTATTGCTTAACAAATTTTATGTAAAAGTCGGTAAGCCCTAAAAACCCATAAGTGTCGTGAGTGACCGAGGTTGTGGCCAATCTACCATAGCTTGTATCTTATCCGGATCAGGTTGAACTCCAGCCACAAATATGATATGCCCAAAATAACTAACAGAAGCAACCCCAAAATAGCATTTTGATAATTTTGCATAAAATTGGTTAGAAGCTAATAGGTGCAACGCAATTTCTAAATGCGGCAAATGATCAGATAAGCATGTGTTATAAACCAGTATGTCATCAGAATGCAGTTTTGTGCGTGTTTTCCAGATTGACCCTAATCTGGTGGTATCCGAAGCGCAGATCAATTTTGGAGAAGATATGTGTACTCCCCAACTCATCCAACAACTTATCAATAGTTGGGATATGAAACCAATCAGGGATAGTAATAGCGTTCAATGCCCGATAATCAACACAGAATCTCCAATTACCATCTTTTTTTCTCACCAACAACACCATATAGGAGAAGGGGCTAGTACTATGAACCAAAATTCTAGGTTGTAACATGTCTTATAGCATAGTAGTAATAACGTCTTTTTGGGAGTGTGGATAGTGGTAAGGTTTGTTAGTGACAGGGTGAGAGGAGGGAAGGAGAGAGATATGGTGGTCATGAGTGCGGAAAGGGGGTAATGTGAAGGGTTGTTGGAATATGTTGGAGTAATTGTTTAAGAGAGTCTGTATTTGGGGTTGGGTTTTAGGCGATGTGTCTTGGCAGGATGAGGTTGTAGGTGTAAGAATAGGGTATATAAAGAAGGCATAGTAGGTGGAAATACTATTAGTTTGAAAAGGCTGAGATAGTTGATGGAAAGTGGACGGTTGGAGGGAGTCAGAAGTGTCACTAGTAAATGTAATAGACAAAGTGCCTACTATAGACTGCATAGATGACACCGAAAAATCTGAAAACATCAGACCCTGTGTGCAAAGCCATTCAATGCATAACACCACATCAGCTCCCTTAATGAGGAGTAAGTAAAAGGGAATAAGGAATTCCCGACTTTGGAGTGTAATTGGTGTGTGCTCACATAATCCACTGTAGTAAATATGCGCGTCATTTCCCACCATTACGGGAAATTGGGGTGTTGGAGTAATAGGCAAATTCAAATAGGTGGCCAATCTGGGTTGCAAGATGTTGTGAGAGCTGACAGTGTCTACCAACACAATGACTGAATGACCATAAATGGACCCTGAAAATTTAAGTGTTTTAGGAGAAATGTGTACGCCTAAAGCCTGATCCGATATATTAAAGTGAATTAGTTCATCACGAATTAGCTTTGTAGCCATTAATTCAGGACACGCAGGAGTAGGATCAGAGGAACTCAGATCTGGATCAGGATCTATGTGTAGGTTGTCATCCAACATGAGCAAGAATTTCATAGGTTGGCACCTTTGCCCCAAATGAAACTTTTTGTCGCAATTATAGCATAGACCTTGGGTCGTCGGTCTTGCATCTGAGCAATAGATAGTCGACAGATAAGAAGAGTGGGGCTAGTAGAGGGTGGAGAGTTGGGTGTATGTTGTGAATGCTTGTGTGGTGGAGCCGTGTAATATGGACCTGAAGGTCTGTGTGGTTTCAGATTAAGTCGAGAGAAGTTTCGAACCTTAGATTCCACCAACTTTGACAATCCCAAAGCTTCTGAAATTGACTGCGAACGTAATATGGCCAACTCACGTCGGATCTTAGGCAAAAGTCTAGAAATAAAACAATTTAAAATAATTTCTGGTGATAATCCCCAAATACGGTTGCACAATTTCTCAAATTGTCGTTGATGCTCAGCCATTGAACCTTGTTGTTTTAGTTTGAAAAGCTCGGCTTGATGATTAGTATAAGCGGATGGACCAAAATGATTCTCCTAGTCCCTTGTAAATGCATCCCAGTCTGAAAGTTGAGAATTATTAAACATCCACTTAAATCAGCTGAGTGTCTCACCTTGCATATAAAAAGAAATCATGGGCATCCGCTGATCCGGCGGAACTAGGTACAATTGAAAAAATTGTTCCGCCTGAAAAATCCTATTCAGGGGTTCTGAACCATCAAAGGGCATGAGTTGTAGTTTTAGTGGTCAGGGTTGCGGTGGGTAGTATAAGACGTGGGTGGGTGAGGCTGGTGGATTGAGTGATGATGTGGAAATGGGGTTTGATGTTGGGTTGTTTGTGGGGATGGAGGTTGTGGAAACAGTGGTGGGGGACGTGGGTGAGTCTGTGCAGTGGGAGAAGGGGGAATTTGGGTTGAAAAATTGTGAGTCAAGTGATAAGATGAGAGTGTGGTCGGGGATCCTAATGGTGGCTCAGTGGAAAGTATAAGCACAAACCTGATTTCAGCTAGTTTTTCGGTGATATTGTGCAATACAATAGTGATAGCTGCATGACGAGCATCCTGTTGTTCATGGTTTTCTTTTAATTTGTCCAACAGTAACTGAGAATTGGTTTCATCAACATCTCTTTGTAAGTTTTTGGGAGGCATTATGAGAAGAAATGAAAGCACCAAAAAATGATAGGAAGATATGAATACTAAAAGAGATAGTAGCTAATTTAGAAGGATCTACTGAACATGCATCACTTTTCATATCACCATTCTTTGCTTAGTACAGAATATATAAGAGAAAAACTGTAAAAGCATAACAAATCTCCATCATCCAAGTGGCTAGATCATACAAAAAGTAAAGTTTCTTAAAGCAGAAAAGGAAACCTAATCATTATTTTTTTTATAATAAAATCCTTTTGCCAACTAGGTGCAGTCTTCTAGTGTTTGGGCCTCTCTGTAGACATCACGACCCTAACACGTGTCTATCCTTTTTTTTTGCTAATATTCTTTTTTTTAGAGGATACTAGAGTACCAACATAAAAAGAATAACAAGTTAAAATATTAAAATATATTAATTTAGAAGGATAGTAATTACCAAGTAGCCATAGTCACTATTGTTAAAGGATAGTAATAATAGAAAAAGAATCATAGATGGCATTTAATAAGTAATAATTCAGTAATAATACTTACCTGTTTTCGTTTGGACTTTGGAGTAAACATAGATGGTCATAGCTATTGTTTCTACTTGAAATTACTCCATTATAAGAAGCATAGATGACATTATAGTTATTGTTTATAATAAGTTAATGTTTCTAATTTAGTAATTTAGGTAACATGTAGCTATTGTTTCTAATTTAGTTATGTATTATAAATTTGAGTATCTATATATTTGAAATTTTTTGTTACTAAATTATTGACATACAATTTAATTACTGAACACTAGTTGAACCATTAAATCACTGTATCAGTACTCTGACCAGTTTGATGACCAGTTCAATTTTAACAACATTGATATTTAAAGTTAATTATGCTCCAAGATCTTTATATAATCAATATGTTTGTCTTTACATAAATGTTTTTAAATAGATTTCTAATATCAATAATTAAACTATATTTCTTCATATATTTTCTATATTTAAATTTTATCATATATATAACAATTTTAGTTATATTAAATATTATAATATAATATAAATATTAAGTAAGTATCTTTTACTGACATTGAAAATCAAACATGTTGGTACCAATCTGAACTCAATATGAATTTAATAGAAAAAACCTGATATGATTGTGTTCAGGTTTGACTAAAACGTGATCCAAATTTTCGAGTTCTATACGGTTGATGCCCTACTCCGAATCCACCATACAATATTAGCAAAACAAGGTTAATTCTATTTAATGCACTGGTCCTTATGCCTTAGTTATAACCCTTTATACAACTTATATAGATGTATTAGGCATATCACACACAGCAAAACTACCATAGTGGTTATAAAGCTCACTTTGTACCCAACTTCAATGTATCTCATATTTATTCCATCATAACTTTTTTTATATTTATCCCATATTATACAAAATTTAAGATCCTTTATATAAAGAGAATAATTGTGCAGCAAAGATGAAGTCTAAAATTAGTGTGTACACAAGAGGAACAATTAATGGTAGAATAGCCATTTTAATCATTGCGGCAACCACATATTAAACTATTTTTTTAGGTTCTTCATCAACAAGTTCAAGTTACTTGAAACCTGGTGGATTCGAAAATAGTATTGTTAATTTCAACTCTATCAAATTAAAGTTCGGGTTAATGTTTTACATTTTTTAGGATTGGATAGGCATAAATTTGACCATGATCCACCTCGTTATTATTCTTACATTTACATGACCATTAGTAACTTGTTAAGCTAAATATAAATAAGTTTTTAAAAAACCTATTATATGTCAAGTAATACTCTCTTAACAAACATGTACACTATCATATTTCACCTTGGTTATAACTTTTGAATGGAAATATAAGATATGTAACTATTACACATATCTAATCGTGATGAAGAAAAGCACAACAAACACTAATATAATAGCACCTAAGTAGTCTTATGTCATCCACACAAAACTTTCCAGTAGGTAACATAATTATATAAAAAAATTAATTGATTTTAGTGCGGGGGAGGTCATGCCATCAGTATAATCGTAAGACCAAACATATAGAACATGATGATATGATGAAGAAATTTTTCATGTGCCTTCATTTATAGTATATAGTTACAATTGTGTCATTTGTAGTAAAGTTTCCAATATCCATCGAGATTATGTGGAAATTTAATTCAGTTTAAGGGTCTATCTGTTAAATATATAAAAAAATAACACGTTTATTGAGTTTTGCAGAATACCAACTAATTTTTTTCTTTCTAATATCAATTAGTAAAGAAACAGTGATGTAAATATTTTTCCATTATTTATTAGATTGATAAGAATCAAATATGAAACTTCATTTAAGGGAACCAAGAGCTTCTTAACATACAGAAGTTGGTCAAAAAGGTTTTCATATAAAATAAATTACCCCTTTGATATTTCTTATAATTTTTTAGTTAATTTCACCTAGAGCGGAGTAGGAAGAAAACAACATTAATTTTTAGAAAAAATATATGCACTGAGTCACTTCATCATCTAATATTTGTTTAATAATTATTGACTCTTCAAAAAATAATACAAATAAATATTAGATGATGTATTGACTGTGTATAATTATTTACTATTTCATTAATGATATAACTAATTTTTCTCTTTCCATTTAAATATATTTGAATAAGTAATTGTATTTTAATAATAAATTTATTTATTGTACACAAAATTTCGAAAAATAATCTTATTTAATATTTGTTATTGTAACCAGTATTGTGAGGACCAAACTAGATGGATGGATCGCTTACCTAACTTAAAAATAGATTTGATTGCAGTTTTAACATGAGGAGGGATTTGACTATTTTGAACCATGGAAATTTCAGTCATGTCGTATTAAATTCAGTTAAATCACGATTTACTTAAAATTAAAGATAAATGAATTATTATTATAATGTTTTGTTTTATTTTGGTCCAAAAAAGATATAGATAAATTATTTTAATATAATTATACGTAATTTCTAATTATATAAATTATTTAAATATATATAATTATATATTTATCGATAAATATTAATTATATATAACATCCACTAGTTTGACTAGATAATTTATTCGGTTAATTTTAATAGACATCTTCCAATTCAATTTTCGGTTAGAGTTTCTAGGTTTGATTATTACACTACTAATTAAGTATTCCATGTATATATGGAAAAAATATCTTACCCCATAGGTACATACACGAGTACCATGAAATAGGTTCCAATATGGATAAATAATATTCGCACACATAGCTTTGTGATCCCTAATCCCATACAAGGTAATGCACGGTCTTTCTATAAAAAAACAATTTGAATTAATTAAGTTTTTAATTTAAGCTTGCAATATTTCATAATTTTTAATTAAAACTTTTATTTTAAAATTTAAATAAATTTTCTCCAGTGCCCTTTCGTTAATAGGACTATAGAGTTAAAAAAGGTGATGTGTTATTTTCAAAAAATCAAGTTTTACTGTAACTTTTTTTCCTTTGAAATTCCAATTATTATTTTAAAAGAATATTTTTTCCAGGTTCTAAGAAAAACTCACACTAAAGAATGAGAATGCTACATAAGAAAATGAAAAGATTGAATAAAGTATATGTTTGTTTGGGCTTTTGATCAAGTAAGTGACTTTAACCACTGTTTATTCATTCTGTTTGCACACACCCTCAACTCTCTTTCCTCGATTTCTTTTATCTATCTCCCCTCACTTTTTTCTCCTTTTAACCCATTTTCAGCAAAAATAAAAAATTGTTTCCTTAACAAAATCTACTCTATTTTTTTATTATGTGATTGTTTCTTTCAACAAATGTTACTAATACAAATTAAATTATTAAGATATAATATAATCTTATACTACTATACCAACATTTTTTGGTATTATGTGGAATATGAAAAGTAATATAGTACTTTATTACTTAATCTTAATAAGTTATTATTGTAAGTATAAGTCATTCAAACATAAATGTCCTACATGCTTATGGCTCAAGCAAATTTTTTGAACAAGTTATTTTTTAATCATTATTTGTCAAATTGTTAAAATAACTCGACAAAGTTATTTTGTGATTTACCCGTTTCATTACTACGTGAACGAAGAAGAAGAAGGAAAAAATGTCATTAAAAAATAAAAATTGAGACGTTTTCTTTTGTTGACTAGAGGGGGCAAAACACAAAGGAAACAACATTTCAATACTTGAAAATTGAGACTTTTCTTCATTTGATTGTAGGTAAAAATGGCATGATACTCTCTGCACTTCTATTGCAAATAACTAGTATTAACGAGTGTTGTGAAACCCGAGCCGGACATCAAACCGACAGAGGTCCTGTATTAGGTTTAATCGGTTTAAACGGTTAAACCGTCCGATCTGACCGGCTGATTTCGTACATAATTAATAATTTTTATTTGTAAATATATAGTTATATAAAAATGTAAAACTTTATATAATTAATAATTATGTATCATTATATTGAAATAATATATCTTTATCTTTTTTTGGACCGTAGTAAAACAAAATATTAGAAGATTGTCCCATTTTTTTTATTTTTATATGAGCCGTCCGGTTTACTTCCCGGGTTAATCCGGTTTAACCGGGTTTAACATGGTCGGACCGGATTTTTTCCGGTTCAAAGCGGTCCAACTCTCATTCGGTTAAGACGGCAAACCAGAGCCGTTTTCAAGTCCGGTCAGCGGTCAGACCGGTCGGACCGTTCGGTCCGGTCCGGTTACAACAACACTATTAACTAATTAAGAAAGTTTGAAGTTCTCTTTAAGTATATCAGCATAATATACTTTTTTTTAAAATAAAAAACAACATGCATAAATGGGCTTCAGATTTAAAAATAAATAAATGAGCTTCTCTCAACCTGTAGAAGGCAAAAGGGCTATCTATACCCACAAAAAGTTCACATATACAATGAACAGCACTAAAAGTTCAAATAATTTTTTTCTATTCTGAGAAGGAAATGATTTTCTTGAATCTCAATATTTTAATTTTATTTGAGTTCGAGCTTCGTATTTGACTTTTTTTCTATCCTATAATTTTAACTTGATAAATTATACGAGTTTTTTAAAGAGCGTTTGGATTTTACATTTAATAATTTTTAGTTTTATAATATTTTTCCTATTTTAATAGTTTCTTCTATTTTTATGAATTGGTGGAGACTTATCAGATTAATGGGAATGCAAGAAAGTGACCTAACATGAAATCAGAGAGGTCCAAACAAAAGGAGTTAGGTAAGGTGGGGTTTTATTAGGTTTAGGAAGAGGTTGAGTTCAAAAATTAGACTTAAATAATATTTATGATTGGGTAGGGAATAAACATGATCTGCCCCGACCCAATCCATCCTATGGTCACTCAATTGTGTATAGAATTATGACATCTTTTTTAATGAAAGTACATTGATTCTCTATTTTTTAAGTTAATACATGATTAACAATATATACATATATTATATTATATGTCAAACTACATATTCATAATAATAATAATTAAAATATTAAGAAAACTTTATTTAAAAGATGTATGCATTATATTTAATCAAGTTTAGGGTTAGATTCAAGTTTGAATTGTGCATAGAATCGTGAAAAAAAAAATTGTCTAAAGTACATCGATTCTCTAATTTTTTTAAAGTTAATACATAATAACAATACATACATATACTATATCATATGTCAAATTATATATTCATAATAATAATAATTAAAATATTAAGAAAACTTTATTAAAGAGGTATCATTATATTTAATCGAATTTAGGGTCAGATTCGAGTTTGAAGATTGTCTCATTAATATTTGAGATCAGGTTAGCTTCGAATCTAGGATCAAGTTTTGATTCAAAATAAAAAATAACCCTACCAATATTTGGGATCAAGTGAATGACAAGTCCCACCTAACTCATTCCCGTAATACTCTCCCACTCACCTTAATAGGTTGGCATCCTTATTTCATACTCTACTTCATTTTAAGTGCATAATCTTGAGCTCAAAATTAATCACTACATTAAGGTAAAAATGAACCGAAAACCCAATCCTTTCCACTAGATAGTTAGATATGAATAGATTATCTATACCTTCATCACCTTTTTTCTATTCTTCACAATGGCTATTGTAGTATGACACTGTAATTTGAATAGCTTCTACAATTGAATAACACCTTGTGTGAAATCATTATTAATAGCTTATATTTAAGCAATCAAAAATGGTGGATGGTTAATTTGAATCAAATGTAATGTTGGGCTCCTCTCTCTCTGATATACTATTTAAGTTTAAATTAAAATATTATAATATATGCTCAACTAATATCCCTAATCCAATATTGTTTTCCCTTTTTATATTTTCCTTTCTTTATTAGAATTGAAATCAAGAGAATTACTGACATGGTCATTAATATTTTTTAAGAATCGATACTATAGATAAATATCTCTAAAATTTATGATTAAAGATAATTTCTAACAATAAATTTCATTGTAAGAATTATTTTTTAATTTTTCTGTATAAGACCTTGGAAATTATTTGAACCTAAAAATCATATAATAGGATTGGATATTATTAGGGTAATATCAAATTAAACCTAATACATTAACTAACGAGTGTTAGTTCAAGTGCTACATATTTGTTTTCCCTCAGATTTGAGTCTTATGAATGAAAAAAACACTCATTAAAAGAGTTAGTTCCATATATCTATAGATATTTCAGGCTCAAACATAATTGTCTTTAGTACAAAGATACACGTGGAAAACCAATAGAAAAACCTAATACCTTAAAATCTCTAGACTTAAATATGGAAAACTAGATTTGAACACAATCACACCTACTATCCCATGATTAATGTAGAGACAATTCCAATATTCTATTTGTGGGGTATAAAAAACAATTTCCATTTTTCAAACCTCTTACTATTTATGTGCCTACCACAACTTCCAAAATCCAAAGCTAGATATCCTATGAATTTTGTAATATGCATTATTTCGAATGAGCCAAACATTTAATATTAAATATGCCAGATGCTCATATACAATTATAACATATACTTATCCAATTTTATATTATTTCTTTGTATCTCTCACATATACATATATTGGTACCTCATTTGTCTCTCTCTCTCCTCTTTCTTTTTCAAATTTCTGTCACTCTCATCTTTCTCTCTCCAGAAGAGCCAAACCCTAAAGAGCCGTATCCACCCACCAAGTAAGTTTTCTCTCTCCTCTCTCTCCTCTCTCTCCTCTCTCTCCTCTCTCTCCTTTTTCTCTCTCTCACACCCTTTTAAATTTGAATAGATGGGGTCCTTCTGATACTCTCTCATTTGCATCATTATAAATATTTGTTATATGAATTTTGTTTTTATTCACTGTTATAAGCTAGATCTCGCATTAAAGTTCTCAAAATTTGTGAAACCCTAAATGGGAATTTGGGATCTGTGGTTACATGCCATGATACCCTTTTGTGTATGTTCTGTTTGGTTCCGAAGAAAATGTAGGAATTCCAATGATGTTTTGATTGCAGGTTTTCCACTTTTTGGTGATTAGATCCACAAAGTTCAAATTTTTGTAGTTCGGAAATGGTAAATCTAGATTTGTTTGAGCCTGATTTTGTATTTCAATTTTGATAACATCTGAAGTTTTGATTTTTGTTGTTTATTTTTTTTATTTTATCTCATTTTTTCAATCAAATTGCTTGGTGTTTACTGTTTCATTTGCTTGTGAAGATCTATTTGGTTCATTAATTTATGATTATTTTTGTTGTTATCAGGGTTGGTTTAATTTGTTTATCTGATTCAGTTTATGTAGTTTTATTAGTTCGTGAATGTGTGTGATGGTGATTAGATTTAAATGATAGCAAATGGCAAATTTTGAAACTTTATGATCTTTTGTTTCATGTTATGTAGTTCTCATGGATGATGATGTGCTGAACATGTCCAATTGGGGTTATTACGAACCCTTCAAAGGTGGGCATCTCGGTCTGCAGCTCATGCCTGGCATGACAGATCGCGACACGAAATCATTTTTGCCTGGTCGTGATCCATCTATGTTTGTTGGTGTGAATGATCGTGACTCGAAACCATATTCATCTGGTCGAGATTCATCTATGTTTATTGGTGCGAATGATCGTGACTCGAAACCATTTTTGTCTGGTCGTGATCCACCTATGTTTGTTGGTACAAATGATCGTGACATGAGACAATTTTTGTCTGGTCGTGATCCATCTATGCTTATTGGTGCAAATGGAAATATGCACCCACAAGATTGTGTTGTTTCGGAGGCGCTGATGCCGATGAACTATGTCAGGGGTGGTTGGATAAGCCCGAGGGATAGGTTTTTTAATTTGCCTCCTGTTACTCCTAATTATGCTGTTCTTCCAGAAACATCAGCACCTCTCTCCATGCAAACTATACAGTTACCTGATACATCAAGAGATGAAAAGGTGGATAGCATTGAAGACTCCATTGTTAAAAAGGGAGGTGGCCAATCAAAGAAAAGACAAAGTCGGGGTCCTTTATCAACTCCAGAGGCTAAGAAACCTAGGAAGCCAAAGGATAATAGCAATTCTTTAGTGCAACGAGTGAAGCCAGTGAAGAAGACTGTGGAGCTTGTTATAAATGGAATTGATATGGACTTATCTGGTCTACCCATTCCAGTTTGTTCATGCACTGGTACACCTCAGCAGTGTTATCGTTGGGGCAGTGGAGGTTGGCAATCAGCTTGTTGCACCACAAATGTGTCAATATATCCTTTGCCAATGAGCGTAAAAAGGCGTGGTGCGAGGATAGCTGGGAGGAAAATGAGCCAAGGTGCTTTTAAAAAGGTATTAGAGAAACTTGAAGCTGAAGGTTATAATTTTGCTAACCCAATTGATCTAAGGACTCATTGGGCTAGACATGGCACCAACAAGTTTGTCACTATCAGGTAGATCAGTGCTGTTGAGACACAGGACATTTGGTCTGTTTCACATGTATATCCACCTGTTGTGGGTCTTTCACACAGATGTCGTGTCTGTCATGGTACTTCTGCGTTAAATTTGGACAATCCAGTTCTTTTGTTATTTTTCCATTTTCGGCCCTTATGTGATAAGGGATGCTTTATGTTGTATGGCATCAACATTTATTAGATGAGTTATTATTAGATAGACTATTTTTGGATAATAGTCACATTTAATTTATTTTGTCGATTTTGCAATGCTATGATCTTTATTCTAGATATGTTTCTATTAATACAGTAAGTTATGCTCTTGTTATTCCTTTGACTCTAAGGCTCATCAATTATATGCTGATTTTGTTTCTTTTCTTTAATTTAACCCTTCAATTTTATTAGTTGTATAGGTGTGATAACAATGCTATAAGTGGATGCTGCTTGAAATGTGGTTCATTGGGTATGCATTGCCTTTCATTTGGAATTATAGCAGACCATAGTTTAACTTGAGATCTCACTTTTTGTGGGGTCATTGGAGCGTTAGAGTCTGTACAATGAGGGTAAGACACTATCCATTTCTTATAATTTGATACCGATGAGATCCATGCTTGGTTGTAGAATTGAAAACCTAGTGCCCAATCATTTTGTCAGGCTGGCCTGTGAATTTTAGATGAACTATTCTGTTTGTTAATAAATTTGGTGGTCTAGTTCATTATAACTTGTTATTTTTATATTTTCAAAGCCCCTAACCATAGTTTGTGTAAAAGCTTATCTTTTGTAGCTTTTGGCCAAACTATGATTTTGGAGTTCCAAACTGAATCAAACATGCTATCTTTGTGTATCTGCATATGATTGTATACCACATTACATCTTTGTCTTATTAGGTCAAGTTATGAATAATCTAGTGAGAATTAAATAGAGTGAATTATTGGTCTAGTTGTGTAAGGTCTTGTTAGATCCCCAGAAAGACCAAAAGGTCAAAGGCTCGATTCCTGGGAACCACACTTGTGGGAGGGACAACCATGCACTCTGAAAGAGATTTGTTCCTTACCCAGGGCGAGGGGTACTTTTGGTAATACAAAAATAAATAAATAGAGTGAACGATGTTATCTCATCCGACAGAGATATATTTTTTCCATATGAAAACTAAATATTTTATGAAGTTTTCCCCTTACATATTTGAAGGCAATAACTCTCCCTGGGATGGGTTGGTATTATTTATTTTTATGGCTAGTGATATGTAGCCTAGCCAATTTTCTATGCTTCAATTGTATCATTGCACAATGAATTCAAGTAATGAAAGGGAAGGTTGACATAATTAGATCCTATTCAACTTTTACCCTAATAAAACGATCTATTAGCTTTCCTTATTTTGTCATAGGGTTGGCATTATTAGCTGTTCCAGTCTTCTTGGTTCAAGAATAGGAAATTTGTGTTCATAGTTTGGATGCATTCTGTAATAGGAAATAATTTGCAATAGGCATGCCTAAAGTGAGATCCCAGTGGCAATAGTTTGCAACTCCTAAGAAAAGCATGGGTGTATTCTGTAATAGGAAAGCCTAATATTATATGAATGTAATATCTATATATTGACGGTGTAAAGATTTATACACAGTCGGTGTATTATCTACTTTTCATTTATATTACTTTTATTTAAGAGTTAATTATGATTGAAAATGAATGATGTATTATCAACATAAATGAACTAATAGATGATATCAAACAACAATTTGAGTTTAGAGAAAGTAGGTAAATTGAACCCAATACACATGATGTAGTACAATGCTGCTGGTAAATCTTTTTTTGGGAGTAAATGATCAAATTGGTCATTGTGGGAATGTTAGTCATTTAAATGTTGAAAGATGTTGATACTCTTTAAGATTTAAGTGTGCATTTTGATGTTTCAATGTCCCTAGCCTGTAGTGATGAGGGGGTTGCCTTAGAATTAGGATCGTTTTAGCTTGAAGTCTTGAGCTTTTTAAGTTGTAATACGGTTTTGGTGAATTATGGAAAATTTGGGGTTGTTTGGTGAGGGAAATGGAAAAGAATAGAAGGGGGAAGCGCCACAAGCAAGAATGCTTGATAAGCTAGTGTTATTCGCCACAAGCTAAGAAGCTTGATAAGAACTTGTTAATGGTGGCCACGGCCAACCTAGGATTTTTAGGAGAAATGCTCTAAACTAAAACAACTTAGATTTAATCAAAATTCAACTTAACTTTATTAATGGCAATTCAATTACATAAATAGGCAATTTGATGTCTTAGGCTGAAATAAAAGACTAAGTCTTAATTAACTTGCATAATGAAAAATCCTAATTAAAACTTAGGCTAAAAATAGATACGAAATAATAATATAACTCCAAATTAAATAATGTAAATGGTTGAGCAGTGGTGGCTTGCTCCTATTTTTAAGGGATATGAATTTGATCCGATTTTAGTTGATAGGAAATAGATTATCTCCTCAATAAACCATATTGAAGATATCTTCCTCTTTTTAGCTTTGATTTATCCCTTTTGGCCAACCAAAATGATTATAGCTTTCCCTTGAATTTCTCCAATCGTGTTGCTTGAAGATAGATTAGATTTGACCAATTTGAAATAGGCAAATCTTTTTCCAATCGTGTGGATTGATTCCAATCTGATTTAGACATAGATATTTCACTAAATCTCCTTCCTTATATCTAGGCTTTGCCATTCCATCATTGTAGTCGTGACTAGTTACCCTTGAACCTAGGTGAACTACTTGGTCATGAATCTGGACCATGTTATATATGAATCCCAACCCATATTACATGAATTAAATACTAACATTTTTGACATCAAATAAACTAAACTCCTAAGACTATATGAGAATGCAATCTCATTTATTTGATTCAATGAAAATAAAATAAACCTAAGTAAAAGTGACCTACTGACATAAATGTCCTTCTCACATACCCTCTCCTGGGTCAATTGTGTCCTTTGAGACTTTAAGGACCCCTGCCTTGACCTTGGCCCTAGTTGTAGGACCATCATGACTTCTCTTACTCTTGGGATCAAAGGCTGCCATAGGAGGGTTTACATCATCCCCTTCACCTTCAAGTGAATTCGTCCTCGAATTACCTCCATTCTTATCCTTCTTTCTATCCTTGCCATGATTTTTCAAAGAATGGCTAAGTGTAGAAAAAATTTCAGCATTGGAAGTAGGAACAATGTCAAGTGTAGGTTCGACCATGAACTTGGCTTTTGCCTCACTTTCCTTCTTTTCTTCTTCAATCTTAGCCCTTAGTCTCTTTTGGTCCTTATGGACTTGTTTAGGGCTCAGAGGGGCTAACACTACCATGTGACCATGGTGCATAAATGAGACTTTGTTGGTGAAAACATTATGGCTAGTGTTCTTTTCATATTGTCATGGTCTCCCCAACAACATGTGGCTAGCTTCTATAGGAGCCACATCACATAAGATCTCATCATGGTACTCCCCTATGGAGAAGGGTACCATGACTTGTCTATCCGCAACCAACCCACCCACATCACGTAACCATTGGAGTCGGTAAGGGGTGGGATGTGGTTTAGTTTCAAGGTCTAGTTTTGATACTAGCCTTTGGCTAACCACATTAGTGCAACTACCTCCATCAATGATCAACATGCATACTTTGCCTTGGACCAAACACCTTGAGTGAAATAGATTGTACTTTTGGCCCTCTTCATGCCTATTGACTTGGCTACCCAAGAGCCTCCTCCTCATCAGAATATCACCATCAGACATGAATGTATCATCATCACACTCCTCTTCACTAGATGGTTCGGATTGGGACTCAACGACACCATTATTGATCATCATTGTCCTTTTTGTAGGACATTGAGAGACAATGTGACCATGGCCAAGACACTTGAAACGCTTCACGTTTCTAGTCTTCCCATTGGTCCCCACGGCTGGTTGGGTGGTTTTGTGGCTGCCCACGGCCTCCTTGGCCCTAGGGCTCTCCCTTTTCTGCTCATCTCTCCAAGAGTGGGATTTTGAAGTACTAGAGGAGTACTTAGACTTCTTCCTCTTGATTTGTTGCTCCACTTCGATGGCTTTATGAACCAAGTCATCTGACTCCACATAAGGCTGCAATTCCACCACATCTTGGATTTCTGGATTCAACCTATGAAGAAACCTAGCCATTGTTGCTTCACGATCCTCATTAAGGTTGGACCTAAGCAAGGCTAACACCATGGCCTTGAAGTACTCATCTACTATTTGGGACCCTTGAGTGAGCCTCTGTAGCTTGTTATGAACATCTCTTTGGTAAGAACGAGGCACAAACCTCCTCCTCATTGCTCTCTTCATCTCAGCCCATGTATCTGTAGCTACATCTCCACATCTCACTCTATCCTTTTGGTGATGATCCAACCAAACCATTGCATATTCTTGAAATTCAAGGGCTGCTACCTTGACATTTTTTGTCTCTTAATAGTTGTGACAATTGAAAACTTGTTCTATCTTCAATTCCCATGCCAAATACACCTCTAGATCACTCATCCCCAAAAAAATAGGGACTTTGATCTTAACACCATCCAGATCTTTTCTATGCTCATGGTTTGGGCTTGTATTTGCACCCTCTCTTTGCCTTCTATGTCACAGATTGGACTAGCATGACCATGGCCAGGGCTGCCATGGTTGTGCTCTCTATGTCTCCTTCCATGGCCACGGTTTGGTTCATCATGGCCATGGCTGCCATGTCTCTCTTCACTATCATTTGTACTTGAAGAATTATGCATATCCCCATGTCTCGACCTCTCATCTCTTCTAGGCCTCCTTCTTCTTCTTTCATGGCCATTTGGATTACCATGTCTCTCATTCGACCTCCTATCATAATGGATCGTCAACTCCTCCAATTGTTGTTGAAGAGTTTGGAATTGTGCATTCATCATGATTTGAAGCCTCACAGTCATAGGGTCTGACCTTGGTGAGATTGTAGGAGTCCTCTCTAGACTTGACATTCTTCAAGCTAAATATAGCTTTGATGACCACTTGACAACCTCAAGGGGGCTGCCTTAGAATTAGATCGCTTTAGCTTGAAGTCTTGAACTTTTTAAGTTGTAATTCGATTTTGGTGAATTATGGGGAATTTGGGGTTGTTTTGGTGAGGGAAATGGAAAAGATTAGAAGGGAGGAACGCCACAAACAAAAATGCTTAATAAGCTAGTGTTATTCGCTACAAGTTAGGAAGCTTGATAAAAACTTGTCAATGGTGGCCACGACCAGCCTAGGGTTTTTAGGAGAAGTGCTCTCAACTAAAACAACTTAGATTTAATCAAAATTCAACTTAACTTTATTAATGACAATTCAATTACATAAATAAGCAATCTGAATGTCTTGGGCTGAAATAAAAGACTAAGTCCTAATTAACTTGCATAATGAAAAATCCTAATTAAAACTTAGGCTAAAAATAGATATGAAATAATAATATAACTCCAAATTAAATAATGTAAATGGTTGAGTTGTGGTGGCTTGCTCCTATTTTTAAGGGATTTGAATCTGATCCAACTTTAGTTGATAGGAAATAGATTATCTCCTCAACAAACCATATTGAAGATATCTTCCCATTTTTAGCTTTGATTTATCCCTTTTGGCCAACCGAAATGATGATAGCTTTCCCTTGAATTTCTCCAACTGTGTTGCTTGAAGATAGATTAGATTTGACCAATTTGAAATAGGCAAATATTTTCCCAACCGTGTGGATTGATTCCAATATGATTTAGGCATAGATATTTCACTAAATCTCCTTCCTTATCTCTAGGCCTTGCCATTCCATCATTGTAGCCGTGACTAGTTACCCTTGAACCTAGGTGAACTATTTGGTCATGAATATGGACCATGTTATATATGAATCCCAACCCACATTACATGAATTAAATACTAACATTTTTGACGTCAAATAAACTAAACTCCTAAGACTATATGAGAATGCAATCTCATTTATTTGATTCTATGGAAATAAAATAAACCTAAGTAGAAATTGATCTACAGACATAAATGTCCTTCTCACATGCCCTCTCTTGGGTCAATTGTGTCCTTTGAGACTTTAAGGACCTTTGCCTTGACCTTGGCCCTAGTTGTAGGATCATCATGACTTCTCTTACTCTTGGGATCAAAAACTACCCTAAGAGGGTTTACATCAAGTAGTTTAGCGAAATACATCAAATGATCTTTAATAATTTGTTTCATTGAAGCTTGGTTATATTTCTTCTTTAGAAACTAATTTGATGATTCCTTATTGTTTCTTTATCCAAAATTTAATACCACGATGTAGATAGATATTTATATTTATTCAAAACATTGGTCATTTGTCTTCAGCTAAAGTGAAGGATTGGTTTAGTGGGTGAATAAAGCTATATCCAGATTGGTATAAATAAATTAAATCAGATCTAGATTGTTATAGGTATAAGGCCTTAGTTAATCCTTTGATATTGTTATATAAGGTGAAAGGTTACTACTCTTGAAAGTAATACTTACTAGGAGAATATAATATATATTTTTGATGAGTCTAAGTTAGGGTTGTCACAATCAATAGGATCACATTTTCTTAAAATGCATACTTTTCTTGCAGTTATTTAGGAGCAATGAGAGTTTTTGACTCATTACTAAATTTGTAATATATTTATATTAAGTTATTTATTTTGGAATATATCATAAAGTTTACTTTACTTTTAGTTTTATACTACTTTAATTCTATGATTTTGTTATGTATAATGTTTAAGCCTATCCATTATCACACCAAGTTTGGGTTCTGCGTGATAAACAAAACATGTCCTAATGGATTACCTTTATATTGATTTTTACCCTTTCAAATACATTTGTCTTTTATTTTCAAGGGGAGACTTGTAAAGGCCTCTTAATAAGTGAAGGGGTAGGAAGGAACGAAAATGGATTAAAGCACATTTGACCACTTTAAATCTGGTCAATCACATTTCATTTCATGCAGTTTTAACCAATTGAGTTATTTAATTGTAGTAATGGGAATCCAATTTACTATAAAGAGCACTATAACATTACAACATAAATATGTTACAACTAGGGTTGGAAACGAGACAAACCGAATCGAACCAGAGTTCAGCTTGGTTCAGCTCGATAAGGATTGGTTCAGTTCGAAACTCAACTCGAGTTTGATATGAGTTATTTTTTTAGCTCAAGTTCGGCTCACTTAAAGTTTGCGAACTGTTCGATTCAATTCGAATGATTCATTTAAACAACTCAAATAATTAATTAAATTTTAAAAAATATTACAAAGGGTTATATATATAATCATTATCTTGTTTATACATATAATAACAATAAATAAAAAAATGTTTAGGTCATAATAAACATAAAAATTAGTTTATATATATATATATATATATATATATATTTATATTAAATTAGTTTATATATATATATATATATATATATATATCGAGTTAGCTCATGGACCTAACGAGTTGAACTATATTCAACTCAAGTTCGGCTCATCTATTTAACGAGCTCAATTTTTAGCTCAAGTTCAACTCGTTTGGTTCATGAACCAAATTTATCGAGTTAAATAGCGAATCGAATTTCGAACGAATACCGAGATGATTCGGTTCATTGTCAGCCCTAGTTCCAACTAAAGATTTTGAATATCTTAATGAACAATACTTTAACCACGATATTTTTCTAACTTTTATAATTTCAATTACTCAAGTTTTATATATTTTATTTTGGAGAATTAGAATATCTTTAGTATTAAATGTATTTTATATTGTATTTTTATTGGGTGTACTATAATTATAATTTTTATTTTATTATAATGATCAACTTAAAGTGGGAGAAATTATTAAATGTTAGTGGTAGTAATACATGATTATATAGTTTTTTTTTGTAAAAATTAAAAAATGTTAAGGACAAAATAGGTAAGTAAAATTACACCATGGTGGTAGTTACACCATTTTTTCCTTTATATATAGTATAGAAGTATAGATATAGATATATAGTATAAATATAGATATAAATAGATACTAGTTTCTATAACAATGAAAAACAAATCTAATTTGATTCCCTAAAAAATATCAAATTTGGGATAAATTAATTATTTTACAACAAATTTTTAGGATACTATTTCATTGACAAGAACTATATATTAACTTATATTTGAAATCTTTGAAAATCAATTTGAATTTCTCATATATTTTTTAGTCAATTTGGTACATGTGAAAAAATTATGAAGGACCAAATTAAATGTTTACTCTATTTCATATGATTTTCTTTATTTTAAATCTATTGGTAGGGTTATATAGCTATATGTGTTGATTTTTTATGTGCACCAGCAAATATTTTCAATTGATGATTGAAGATCGATCCTTTTTAATGGGAGAAATTTTTGAGTTACATATAAGCATACTTACAATACCTATCTACCAACTTTGTTGGGTTTGCAATTATTTGAAAATCCATTATAATTATAATGAAAGTAGATAAAAATTAAGGTTAGACCATGTCAAGGACGAAAGTTAAGTACTCTAATAGAAGGTGAAGATCAGCACCGGGAAAAGTTAATAGATCAGCCTTAAGGCCCAAAATTCTGGAGAAAAAGGCTTCTTAAAAATTAACCGATGAAGTGGGTTTGGTTGATACATGAAAAATGTTACCAACACACCCATTTCCATACTTTCTTAAACTTAACATACTCTTGTTTTGGATGGGGTGAAGTTCATGTGAAACCCATTAAATCACATAGGTCATGTGTCTACTTTCTATTCAGTGGATCTTACCAAAATAATAAATAAAAAACGTGTTGATGAATGAAAGTGTTTCTTGGGAGCAATTTTTTGAGGATATATTATGAAGGAATGTGATATCTATATAATATGCATGATAATTAACCTTGGAATGGAAGAACATGGGTGACAACAAGTCGTAATGAATTAGAGATGCTATACTACACATAGAAGATGAAAAAGAAGAAAAATCACATATCCAAGAAGGTTTTTGTCTTATATTAGGATCTTATCTTGTACTACACAATCTAGTATGGAAAATTTAGACCCAAATTAATTTTATAAGTTAAAAAAAACTTTAGTTAAAATTAATTTAAAATATGAGACAATTGAAATTTTTTAATTGATATATGTCATCATCTTATCGAGTATTAGACCCTCTAGTTTTGAAGAAGATCTATGTTCCTTATCTTCATATCTTAAGCCAATCACATTCCACAAAGTAATATAAAAAAATAATTTTATAATTTTTCTTTAATTAAGTGTGATTTTTTAATTGGATTGATACACAAATGAGTTACTACTTTACACATGATCTTCTATAAAAAAAAATCAATGCTAAAGTACAAGGAACATGTAAACAATGAATAACAGACATAAATAAATATAGAAAAGAACAATAATAAAAAAGATTAATGCATTGGAGCATAGTAAAATGAGATGCAAACATGCAGAAAATTCAGCACCTAGAATAAACCATCTGAAACCACAAGATAACATTATACTCAACATCATTCTCACATGACTTTTACATCTATTTTTTAACCATGGATCAATGATAGATTAACAATAGTTATAATATAAGTGCAAAAAATGATGTTAGAAAAAGAGTATAAGATGATATTTTCCAAAAGGAAAAGTGAAGGAAAATGCTGAATGGAAGCACCATATACAAAAGAACCCAAAATGGGAAACTCTTTAAAATAAACAAGATAGGGGCAGAAGTCAAGCCAATAATTATAAGATTTTCAAGGCATAAATAGCAAGGATTCATTTGACTTTACAAAAAATAAAATAAAAAAATTGATAATTGATAAATAAAAAATGGTCTGAACTTCTCTAATGCATTATTAGTAGCATAAAGTCTTGTACTTGTAGTCCTAATTAAATTTATTATAAGTTTATCACTATTGGTTTGTTGACATTAGGAAATGAAACATGAAATTTATTCTAGCAGAATTAAGAAAAGAATTTCAAAGAGAGGAGAGCAATGGTAACATTCCAATTATCACTCTACAAGGTTTTATAGCAAAATAACAATCCAAAATGACACTATTTAGACATGAGGGAAGCACAATACTAATCACAGAAATTTAATATTCATGACTCAACCTTTTTTTTATCAAACATGTAGCAGAATCTGTAAGGATACCATCTCTTCATGTTGACATTCCAAAACAATAATTAGTGGTAAATACTGGTACGTTATACTTATTCATCAAAGCTATATAACTGTAAGTGTTTACTTAAATACTGAAGACTATCCTTTTTGTTTGAGAAACTTTTCATTGAATCATACCTAGTATAGAATTATAGATTCAACCCCTGATCCTATTATACTTCCAAGCCAAAGAATATGAATCAACTTTACAGAAAACACTAATAAAATAAAATGGTCTTATGTCTAATCTTCAAAAGGTTCAAGACAGTGAGATAAAGAACATAATTTTAATCTCTAATTATCATATAACATCAGCAACAATAATAAGAACATAATTTTACAAGTTTTAATCTTTCCTAATACTGAAGAAAGGGGAATCACATGTTCTTCTGCAAATGTGGAGAGGAGAAGAGATCAAAAGAAATTTACCCTTTTGGTTTGTACTTATACAAATTTTCTTTTTTCTCTCTCAAATGGTACTATGATTCTAAAAACTAATTAGATCAGGAAGAACAATTTGGTTGTGAACATGTGGAGGATGATAAGGTACAATGCTATATGATGATGATTCATCAAAAGGGTTGGTTGTAGTAACAATATCAGGCCTCAAATAATTGAAGACATTATAATTTCCTTTAACATCATCAATGATTATATCATCATCAAAAACCTCCCATTGATGAGTTATCACTGTGGTTAAACCATTCTGTGATTCTTTTTCACAATGTCTTATCACAATGGCTTTATCCTCATCATTTGCAACATTACCCTCCAACTTTTTCATCTCAGAGGCACCACTTATGATCTTTTCAAGATCTTGAATATCTTCTTCAGAGAAATTTTGAATCCTTGGGCACTGAGATGCATTAAGGACACCAATATCTCTACAAAACTCAATGTACAAAGTGAGTTCATCCCCTTGAATTGTTGCTTTCTGAAGAACCTTGAGTGCAATACCAGCTTCAACTTTTCCACCAATATCATATATCCTCAACAAAACCCTTGCAATCAGATTGCAAAACTTGCTATATGTATCAAAAACCTCAACTATAACACAATCCATAGCTTCAAGGATAAGACCAACATTCATGTTCACATTCCTTGGTTTTATCTGCATAAGCATGTCAATCAAACCCTGCAGCTTTTGCAACTTCTCAAGCTCTTCCATCAGTGTTTCCTCAACCCTAACATCCTTATAATTTCTCTGCTTAATCCTATCACTCATCTTTTTCGCCTCGGATGACAAAAAAGCCGACTTTTGATCCAAATACAAAAAATAAGCGCGAACGAAAGCATTAAAAGCCCATGCTTTTGCAGGGTTCATATGCCCATCAGAGAAATTTGATAGATCAAAAGGTAACCTTCCCATTTTTTGCATTACAGGGATTTCAACACAGAAAACACCGTGCATTACCATCAATCCCTTGAGTGCAACAACCCAACTTCTAGTCTTTTGCATACGAATCGAAAGCGCCACCACAAGAGGTTTCAAGTACAATGGTGAGGCTCTAATCCATTGGAAAACTCTTTGCACACTCTTGCAATCAATCTTGTGTTCATCATGGCTTGTAGCTTTGATAATAACAGTTTCAAGATCAGGGTTTCTGAATGGTCCATTCCATGAAATCCTTGCAACCCAAATGCTGTTCCTGTCCTTAAGAATTCCACTAGCTTTTTTCCATAGCCTCATGATCAGGGTTTCTGCTATCAATAACTTGCTTTGCAAGAAAAGAAAACAAAGCAACTAGTTTGTGGAATAGGAGTGGTGGTGGTTTTCACCTCCTATTTCACAAACTTTTCCTTTGTTTCTTTCTTCTCCTTTTCCTTCTCCTCTTTATGTTTGTTTGTTTGAATTGTATATGGTTTGGATATGTGGACAATGGAGACAAGAAACAGAAACGGTTCCTTCTTCCTCTTTGTTTGTTGTTCAATGAGGATATGAGTTGTACTTTTTTCTTCTTCATGGGTTGGAATTTGTCAAGATTATTAATGTGTCTAACAAAAACACGCTTTGTTTTCCTTTTTTCTTAAATACATGAGTTGTCAAAAAATTTATAAATTCTATTTGAAAGAGACAGAGCCCAAAAACAGATCAAATTTTTGTGTGGCATATGAGTCATGGCTAAAGATAGGTTACTCACTATCTTTGTGAAGTGGTAAAATTATAAGATGTGTGTCAAAAATAGGATAGAATTAGAACCAATTATATTCAGAGTAAAACAAGTTTATACATTCACTTTTACTACAATTAACTGAGAAATGAATGATTGAATTACACTAACATTTGCTGTACATGTGTTCAAGTTGATACATTAGAAACATTGCTAATGCTAAATTTACTCAAGATCATGTTTCATACTTTTCAGATTAATAATAATAAAACAAAATAATAATAATAATAAATATTTAAATTTTTTAGTCGACATAACATATTTTTATTAGTTTAGGATAATATCTAGGGCAAAATATATATATATATATATATTTAGGAGCGTCAGAGAAATTATTATTTTTATCTAAGCAAACATTATACATGCAAGCCACGAATTTTTATCCACTGATTATGTCCTTAGGAAAAATATTGTATTATTGCTAGACAGTGGTCTATGATGACTCAAAAGTTAAGGCCTAACTATCGGGAAAGGACTATAACACCATGTATAGAGAACAAGTGATATTCTCCTTAAAATCAATTATTTCCTTTTGTACAGGAGAGGAATTATGATTATAATCATGAGAGATATTCTCATATCACCATTAATTTCATTTTACATATGATTAAGATCAAAAGAGATATTGGCCTTAACACACCACGGGAAAAGAGGTGTAACAACAACCACATCTATCTTGAACCAAATATCTTCAATTGCATGATATAGGCTTAGTGAACTAGTCTTAAGGATATATTTTCGAGTTGAGTTGTAGAGGGAAATGAAATAGAAAACTTCAGAGCCAATATCACAAGTGTATTTTATGACTCACAAACATTTCTCTTCCTTCTATTATCCTCTAGAAACCAACTTGCAAACAAATTGAAAAGATATTAATAAATTCTTGGCCAAATATTGTTGGTCCTTTAACTTTTAGCTTATGAGCATTTTGGTTTTTCAACCCTTTATTTAGCTCCCCTAAATTCATAGGTTATTCCATTGAGGACCCCGGTTAAATAAATTGTCTTTGTATCACCAAGTTCACTTAGGTTTTAATCCTCCTATTTATTTTGGAAGGAGATTACATGTCCTAAATAATATCTCATTTCATGTCCCAAGCCAATCAGAGTGTTTTATTTTACTACTTTTGCTTTTAAATTTTTTATTTTATCCACGTGTTAATATATAATTGGTTTGAGATAGTGAATGAGACACCGTTGGAGATATGGGATCTCATCATTTATTTATCTAAAGTCCAAATTTCAGTAGTAGGTTTTTACATTTTGGGTGGTCCCTTCAGTTAGGGTGAAGATCAACTAATGGCCCTTGCATTGTAAATTCTTGGGTGTGTGGATATGGACATAATACAATGATCTGCTCCTCCTTTGGGGTTTTCAAATGGCCCCAAAGTGGCATAACATGTGGGCTTTGGAAAAGATCAATATATGTGTCATGAACTTTTCTGCAGCCAAGGCCCCCCTTTGTGTTGCCCTGTTGTTTGATCATAGACATAAGTGGGGCTTGGTATCCTCATGTTCCTACTTTTTGGACTAATCTATCAATCTGGCCAATCTAAATATTCACCTAGGTTTTGTCTAATAAAATTTTGATTATTATTGTACTATTGAATATTATGATGTTGTTAATCTATATAGTCGACCTCATATAATAAAATTAAGGTTTAGATATTATTATTATATCATTATATTCTTGAATTAATTTATTTAGTTAAACGGTAGAGTAAAGGAATGTGAATCATGACTTCTTAAAATTGTCTAACTTTAATAACCCGTTTTTTGTTCAACACTCATATTGTCTCTCCTAATTTAGTTAAGGTTGGCTACAAATATTGTTAGGAATAAATGCGAATAAAATGAATTTCACATTGAGAAAAAATGATTAAAATAAAATATATAAGGGATTGGACCCGCAAATCTAATAAATTAATATTGAGTTGAAATATAATATCCAAATCCATTTAGTGTGATTCTACTTTAACCTATTGATATCAAATATCCACTATCATAACACTTTTTTTTGTTCAAAAGCTAGCATTGAAAATTCACTACAGGTTTTATCTTAATTTTGCTCAAAATCCACAACCACAAGTCGAGCTTAAGAAAGCCATGATAGAATTCAATGGTTTCAGCTTTTCTCTTTTCCAGCTCATCATTTAACATCAATAAAAATCTGAATAAGTTTTTGAAATGGTTGAATCCTAGTACTATAAAACAGTGTGATAAGATATGGCATGACGCTCTCAACCAGTAGGATGACATCTTTGGTTTGAGTGACAAGAAATGCTATCAATCAACAGTAAATTCCAAACAAAACTTAAAGAGCGTGATAATTATAAAATTATTAAGGTAAAGATTCATACATAATTATTACATTATTTGTTATTTATTTAGACTAATTTTTAAAAATTAATAATAATTAAATATAAACATTAAATAATACAATAATAATGTATCAAACTTATATACTTTTAGTGTATGGATCTTTTTTTCAAAATTAAAATAATAACATGCAGACCAACATAAAGGAGCCAGACATTGAAGAACATGTTTTCTCGTAAAATGTTATTCATACGTCACACTGTAAACATTCTTTTTAAGAATTAAAGGACAGAGGTGAATAATAATTACACGTCTCTCCATAATAATAAGATTGATTTAGAAGGCCCTTCTTTGTCTTATTGTTTTATAATATTTAAATAATAATTAGTAAGGGACCTGAAATCTTATTAGATCTTAGAAAGATCAAAATGATACACATTTAAATTTTAATAGAGATATTTGTTAGAATGATCAGTCATCTGACAGATATTAGTTCATTACTTATCTTTTATAATTACATAATATATTTATTATTTCAATAATTCTTTCATTTTTTTGAAATCATCAACCAAAAAGTAAATCTGGAAATGTTAATACATTTTTTGGTTATATTTAAAAGTTACAACCAATTTTACATAATTTTTGATATACGTGTGAATTAATTGTAAGTGCTTATAGAAAGAAAATATAACAAAAAATAAAATGAGTCACTTTTTTAACATTTGAATGTAAAAAAAATCATTCTAAAATGAATAATTATAATATATGAAGAAAAAAAGTTAGCAGTAAGACTTCCCTACCAGTTGAACCTTTATCCTCGATATCAGAATAAAGAGCAATGTAATGAGAACAACAACAGCAACTTACATAACATGCTACAAGAAGAACATAATACAAAAGGATACGTCCTTCACAATTTTCTATGATTTTCATATGCGTACCTATGAACAAATTTAAGTGTTTGTTGTATGCAAATATGTAGGTGTAGCTCTATGGTATTGAAAATGAGAAAGATACGTATATTTTCGGTTAATGAATTTTATATATTATCATTATATTATTTATTATATATATTTAATTATTACTGAACTCTTTAAACGAGGTAACTCAACTGAATGGTATGATAAATGATATAATAATTATATATAAATCTCTACATTAACAATAGATAAATATTAGAATAACTAAAATACCTTACATCTACTACGTGTGATATTGTCCAGTGGCGGATGATTATAGGGGCAGGTGGGGGTTGCTACCCCTGAAATTTTACATACTAGAACATATTTTTTTGTCCTACAAAATGTGTTAATCTATGCGCTATTTGAAAAATACTTAATTATTAAACTTTTAAATTATAAAATATTTTTTTAGTCAATCATAACAAATAACATATAGAGTAATACATTTTTTTGGAACAATACATACACTCCATTTACCTAAGCCCAAACGACATTTTTATAAAGATACTCATTGAAGCTCACATATTTCTTTAACTTGTAGTTTGATAATTCTAACTTGTGTGTCTTTCTAAAAATTATACATAACTGATCTAATTCTTTTACATGTGTAAATGATAATGTTGTTTATAATAATATGATTTCATTTGAGTTCGAAACCACTTTACACATAATGAAAGAGATTATGTATGTATTTTTTTGTTACTATCAATGATATCTCATACCTTCTGAGTAAACAACTAATTTCTTTCGAAATTCATGATTGTTCATTCCAACAAGTGTCACTCTCGAGAATCGAACCATTGACCTTGAGGATCCAGTAGGGCCTTACACCACTTATTGATAGATTATGTATCTATTGATAATATATATTCTAAGAATTCATTTAATATCGATAATATATGTATTTTTGTCCAACAATTATATGTTATCGATTTTAATGAGCAAGAAAAGATTAGTTTGAGATGTCAATTTCAACATTCTAGTCTTGGTGTTGTTAGTCATTCAAGTTTGAAAAACTATCAACCATACGTTGTTAATCATATCTTATTTTATCGAATTATTCATATTATCTTAACTATTATTATTGAGGTAGCATAAATAATTATATATCATTTTCAAGAATATAAACAACCAAACAAAATTAGGTAGAAAGATAAAAGATGAATATTATACACAGTGATTAATATTGGAAAGGAAATAAGTGAAAATTTTATCATTAACTAACTCAATTTAAGTTACAAATTGTAATTAAATATTATTATATCTCTCAAAGTTTTAGATCAAGAGATATTGCCTTACTTTACTAATATTACATCGATATTAACGAATGTCTACTTGAAAAGAATGAAGGCTAAATTCATTGGTCTACTTTCTCTTTCGCCACAACTCATTTTCTAAGGCTTTTTTAAGGTAACTTAGCAGCAAGCACAAAATGTATTGGCCATTTCCCTGTCCTGCAAAATCCAAGAAAAGTAGAAAAGTGCATTGTATAGGATAGAGAGAGAGATGATGCTAATATTTTCAACGAAACTACACTGCTACACCTTCTTAAAAAGCAGCAAAGCAGGATAAAAGCCATGGCCATGATTCGCCAAAGGGACAAGGACCCAGATAAAATAAACAAAGCTAAAGGTTAAAATTTTAAAAGTACTAGCAAAATTCCAATGGGAATCTTTTCTCCTCTAAATGTTTCATAAGATACAATTTATCACATCATTCTTTTTTAAATTATTGTGTCATTTCTGTACACATAAATGAGTTTATCATCACAATTCATTTGCATTATTTTTCTTAAACAATTAATAATGGTTAAATCTAAATGATGAATGATGTTTAAATAATATATAAAACTCTTAAACTATAAGGTATATATCTTTTTCTCATAATTAAATATACTTTGTCCTCTAAAGTATATACCACAATAATCTGAATATATTTATCCTTCTAGCCCAGAGGGTGAAAACTGTGTGTACATAATGTGAAAATATCATTTTCCTTGTAAAACATAAATGTATTTTTAATCTCACATCAGTTATCACACACAATGTATGTCATAACTATATATCATATCTTATTTAATGGAATTTAAATAATTTGAATTTTCAGAATGCACGATATTGAGTTATGGGACCTATTGTCATACAATTTATATCACAGTTTTATAACTTGATAATTTATATATGTCATATGATATAGTTTCTAAAAGAATGTAAAATGATATCGCTATAGTAATGTGAGTAAGGTTGTATACATCTATATTGATCATCCATTTTTTAATGTAAAATTATTCTTTTTCTTCCACTTTCACTGTATAGGGTGATCCCACATTGTCACCTTCCTTCTTCACCCTGCTCTACTCCTCCTTTTTATGCTCTCTTTCTCTTTACATATCTTTCTCTCTTTCTCTTTCTCTTCTCAAAGACACAAACAAACCATTACACACAAGAGACAAACCAACATTTTCTCAGCTAAATCCCTTGGCATGAGCTTATATACTCATGGGATTTTCATGCCAGGATCATTCTGTAAGTCCTCTTAAACCTGTTTTGTCTGTTTTTTATGCATTGCTTTTTCCTTCTTCAATTTCAGTGAGTTATGAAACTTCATTAATTATATAGCAGCAGCATATAGTGCTAGTGTCCCTTACTCTTTATAAGAGATGTACCAACTTCTATTTTTATAGGAAGAAAAAGAGAGTGAGTTTCAGTTAATAGATGAGACTAGTGAAACACAACAAGGGAGTATAATCATGGAAATGCATCATCATCATCATAATCATGTTGGTGTTGAGAAAAACACTGATTTCTGGCCAGTTGAACACCCTATGGAGCCACCAGATGAAGATCGTCCAGTTAAATGTCCAATGCCTGAATCTTCACTTATCAATGTAAGCATATGCTATTAATTCATTTATTTTCTAATTATCTTAAAACAAGCTTTCATTTGCATAGCTTAGCCAAAGAATGCATCAGTGTATTAGTTACATTTATGAGTGTATGATAGTTGAATATGAATGATAAATGATATGTATAAAAAAAATTCTTATATTGTTTGGGGATATTTATTTTTTTCGTTTTCTAAATGTTCACTTTATGTCAATCATATAGTTTTTAAGGTTGTTTCCTTATTGATATGCCCATTTCAGCATTTTCATTGTAGTTTTGTGAACATATTGGTGTGTTTCACTACTTGCTATTGCTAAGCGTCAGAATCATAATTTTTTTATATATTCTTCAGTAATTATGCTTTTATAGGGTGCCTCAGAATTTGAAATATCACAGATAAAAAAAATTGGTCTGCCAAATCTTATATTTTTCACTACTCTTTAACTCCATCTGAGAAATCACTAGTAGGGTTTCCAGCTTCTATGTCTAGCTTTTGAATTAGTGGTGTGGAGGGTGACCTTTTAGGATACTGTACAGCACAGAAAATCAGGAAGAATAGGATTGAAACCTTGGAATGAATAGGATACTATAGAATAGGGTACTGTATCCGAAATGAACATCACCATATAGATTGTTTGCTTTTTTTTGTACTACCACTGGTATCCCTCACCCTTTTTTGGATAAAGAATTAATCTCTTCCAATGTGTGTGATTGTCCCTCTCAACAAGTATCGCTCTCAAGAATCAAACACTTAACCTTTTTAATCATCCTGTGATCTAACGGAACCTTACACTACTAGATCAACACTAGATTAATTGCTTTGAACAAAAGCAAAATAAGTGATGTCTTATGTTATTTCTGCACCTCAAATGCTAGCCTTCCATCATACACCGGATAATGATGAGTTCATTGATGTTTGAAATCTCATAAGACTTGCACCAGTTAGTTATTTGTTAATTGTATCAATTGATTAATAATTGAGTCATTAGTAACATAAGACATTTCAAAAAGTAAAGCACTGATATATTTCCCATCTCAGCCCACCAATTAACATACTACAAATTTATTTTGGTTATTTGTATATTCCCACATTTTAATCCGAGTCATTTTGTTGATTCACAACAACTACCAAAGGTCATAGATGCCGGTAACTTCAAATTTATTTTCTAGAAATTATTCAGGCTACGACAGGTCGAATATCCGCTTCCCCGGGAGCGACAGGATTAGCGGGAGGAACAGGCATTCCCTCTGGCGGCTGATTCACGGAGCCCATGCCTGAACTTGTTGACGTAGCAGGATCCATGAATAAGCCGGCAAGAGAAGTCTCTCTTCAGCCGATATGCGCCAATAAAAGATGTATATGAGATGGGCGACATCATTCGTCATGGTTCCTCGGCATTTTGTTATGGATTTATAATCCAGAAACAACTTTTTTTTGCAAAGATAAGACTACATATATCTTCCATATGATGCATGATTTTTGCAGGATGGAGGAATGCATGAAAACAGGTATGCTGAAAGCTTAAGGAAAAGAGTAGAAGCCTCTGGAGCCATGGAGGATAAAGAAAGAACCGCCACCACGGGCACAGAGCCGCCAGCTCGAGGAGTAAGGAAGCGGCATCACACACTCACAAATGGAGGAGACCTTGTGATGACTCCATTAATGAGAATGCCATCTCTCCCTCCCATACCAGCAAAGAATATGACCATCTTTAAAATGCTTCAGGAGTTGGACAAGTTTGAGTCTTAACAAGGGAATGAATTCTATCACAACATTCTATGTAATGAGGAGTACCATTTTGATTAAAAGAGTTGGGTTAGCTTCAATGGAGAAAGACTAAAAGCATAGGTGCACCAAGAACCCCAAGTATTTCATCATATATTGTTAAATATGTAACTTGTGTTTTCTATTAATTTCAGACATCATTATACTTTATAGTTTTCAAATGTGCATATTACACAATTCACCATACAGAAGCATGCTGGAAGAAAAATACTAATGAAGGCCTAAAAATTGGAGAAAACTTAGATTTGAAGGTTTAGAAAATTGGACAAAACTTGGATTATGTTCTTGATGTGCTTGTGTTACAAATCTCCAATAAAAATATATAATTTATAATAATCAACACATGTTATATTTTTATTTATAAACCATCAGACATGTTACGTATTCTTATTGGAAAGTTAGACTCAATTACTAAGAGACTTTTATCCTAAAAATTTGTGTATCTAAAGCAAAAGAAAGACTTAAAAGAACTATGAAAATACTATTGGGAAAGGATTTCCAAGCATTCTTTCTTGTTTCCTTTATTCCTCTCCAAAAAATCGATTCTAAGCTAAATGCTTTGACTGAAAATTCAAAATCAGAACCCACTTCCCATCAAAATGTATTAAATATCTATACTACTATAGATCCTTTGTCAAATGCAAGCGTGCCGGCTCAATTTCCATTGGAAATTTGAAATGAAAACAAATAACAAAACAAAAACTAAAAAACAAAGAATCAGACACAATCAGTGTTTTCATCTCACTTGCATCAGAATGAAGAAAGCATTTTGACCACTATACAAAGTTTGCTATGTTAGGGAGTAAGGTAGTCATTGCAAGTTTAAACCTGCCCATTCTGTTTGATCTATCATTTTGTTCAAGTTTCCTTACATGCTTTTCTGGGTCCACCATTTAGCAGAAAGCACATTATTGACATGATTCCACTCAGGCTGCATGCTTTTTATGAAATAATTGGCAGTTTGGCACATCAAGAATGAAGATATGGAAGTTCAAAAGGAGTACATTTCATTCATTCTATAAGTGAAATACCACATTTCATTATCCTAAAAGGGAAATAAATACCACATTTCATTCACTCTACAAGGGAAATACCAAGGGCAACAGCCATGCCCATTGTCAGCGAGATTATATGAGCGGCCGTACTTCTCAGTGTTGTTTTCCCATTGTTATTCATTTCTGCAAGCACTCCCGCAATTGCGATGTATATAAACCCACCTGCGGTAAATCCCTGTTCAAAGAGAAACATGTCATTGCTAAAATCAACTTAAAACTCAACTAACAGATTTGTTATGGAGCATTGCTTACCTCTATTAGAGATGACTGTCCAGGATCTTTACCCAAGAGCAGAGCCTGGCACCAAAAAACAATGAGTTATTATTTCATTATACATTGACTCTTGGACATGATAATAATGATAACGAAGGGCAGCAAATCGAAAGAGGCGAAAGACGGGAAAGCCACCAGTCTGTTGTTCATGGGAAGGAGGACATAGACATGAGCATAAATGTGATACTTACAATCGTCCAAATTTAATCATAATAGACCTAGATATAAGGAGTCTCTTGTTTCTTCTTTATCTCATTTTAATTTTAGTACGAAAAAATAGATTTAATATGAATAACTAAAGGTTGATTACCCTTTTCTTTCTCCTATACTCATTACTTAATTAAGCTCTTCCAGTTACATTATTAATTCGGTAATCTAATCATTATCTAATCCATAATGTCTTAACTACAAAAATAAAAATAAAAATGTGATCACAGTATTGTTAATATCAACATTTCAAGTTTTGTTTAAATGTGTGTATCATCTTGTGGATCCACTAAACAGATCACTCAATTGAACAACTAACCAGTGCAGTTCCTGCAAGTGCCACAAGCGCTGAAAGAAAGTTGAAGAACAGAGCTTTTGGTATGCTGAAACCAGATCTTATTAGAATTCCAAAATCACCGACCTGTATGAGAAAGAAACAAATATCATAAAACTTCTGGTATGAAAGACACGACATGGAAGTTGATGCAGAAAAAGTTGAAGATTGACTTAGCATAAGAACAAGAGTGAACAGGCAATAAGGAGGCTAGTCGGTTCAAGTTATGTAACAGCTCTGAAGAAATAAAGTACAAAAGCTAGACCATAACGACTATTTCTTGTGGCCATGACAATGAGATATAATATATCGAGAAATATATATTCAAATAACTCACCAGATGGTGTGACAAGAATTATAGGTATAATATATTCGGATAAAAGTCACTAGATGAAGTCCGTACAGTATTGAGCACGAGGTTTTATTCTCCCGTATGAATGCCAGTGTCAAGAATATAGTAACATTATTTTGAAGACCACATTAGCGTCCTTAGATGAATGATGTGTTTTGGCTATTTTGACGCCAAAGTTTTGTAAATATCTAACAGATTAGTGCTAATTTTTTCATAAAAAATCTAAGCATTTTATGTTTAGCTTAATACATTAAGCAATAACAGAAATAAACAAACAATAACGATATCAAATTTAGGGATATAAACAGACATTTGCTACACATCGTCAAATTAAACATACAGAATTTTCAAGGCATTTAGGAAATTATCTGTTACAATTTACGTTATGTGGGATACTGCAATAAATGTTCTGCAAATAGGCAAAATATAATGCGTGATAGAATAAGGATGAACTTGAACCTCTTGAGGAAGCTCATGTGCGAGCAAAAATAGAGTTCTAGACCACCCGCCAACAGATCCATAAAGCAAAAATGCACTACCTAATGCTATTCCATCGGTGAAATTATGCTGCAATATTAACAAATTTTGCATGAATACAGGGAGCTTCAATTCAACCAATAAGTCAAAAGGACAATATAACTTACAACTCCATCAGAGAAAAGATTGAGATAACCAAACACAAGACTTGACGATCTAGCTGGTTCTGTAACATTTGAGGATTCAATATTATCTTTGGAGCTATTTACAGCACTAGCATCCAGATTATCACCTTTGGTCTTATTGCTACCAGTTCTCTGTAATACAAGGATATATGATACATTAGATAAAAACTTCTCATCACTTTCAATAATCCATCCAAGCAAAATAAGCTATTCAGGTTTTGCCTCTAATATTGTACTACAAATAAGGAGATGCAATCCAATACAGTATTATAAATTCAGAGAGGGCAAGCAGGAACCGCCTCCCCCCCCCTATATATTATATGATAATCAAAATTAGGGATCAACTCTGATCGCCATAATTTTACATTTGAAACAATATACAAGTTCAAAAAACACAAATAAGTCTTAAACTCATTTTTAGCCCATATAGACACATTGAATTCCTTGCATATTTAATGTGTGCAGCATAAACTTGATAATTGTGCATGTCACCTTTGAGATTGACAAAGAAACATTAAATATTTTGCACAACCTCTTAATATTTTAATATCAAAATATGTTTATTAATTGTCATGAGAATTTTAAAAACATTAGATATAATTGATATTTAAGACAGATGTGACTAGAAAATGGCAACCCATTGCATGAGGCTCCTCCCACCCAGTGGGGCCTGAGAGAGCAAATGTATGCAGCCTTACCCATGGAAGCAGGGAAGCTATTCCTAGGAACTGAACCTGTGAACTTCACGTCATTAGGCTGCTCCTTACTGTTGTGTCGATGCTCACCCTCATATAAATTAAATATTTATTTATAATTTAATTCTAGTCTTGGTGTTGTTAGTCATTCAAGTTTGAAAAACTATCAACCATACGTTGTTAATCATATCTTATTTTATCGAATTATTCATATTATCTTAACTATTATTATTGAGGTAGCATAAATAATTATATATCATTTTCAAGAATATAAACAACCAAACAAAATTAGGTAGAAAGATAAAAGATGAATATTATACACAGTGATTAATATTGGAAAGGAAATAAGTGAAAATTTTATCATTAACTAACTCAATTTAAGTTACAAATTGTAATTAAATATTATTATATCTCTCAAAGTTTTAGATCAAGAGATATTGCCTTACTTTACTAATATTACATCGATATTAACGAATGTCTACTTGAAAAGAATGAAGGCTAAATTCATTGGTCTACTTTCTCTTTCGCCACAACTCATTTTCTAAGGCTTTTTTAAGGTAACTTAGCAGCAAGCACAAAATGTATTGGCCATTTCCCTGTCCTGCAAAATCCAAGAAAAGTAGAAAAGTGCATTGTATAGGATAGAGAGAGAGATGATGCTAATATTTTCAACGAAACTACACTGCTACACCTTCTTAAAAAGCAGCAAAGCAGGATAAAAGCCATGGCCATGATTCGCCAAAGGGACAAGGACCCAGATAAAATAAACAAAGCTAAAGGTTAAAATTTTAAAAGTACTAGCAAAATTCCAATGGGAATCTTTTCTCCTCTAAATGTTTCATAAGATACAATTTATCACATCATTCTTTTTTAAATTATTGTGTCATTTCTGTACACATAAATGAGTTTATCATCACAATTCATTTGCATTATTTTTCTTAAACAATTAATAATGGTTAAATCTAAATGATGAATGATGTTTAAATAATATATAAAACTCTTAAACTATAAGGTATATATCTTTTTCTCATAATTAAATATACTTTGTCCTCTAAAGTATATACCACAATAATCTGAATATATTTATCCTTCTAGCCCAGAGGGTGAAAACTGTGTGTACATAATGTGAAAATATCATTTTCCTTGTAAAACATAAATGTATTTTTAATCTCACATCAGTTATCACACACAATGTATGTCATAACTATATATCATATCTTATTTAATGGAATTTAAATAATTTGAATTTTCAGAATGCACGATATTGAGTTATGGGACCTATTGTCATACAATTTATATCACAGTTTTATAACTTGATAATTTATATATGTCATATGATATAGTTTCTAAAAGAATGTAAAATGATATCGCTATAGTAATGTGAGTAAGGTTGTATACATCTATATTGATCATCCATTTTTTAATGTAAAATTATTCTTTTTCTTCCACTTTCACTGTATAGGGTGATCCCACATTGTCACCTTCCTTCTTCACCCTGCTCTACTCCTCCTTTTTATGCTCTCTTTCTCTTTACATATCTTTCTCTCTTTCTCTTTCTCTTCTCAAAGACACAAACAAACCATTACACACAAGAGACAAACCAACATTTTCTCAGCTAAATCCCTTGGCATGAGCTTATATACTCATGGGATTTTCATGCCAGGATCATTCTGTAAGTCCTCTTAAACCTGTTTTGTCTGTTTTTTATGCATTGCTTTTTCCTTCTTCAATTTCAGTGAGTTATGAAACTTCATTAATTATATAGCAGCAGCATATAGTGCTAGTGTCCCTTACTCTTTATAAGAGATGTACCAACTTCTATTTTTATAGGAAGAAAAAGAGAGTGAGTTTCAGTTAATAGATGAGACTAGTGAAACACAACAAGGGAGTATAATCATGGAAATGCATCATCATCATCATAATCATGTTGGTGTTGAGAAAAACACTGATTTCTGGCCAGTTGAACACCCTATGGAGCCACCAGATGAAGATCGTCCAGTTAAATGTCCAATGCCTGAATCTTCACTTATCAATGTAAGCATATGCTATTAATTCATTTATTTTCTAATTATCTTAAAACAAGCTTTCATTTGCATAGCTTAGCCAAAGAATGCATCAGTGTATTAGTTACATTTATGAGTGTATGATAGTTGAATATGAATGATAAATGATATGTATAAAAAAAATTCTTATATTGTTTGGGGATATTTATTTTTTTCGTTTTCTAAATGTTCACTTTATGTCAATCATATAGTTTTTAAGGTTGTTTCCTTATTGATATGCCCATTTCAGCATTTTCATTGTAGTTTTGTGAACATATTGGTGTGTTTCACTACTTGCTATTGCTAAGCGTCAGAATCATAATTTTTTTATATATTCTTCAGTAATTATGCTTTTATAGGGTGCCTCAGAATTTGAAATATCACAGATAAAAAAAATTGGTCTGCCAAATCTTATATTTTTCACTACTCTTTAACTCCATCTGAGAAATCACTAGTAGGGTTTCCAGCTTCTATGTCTAGCTTTTGAATTAGTGGTGTGGAGGGTGACCTTTTAGGATACTGTACAGCACAGAAAATCAGGAAGAATAGGATTGAAACCTTGGAATGAATAGGATACTATAGAATAGGGTACTGTATCCGAAATGAACATCACCATATAGATTGTTTGCTTTTTTTTGTACTACCACTGGTATCCCTCACCCTTTTTTGGATAAAGAATTAATCTCTTCCAATGTGTGTGATTGTCCCTCTCAACAAGTATCGCTCTCAAGAATCAAACACTTAACCTTTTTAATCATCCTGTGATCTAACGGAACCTTACACTACTAGATCAACACTAGATTAATTGCTTTGAACAAAAGCAAAATAAGTGATGTCTTATGTTATTTCTGCACCTCAAATGCTAGCCTTCCATCATACACCGGATAATGATGAGTTCATTGATGTTTGAAATCTCATAAGACTTGCACCAGTTAGTTATTTGTTAATTGTATCAATTGATTAATAATTGAGTCATTAGTAACATAAGACATTTCAAAAAGTAAAGCACTGATATATTTCCCATCTCAGCCCACCAATTAACATACTACAAATTTATTTTGGTTATTTGTATATTCCCACATTTTAATCCGAGTCATTTTGTTGATTCACAACAACTACCAAAGGTCATAGATGCCGGTAACTTCAAATTTATTTTCTAGAAATTATTCAGGCTACGACAGGTCGAATATCCGCTTCCCCGGGAGCGACAGGATTAGCGGGAGGAACAGGCATTCCCTCTGGCGGCTGATTCACGGAGCCCATGCCTGAACTTGTTGACGTAGCAGGATCCATGAATAAGCCGGCAAGAGAAGTCTCTCTTCAGCCGATATGCGCCAATAAAAGATGTATATGAGATGGGCGACATCATTCGTCATGGTTCCTCGGCATTTTGTTATGGATTTATAATCCAGAAACAACTTTTTTTTGCAAAGATAAGACTACATATATCTTCCATATGATGCATGATTTTTGCAGGATGGAGGAATGCATGAAAACAGGTATGCTGAAAGCTTAAGGAAAAGAGTAGAAGCCTCTGGAGCCATGGAGGATAAAGAAAGAACCGCCACCACGGGCACAGAGCCGCCAGCTCGAGGAGTAAGGAAGCGGCATCACACACTCACAAATGGAGGAGACCTTGTGATGACTCCATTAATGAGAATGCCATCTCTCCCTCCCATACCAGCAAAGAATATGACCATCTTTAAAATGCTTCAGGAGTTGGACAAGTTTGAGTCTTAACAAGGGAATGAATTCTATCACAACATTCTATGTAATGAGGAGTACCATTTTGATTAAAAGAGTTGGGTTAGCTTCAATGGAGAAAGACTAAAAGCATAGGTGCACCAAGAACCCCAAGTATTTCATCATATATTGTTAAATATGTAACTTGTGTTTTCTATTAATTTCAGACATCATTATACTTTATAGTTTTCAAATGTGCATATTACACAATTCACCATACAGAAGCATGCTGGAAGAAAAATACTAATGAAGGCCTAAAAATTGGAGAAAACTTAGATTTGAAGGTTTAGAAAATTGGACAAAACTTGGATTATGTTCTTGATGTGCTTGTGTTACAAATCTCCAATAAAAATATATAATTTATAATAATCAACACATGTTATATTTTTATTTATAAACCATCAGACATGTTACGTATTCTTATTGGAAAGTTAGACTCAATTACTAAGAGACTTTTATCCTAAAAATTTGTGTATCTAAAGCAAAAGAAAGACTTAAAAGAACTATGAAAATACTATTGGGAAAGGATTTCCAAGCATTCTTTCTTGTTTCCTTTATTCCTCTCCAAAAAATCGATTCTAAGCTAAATGCTTTGACTGAAAATTCAAAATCAGAACCCACTTCCCATCAAAATGTATTAAATATCTATACTACTATAGATCCTTTGTCAAATGCAAGCGTGCCGGCTCAATTTCCATTGGAAATTTGAAATGAAAACAAATAACAAAACAAAAACTAAAAAACAAAGAATCAGACACAATCAGTGTTTTCATCTCACTTGCATCAGAATGAAGAAAGCATTTTGACCACTATACAAAGTTTGCTATGTTAGGGAGTAAGGTAGTCATTGCAAGTTTAAACCTGCCCATTCTGTTTGATCTATCATTTTGTTCAAGTTTCCTTACATGCTTTTCTGGGTCCACCATTTAGCAGAAAGCACATTATTGACATGATTCCACTCAGGCTGCATGCTTTTTATGAAATAATTGGCAGTTTGGCACATCAAGAATGAAGATATGGAAGTTCAAAAGGAGTACATTTCATTCATTCTATAAGTGAAATACCACATTTCATTATCCTAAAAGGGAAATAAATACCACATTTCATTCACTCTACAAGGGAAATACCAAGGGCAACAGCCATGCCCATTGTCAGCGAGATTATATGAGCGGCCGTACTTCTCAGTGTTGTTTTCCCATTGTTATTCATTTCTGCAAGCACTCCCGCAATTGCGATGTATATAAACCCACCTGCGGTAAATCCCTGTTCAAAGAGAAACATGTCATTGCTAAAATCAACTTAAAACTCAACTAACAGATTTGTTATGGAGCATTGCTTACCTCTATTAGAGATGACTGTCCAGGATCTTTACCCAAGAGCAGAGCCTGGCACCAAAAAACAATGAGTTATTATTTCATTATACATTGACTCTTGGACATGATAATAATGATAACGAAGGGCAGCAAATCGAAAGAGGCGAAAGACGGGAAAGCCACCAGTCTGTTGTTCATGGGAAGGAGGACATAGACATGAGCATAAATGTGATACTTACAATCGTCCAAATTTAATCATAATAGACCTAGATATAAGGAGTCTCTTGTTTCTTCTTTATCTCATTTTAATTTTAGTACGAAAAAATAGATTTAATATGAATAACTAAAGGTTGATTACCCTTTTCTTTCTCCTATACTCATTACTTAATTAAGCTCTTCCAGTTACATTATTAATTCGGTAATCTAATCATTATCTAATCCATAATGTCTTAACTACAAAAATAAAAATAAAAATGTGATCACAGTATTGTTAATATCAACATTTCAAGTTTTGTTTAAATGTGTGTATCATCTTGTGGATCCACTAAACAGATCACTCAATTGAACAACTAACCAGTGCAGTTCCTGCAAGTGCCACAAGCGCTGAAAGAAAGTTGAAGAACAGAGCTTTTGGTATGCTGAAACCAGATCTTATTAGAATTCCAAAATCACCGACCTGTATGAGAAAGAAACAAATATCATAAAACTTCTGGTATGAAAGACACGACATGGAAGTTGATGCAGAAAAAGTTGAAGATTGACTTAGCATAAGAACAAGAGTGAACAGGCAATAAGGAGGCTAGTCGGTTCAAGTTATGTAACAGCTCTGAAGAAATAAAGTACAAAAGCTAGACCATAACGACTATTTCTTGTGGCCATGACAATGAGATATAATATATCGAGAAATATATATTCAAATAACTCACCAGATGGTGTGACAAGAATTATAGGTATAATATATTCGGATAAAAGTCACTAGATGAAGTCCGTACAGTATTGAGCACGAGGTTTTATTCTCCCGTATGAATGCCAGTGTCAAGAATATAGTAACATTATTTTGAAGACCACATTAGCGTCCTTAGATGAATGATGTGTTTTGGCTATTTTGACGCCAAAGTTTTGTAAATATCTAACAGATTAGTGCTAATTTTTTCATAAAAAATCTAAGCATTTTATGTTTAGCTTAATACATTAAGCAATAACAGAAATAAACAAACAATAACGATATCAAATTTAGGGATATAAACAGACATTTGCTACACATCGTCAAATTAAACATACAGAATTTTCAAGGCATTTAGGAAATTATCTGTTACAATTTACGTTATGTGGGATACTGCAATAAATGTTCTGCAAATAGGCAAAATATAATGCGTGATAGAATAAGGATGAACTTGAACCTCTTGAGGAAGCTCATGTGCGAGCAAAAATAGAGTTCTAGACCACCCGCCAACAGATCCATAAAGCAAAAATGCACTACCTAATGCTATTCCATCGGTGAAATTATGCTGCAATATTAACAAATTTTGCATGAATACAGGGAGCTTCAATTCAACCAATAAGTCAAAAGGACAATATAACTTACAACTCCATCAGAGAAAAGATTGAGATAACCAAACACAAGACTTGACGATCTAGCTGGTTCTGTAACATTTGAGGATTCAATATTATCTTTGGAGCTATTTACAGCACTAGCATCCAGATTATCACCTTTGGTCTTATTGCTACCAGTTCTCTGTAATACAAGGATATATGATACATTAGATAAAAACTTCTCATCACTTTCAATAATCCATCCAAGCAAAATAAGCTATTCAGGTTTTGCCTCTAATATTGTACTACAAATAAGGAGATGCAATCCAATACAGTATTATAAATTCAGAGAGGGCAAGCAGGAACCGCCTCCCCCCCCCTATATATTATATGATAATCAAAATTAGGGATCAACTCTGATCGCCATAATTTTACATTTGAAACAATATACAAGTTCAAAAAACACAAATAAGTCTTAAACTCATTTTTAGCCCATATAGACACATTGAATTCCTTGCATATTTAATGTGTGCAGCATAAACTTGATAATTGTGCATGTCACCTTTGAGATTGACAAAGAAACATTAAATATTTTGCACAACCTCTTAATATTTTAATATCAAAATATGTTTATTAATTGTCATGAGAATTTTAAAAACATTAGATATAATTGATATTTAAGACAGATGTGACTAGAAAATGGCAACCCATTGCATGAGGCTCCTCCCACCCAGTGGGGCCTGAGAGAGCAAATGTATGCAGCCTTACCCATGGAAGCAGGGAAGCTATTCCTAGGAACTGAACCTGTGAACTTCACGTCATTAGGCTGCTCCTTACTGTTGTGTCGATGCTCACCCTCATATAAATTAAATATTTATTTATAATTTAATTTTAGCCGCCACATAATTTATTTTCTACATCCATCCCAGATATAACCTATGCGACCAACCTATTTTGGCTGCTCGGGGGTTGCATATGCTCTATACCACTATCCTATTTGTCTTCACTTGTTGCTAGCGAAACATATGAATTTTGAAAAAACAATGTCTACACTTTACAGGTAAATGTCCTAAGCATATTTGAGAAATGAATTTATGTTCAAACCAAACCAATGGCTAGACCAGCATCATCACAATAAAGAGCTGTGTGTTCCAACCTCAGTAAGATGTAGAAACATACTAGCACTCATTTTACCTTTCTAAGTGAGGATTTAGATTGAGCAGGATTAACTCCCTTCAAAGAGTCATTTGATGCCTGATCGGATTCTTTTTCCTTATCTAGCAATTTCTCCTCTTTTGCATTTGAAGACTCTGAACCAGAGTTGTTATCATCTTTCAGTTTTTTCTTGCTGTTGTGGGTATGATGGTGATGTCCATGCGTCAATGAACTAGCTCCTCCAGAGTTTTCTTCAACATACCTCACTATCTTCTCCACAAGAAGAAAGAGCACAATTCCAGCTGCAAGAACCAGCAAACATGGTAAGAATTAGTGCTGCTAGGAGCCGATCTGTATAAAAAAGTCTGATGATTAAACACTGGCTAGAGAAACCGAGAGAGGAAATAAAAGTGAGAAAACAATTCAGACTAACATAATGAAAAAATCAATCACAGCTACAGCAGAAAAACCTTAACCTCAAGATTTTGTTCATTTTAATCTAATTCATTTCTCACTTTCATGAAAACGTGGTTCTCTTGATAGTTTCTTACAGAAAAGATGGGCAAGCTGAAAATCATGAGAATATATCTTGTATACTTTTGATCAATGGCGTGTGTGACAAGGAATCATGTGCAAGAAGAAAAACATCCCTATTTGGAGAATGGGTGAAAATTTGAACTGATGATGTAAAAGTAAAGATTCAGTTGTTTAAAGATTACATCCTCCTATCCAGCAAAGAAGAGGGGGGAAATAGATACAAGCAAACAAAAAAGTGGTTCCAAGAAAGGGATCATGTACAGTTTCTCAATCATTAAGGTTTCTGAGAAAACGAATGTTCCAAGAAAAAGGACTGATTTTGGAAGCAATAGAAGCTGCTAATAAGTTGGCACAGAAGATGAGGTAGACACCCTGACAAATTTCCAACGACTTGAGCAAGTTGCAAATTATATCTGCTCCAACTAATTTGATGACAGAGTTATACTATTAGTGAATCATGTAATGACACCTATTTGGAATTAGTGAAAAAATAATAATTAGTAACCATTATGTGGCATGTTCAAGTATATGATGTTTTGTGCAATATTTTATATGTGAAAATATACCATATCCTAATATCCTATATTTTAAAAGAAATACTGTATTACTGAATCAGATACTTGTATCATAAACAACATTTAAGAAACTAACGTATCTTAAAGGCATGAACTCTCAACAGAGATGACGAACTAGTATCCTAGAAGATGAGAAGTAGAATTGCTCTAAAAATGACGCATGCCAAATTCTGAAAATTGTACGATGCAAACACACCACATCGCACAACACAGAGAAATTGAAAATTTAAGGAAACAATACACAGTTCATTCATAGTAACATATGCACAAGCTTCAACTTTACCATATCTTAATATATGTCATGTGGCAATATTTGCTACTTTGTACGCCCCTCCCAAAAGACATGGAGCATTATTTCTTTTGATACTTGCCAAAAGTTCTCCTAAACTAACATGCTCTAGCCATGTATGTGTGTGGCTAGGGCATGTGGAAACTAAGTAACTGGCCTTGGGTAATGATAATTGGTAACTCGGTATGTCACTGTATTTTACCTTTTTAGAAAAGATACGTGTTTTATTCTCTATGTTTCTGTTAGATGCTGTGACTTCTCTTATATACGAGTTGACTATCCTATATAAGGAAGGTACAATAAATTAGCTGACCTAATATACAATTGACAGCTGACTGATTATTCCTAAAATTTAATCATCAATTCTGTTGATTACATAATTATTAATTTTTTTTATTTTAAATGGTAATGGATTTTTTTAAGTTTTAAATTGGCTGTGTCCATGTGTTGTTCTTGTGTCCTAGGTAGACATCGGTCAGTCAAATATTAACCAAAACGCTGTGTCTATGCTTCATAGCATATCATGCCGTTGTATTTTTTGTCACTAGTCGTCAACTTAGTAAGCAGAACTAGAAATAGGAAATGCTAAAAATGGATAAGAGAAGGATGCATTCCACAGACAGGAAGATGATCACCACTATCTACTCTTCGAGAAAGAAACAATATTTCTATCCTAGAATAACAAGAAAAATAGCAATATACTACACTTCCTTCCATTCATCCATGCTAACATAATCAGGTAGAAAAAATTAAGGCACATGAACTAATTACGAAATTAATTAGTAGAATAAAAGCCAATAGTTATACATATCTGTGCAAAGTGAACGACAAATAGTCGGTAAGAAACATCAAGCATATCACTACTAACCTAGGATGGACAATCCTGTAGAAAGATCTGATAAAGAATGTGAATGTGAATGTCCATGTCCAGAACTACCACCATGATCATGATCTTCATGATTATCATGAGAATGAGAGTGCTCCCCTCCTGTGTAGTAAAAGAGAATCATATTTATGTACACAAAATAACACATTTTTACGTAGGAAAATAAATATTAACATAAAGAAAAGGGAGACAATAAAACCATGGGAAGCTAAGACATCCTCCCTAACAGAAAAAGAAAAAAACAAGGAAACAGAGAATCAATTCAATCAAGAATTCGGTAAGGTTGTCGGCTGTCCAGTCTCTGAAAATTAGAAACAGAAACTTGCTTCTAAAGTGAAGTGCACACCAAATTACAGCCTATACATGCCTTGTTTCTTCCAAAACATTTAAAAAAGAGCATGAGAAATTGCTCTAGATAGAAGAGAATGCCTAATATTCTTGAAACACGCCAAAACAATATTTTCTAAAGGAAAACAACTGCCTGACAATGTAAAAATAGATGGATCGCTGTTTCTGAACTTCATCTACACAAATAACATGATAAAGAGCTGTACGGGACCTGAATCTGCAGTACGTCATTAGTACCAATCATACAACCTATTTATTGCTCTCGAGACAAAATACTTGACCTTAAGTGAATTGCAGATTTCCAAATTGGCTAGTCAATAGGAAACTTCTCTCTATTAAGAAAATGAGTAGCAAAGAGACAATAGGAATTACATACAGCACACCAGAAGAACCAATGCCTAAATTTCTCGAATCTTCACTGGGGAAAAGGAGATGGATCAACTAAAACTAGATGAGGCTGAATGGCTTAAGCTCCAAAATCTCATAATCATGGCAGATTTCCAAATTGGATGGTCAATAATAAGAAAATCATCCAGTACCCTACTTTTAATCCTTCTCTACCAAACACTTCACTTATGCTTCAATAATTGGTTGATTCAAAAACTTCAGATACACCAATTTACTTTCTAAAAATATTAAGAGAAATGCACACACGGCTACTATAAATCAAGAGGAGAGAGAGACCTTAGTAACTTCAATAATATCAAATAATGGAAAATTAACAATTACATTAATTTAACTGTACATACGCACAGTAAGAACCCTTCAGCAGCAAAATCTAAATGATGTCAAGAGATATATTGAAAGTGAAATCAAAATTTCTTTCTAACATTATTCAATTCTGCATTTTATTTTGGGGGAGGGGCCCAGGTCGAGTGTTGTATTTTTAAGCACAACTTTACACAGCAAAGAACTCACTTAACCAGTAAACTTATTAGTGAAAATTGCTCGGCATCAACCATTGATAACAAAATTAATTAACGAAGGCATTAACTGTAATGAAGACAGGTTCTGATGTTTTATCATACCAAAAGCATGTGGTAATTGGTGAAGAAAAGCATCCCCCAGCATAGCTCCTGCCTGAAAAAGGTGTGGTAATTGAGAATAGAACAAAAAATGTGAAACAGAAACAAAAGAAGTAAGAAAAATAAAAAATTATATTTACATATGTTTTTATTGACAAGAAAGTAACTTTAGTAAGTTTTCCAAGCTAGTAGCATGCCGGCACTCATGAGCCACACAGATTTTGGGCATATACAGATTTTTACTAATTCAATTCAAGCTTTTAAATAAAAAATAACTTAGAAGTGCCACACCAGGAAATATGTGTTCTCAATATGAAAGGTTTTTTAACATCGTAGGCAATTACGTATGCATCTACAAAGTTAAATCGAATGCATATGACACGGAAAATTCTTTGGGATGATCAGAATTGTGGTGAATCAAACTTAGTTTGGAGGGCACTTAATGAGGTCATAGTTATCAAAATCTGGAACTTGTACAATCAATGTAAAAAGAGAGAGAAACCTCAAATGCTTCCAATGGTCAAGAACAATCCTTGTTACATGTGGTGAAGTGGGCTATAAGGCTCCTCGTAAATTAATGATAGTATAGAGCGGAAAAAATAAGTTATCCTCCTAGGATAAATTAAGGACTAAAAAACCCAGTGCAGACAGAAAAGCACATCCAGCTAAGCAAGCTCATTAGTTTCTTAGCATGTATAACAAAAAAGCCTCTCTAAGATATCCAAAAGCTGATCCCCATATATGAAGTATAAAGATCACTATTATTCATCAAAATGGAGCTGCAAAATCTTATCCTTAATAATTGTGATATTCCACAATATCTGTAATAACAGCAGACATTGCACACTGCCAAATAGTGTTACCCACAGGCAGTGACAAACTTTGAGCAAAATGTAATTTTAAGTTTTTTTTGTATAGTCAAGGGTATCCCACTAATCCCTTTCAGGGTATATGGTTGCCCTCCCAACAAGTGTCACTCCAAGAAATCGAATATTTAATCTTTTGGCCTATTTGGGGTTACAGTGAGGCCTTACACCCTAAATTTTAAGTTTTTTTTCACTTAAATTAAATAACTACCAGTTATCCAACCATTATAGTAATCAAGGTCCTTTTTTAACTGAATTTTCTAGTTTTATTTCAAAATGAATTTAAATGAAAAGTAATGCAAATATGCAATTAGAATTCTCAAACCAGACAATGATAAACATAAGTGAAAGGAATGCGACCAAAAGAAGAATTTAAGATAATGAAGCCCGAGAAAGGAGCTAGAAGAAACCTGACCCCAAATAAAGCCAGTGAATCAACAACGCCCTTTGATGGTTTCCCTTTTACTGAAATAAGTGGTAACCCAGAGTATTCAGTTCTGTGCACTGTAGATAGGCCATTTACATTGAAAAATGAACAATTTGTATTTACTTACCAAAAATTACAGGCAGGGTAATCAGACAAATGAGGGAAGCCATGCTCACCAGAAACGAACAGCCTAACGCATTCAACCAAAGAGCTATAATAAAAATAAAAATAAAACATTAGAAGTTATCCAAGAGGGTACATCGGTATTAAACTGAAAATGTAGAAGTTTATAAGTATCACCCTCCCAACCAACTCATTAACAACATGCACTAGATAGAGGACTTCACAATTTCAAGTCTGCAACATTACAGGTTCAACTAGCAAATAAGCTCGGGCTAACTCTATTAATTAACATTCCCGATTGAGTATGTATCCTGCCACTTCTGCCTGTAGAAACGCTTGAGATGCTAGGCATGGACATGGTTTAAACCTTAAAAATTGAAACGTTTTGGTTCCACTAAAAGCGTGAAACCAAAGAAATGACTTGTATTCACAATGCACCTGATTCTCAGATTTGAATAGCTTGTTTTAAGGAAAAAACATTTTTTTTTTCTTTTTCTTCTTCTTCTTCTGGAAACGCTCGTAGTCAGATTTTGATTCGGACACAAAACAGGCTAATCCAAACACAAAATTACAATCCTGTAATCAAGTCACTACCCATCTTATAGAAGCTTAATGTTAACAGCAAAGTGCTTCAAATAAACATAAAGAAGCTAACTTTGCAGCACACAAACACCAAAGAAAAAGAAACAAACTAAGAAATCGAATGCCCAAAAACGCATAAGGGCAAAAGAAGATTTATCTTTTTTACCTAAACCCGATAATTCAGTAGCCTCAGTATAGTGATGATGATCATAGTCATAATCATGGGGATAACCAAACCCATATAATTTCATATCCTCCTCCTCAGCTAACTCTTCAGGAAGCAACGTTCTTTCCTTGGCATCCTCATGATGATGATGGGCATGGTCATGGCCGTGGTGATGGTCATGGTCATGGGCATGGCCATGTCCTCCACATTGATGATGGCCATGGTCATGGTCATGAGAGTGAGCAAAAGTCAGATCCAAACAGAACCCAACAAGAACCAAAGCGAGAAGAAACAATGAAGAATAAAAACTTTTTCTAAGCAGTTCCATGATGAATTGCAATAGGAGCGTGATTTGCACAAGTCTTCCAAGGTTATATAGCAAACAAACTATTCCCTTATGGGTTAGATGGGGTTCGGCACAAAATAAAATAGGATTTGAGAAAGAGATGTGTATTGGCAATACAATTTTTATATATCAACCATTTATTGTTATTAACTCTTTAAAACATGTGATACAAATAAATGGTAATTAATATATTGATTACAATTTTATGTCTAAATTTTTAGACTGATAATATATAGATATCAAATATTACAATCATAGTATTTATGACCACACAAGTTTAATCTATCAAATCTACTAGCCATAAATTTTTGCTAACAAATCTCTTATCTATTTTTTTTAATAATTAAAGTTAGTAATGAATTAATCTTTTTGAAAATGTATTTTAATCATATCTTTGTTCCCAAAATGGAGCTTTGACCTTAGTTTATTTAGAATACTCTTATATAATAATTAATGGTTAATTACATATGTTATTCCATATATTACTAATTCTCAAATATTTTCACAAAATATATATATACTAATGACTCAAAATTCATCATGTTAGAGATGGCAAATGCACTAGAGGAGACAAGTGCTTATTACTATAATCCAAACTTGCACCTACTTGTGGATATTTGTTGGTGATCAACTAGTTTTGTACCTCAATATATTTACATATTTTCTAATAATTATTACATAAATAATAACATATGTATTTTTATCATTCCTACCTACTATCATATGACCCCCAAAATATATAAAAACATTGGTATTGTCTATAGTTGTTGGCTATTGAATATGGATTAACCTTAGCTTGGAATTTTGGGCAATGAAAAGTTATCATGAAGAGTGACTGTCTCGAGGCTATTCACATCATTACAGTTAGGATGCAAGTTCGTTTGGATTGTCTATCAAAGTTTATTACCAGCATTGGTGACTTGCTCAAGAGAAATTCAGATGTTCGACTCCAACACATCTTCAAAGAAGGAAATATGATGACAAACTTTCTATCTAAGCTTAGTTTAGGCTTGGAGGAGAATTCGAGAATTTGGGACTTACTCCTTGTAGGAGTGCTTCCTATCTCGCAGTTGAATATTGTCCCTATGATGTAATTCTTGTCCCTTTGTCTTTGTTTGTTTTCCAATATATCAAAAAAAATACTACCTGATACCAATCTAACCACCACACTTACAATATTGGTGTAGAAACCAACCCCACTAAGAACATCTTATATCTCTAGCAATGTCAACTTCAGCCTTTTCACCAAGTGAGTTGAACTCATTCAATCTCACTCACGAGAGTACCACCAAACATTGGCTCAAATGCCCAACCACCCACCAATTAGAAGTTATTAGCAAGGTTGGAGCAATAGGAGAGGTTGATATTAAAAGATATATGATAGGTTATTTTGGAAGATTATAGTTGGATAGAAAGTGAGAAATTAGCAAGTTAGGTTTATGTTAGTTATTTGCTTTACAAACTTTCTTTTCATTCTTTTTCTCTTGTATAAATAAGTCATATTGACTCACTTCTTATTCAATCAATTCAATTCATTCAATGAAAATATTATCAATCTTTGTTTCTCATTCTTCTTACTTTAAACTTCTTTAAGCTTTCTATTATACACTTCATGATTCATCAAGAAGCTTTCTTTTCATGGCTCTTACCACATTTTAACAATGTATCAGAGCATAATTATTTTTTGATAGCTTCCGCTTATGATTCCATGAAGGATTTCAAGGAAAACTTCAACAATCAAGAACATGGTGGTGCTTTCTTTTTCATCTCAATGATCTTCATTAGTGTTATCTTGCTTCTAATAGGTGACAATGCTGCATGTGGCAAGACTATCTTGATTTCTTTGATTTCTCCAGCGTTGTTCTTCAGCATCTAATATTTCTTTTCAACATATGGCCCTAAATTCTTCATTATCACCTTCTTCATCGACCTTCAAATTCAGATCAAAGGAGTTTGTTTTTGGTCAAGAATTCTTTACAAGTGCATAAGCTAGCTTCTTGATATCCTCAAACTCTTCAAGAATGGAGTACCATGACCAATTTATCATATACAAGATTACATCCTTTTCTTATTCTTCATCATTTACCCCTCTTTCTTATTCATCATAGAAGCATCCCTCTTTCTTATTCATCATATAAGCATCTCATTAGGATCAAGATTCTGATCCGTTCTCTCTATTTCATCATCAATGGTTGGTTCGCTTCTGTCCATGATGGTTAAGCTCAGATATAACTTCTGTCATAGATGGTTAAGCATCAGATGGATAGCTTCTGACCATAGTGGTTAAGCAAAGATATAGCTTCTACTATGGATGGTTAAGTGTTTGATGATATAACTTCTGCCATGGGTGGTTAAGCGTTGTTATTACTTCAAATCAAGCTTCAAATCAATTTCAAGCTGAAGACTAAAATTTTTCACTCACCATCTTGAGGGGAGATATTAAAAGATATATGAAAGGTTATTTTGGAATATTATAGTTGGTTAGAAAGTGAGAAATTAGCAAGTTAGGTTTATGTTAGTTATTTGTTTTACAAGCTTTCTTTTCATTCTTTTCTCTTGTATAAATAAGCCATATTGACTCACTTCTTATTCAATCAATTCAATTCATTCAATGAGAATAATATCAATCTTTGTTTCTCACTGTTCTTTCTTTAAACTTCTTTAAGCTTTCTTTTATACACTTCTTGATTCATCAAGAAGCTTTCTTTTCATAGCTCTTACCACATTTTAACATGATATCAGAGCATAATTATCTTTTGATAGCTTCCGCTTATGATTCCATGAAGGATTTCATGGAAAACTTCAACAATCAAGAACATGGTGGTGCTTTCTTTTTCATCTCAATGACCTTCATTAGTGTTATCTTGCTTCTAATGGGTGACAATGCTGCATGTGGCAAAACTATCTTGATTTCTTTGATTGCTCCAACGTTGTCCTTCAACATCTAATGTTTCTTTTCAACTTATGGCCCTAAATTTTTCATTATCAACTTCTTCATCGACCTTCAAATTCAGATCAAATGAGTTTGATTTTGGTCAAGAATTCTTTTCAAGTGCATCAGTTAGCTTCTTGATATCCTCAAGCTCTTCAAGAATGGAGTACCATGACCAACTTATCCTATACAAGATTACATCCTTTTATTATTCTTCATCATTTACCCATCTTTCTTATTCATCATAGAAGCATCTCATTAGGATGAAGGTTCTGATCTATTCTCTCTCTTTCATCATTAATGGTTGGTTCGCTTCTGTCCATGATGGTTAAGCTCAGATATAACTTCTGTCATGGATGGTTAAGCATTGGATGGATAGCTTTTGTCCATAGTGGTTAAGCAAAGATATAGCTTCTGCTATGGATGGTTAAGCGTTTGATGATATAGCTTCTGTCATGGATGGTTAAGCATTGGATGGATAGCTTTTGTCCATAGTGGTTAAGCAAAGATATAGCTTCTGCTATGGATGGTTAAGCGTTTGATGATATAGCTTCTGTCATGGATGGTTAAGCATTGGATGGATAGCTTTTGTCCATAGTGGTTAAGCAAAGATATAGCTTCTGCTATGGATGGTTAAGCGTTTGATGATATAGCTTCTGTCATGGATGGTTAAGCATTGGATGGATAGCTTTTGTCCATAGTGGTTAAGCAAAGATATAGCTTCTGCTATGGATGGTTAAGCGTTTGATGATATAGCTTCTGTCATGGATGGTTAAGCATTGGATGGATAGCTTTTGTCCATAGTGGTTAAGCAAAGATATAGCTTCTGCTATGGATGGTTAAGCGTTTGATGATATAGCTTCTGTCATGGATGGTTAAGCATTGGATGGATAGCTTTTGTCCATAGTGGTTAAGCAAAGATATAGCTTCTGCTATGGATGGTTAAGCGTTTGATGATATAGCTTCTGTCATGGATGGTTAAGCATTATTATTACTTTAAATCAATTTCAAGCTAGAGACTAAAAAATTTCACTCACCAGCTTGAGGGGGTTATTAAAAGATATATGATAGGTTATTTTGGAAGATTATAGTTGGTTAGAAAGTGAGAAATTAGCAAGTTAGGTTTATGTTAGTTATTTGCTTTACAAGCTTTCTTTTCATTTTTTCTCTTGTATAAATAAGCCTTTTTGGCTCACTTCTTATTCAATCAATTCAATTCATTCAATGAGAATATTATCAATCTTTGTTTCTTATTCTTCTTTCTTTAAACTTCTTTAAGCTTTCTTTTATACACTTCTTGATTCATCAAGAAGCTTTATTTTCATGGCTCTTACCACATTTTAACAGTTGATCCAAACGTCCAATTACTTCCCCAAAAACAACATTGGAGCTTGAGTCAGTAGGTGAATCACACACTTTGTCACATCCTTGGACCAAGTCCATACATCAAGTGTAGACCCAATGTCCCCATCTCACACAACCTCTTACGGAATATGGGTCCAAATACTCATTTACACTAAACATTATTAAATTATAGAATAAATTATATGGACTTGGCATGAATTTTAATAAAACTACAAATATTAACCCTTTTTACACTTACACATACCCTCATTTGATATAACATCGTTAACTAAAAATTAAAATGAAAGAATAATATACTAAAATACTCGTTACTTCAAACAATACAATTCTTATTTTTTTTAACACAATCCATCATCTTTTTGTTCATGGATACAGAAATAAAAAAACGTCTATGGTGTTTGGAAAATGTCAGATTATGGAAATTATAACAAAAAGATTTTCAAAATTCCTAGATCTATCCTTGCAAGAAAAAGGGTTTGTCACTCATGGAGACAACAACAAAGGGAAGATACTTGACACAGAACAATTGGCAACTCAAATCAGTTTGTGATCGAAAATGTGTTATATGTTGAAGGTCTGGAACATAACCTTTTGAGTATCAGCCAACTATGCCATAAAGGTAACCATGTATCTTTTGATTTTGAGTGTTGTATTATTTGTGACAATATATCTAATAAAGTTAAGTTTGTCGGATATCGTATAAATAATATCTATATGGTTAATCTGGAGGATGTCACTACTCTATTTTAAAAATGTTTTATATCTAAAGAGGATGACATCTGGCTTTGGCATAAGCGTGTCGCTCATATTCACATAAAACATCTAGATAAATTGTCTAAAAATAATTTGGTTGATGGGCTGCCAAAACTTGATTTTAAAACTCAGGAAACTTGTGACACTTGTCAAAGATGTAAACAAATTAAAAACTCTTTTGCTTAAAAGAATGGGATATCCACAACAAGACCTTTGGAGCTTCTCCATATGGACTTGTTTGGACCATCACATGTTATGAGTTTTGGTGGTAGCTTTTATGCTTTAGTGATCTTGATGATTTCTCTAGATTCACATGGACATTATTTCTCTCGTCCAAAAGCGACACTTTTAAGTCTTTCAAAAACATTACCAAGCAAATCCAAAACCCGTTTAATCATAAGATAGTAAATATTTGATCCGATCATGGTGGCGAATTTGAAAACCATTTATTTGATAAATTTTGTAATAAATATGGCATTATGCATTAATTTTCGGTCCATCGTACCCCTCAACAAAATGGAGTTGTTGAGAGGAAGAATGAAGTCTTAGAGGAGCTTGCTAGAAACATGCTAAATGAAAGCAAGGTTCCTAAATATTTTTGGGCTGATGCAGTGCATACAGCTTGCTATGTGATTAATCGTATACTCTTGAGGCCTACTTTTTCAAAAACTCCATATGAACTTTTAAAAGGTCGTACACCTAATATTTCTCATTTTCATGCTTTTGGGTGTAAATGTTTTATATTAAATAATGGAAAAAGAGCCTTAAGTAAATTTGATCCAAAAGCTGATGATGGTATATTTTTGGGGTATTCATTGTATAGTAAAGCTTATCGAGTCTTTAATAAATATTCAATGCAAGTAGAAGAGGTTGTGCATGTCCATTTTGACGAATCTTCTCCAAAAGAGAAGAGGAAGGTATTGTCTAATGATGTTGCAGGTGCTTTGGAAGAAGAATACTCTAAGGACATGGACCAAGACAAAGAAGTAGAAGCAGAGCAAATTGTACAAGATGAGCATCAGTGATGAGCATCAGGATTTACCAATCGCGTGGAAGACCAAGAATGATCATCAACTCGATAAAGTGATAGGTGATATAACTATGTGGGTGGTAACCTGTAGCTCTTTACATAACTTTTATAACTTTGTTGCTTTTGTATCTCAAATCGAGCCTAAGACCATCGATGAGGCCATTGAGGATGTGCATTGGGGTGCTATGCAAGAAGAGCTAAACCAGTTCGAGTGTAATAATGTATGGGACTTGGTCCCTAAGCCTAAAGAACATCCAGTGATTGATACTAGATGGGTATTTCATAATAAATTGGATGAATCTGGCTTGATAATTAGAAATAAAGCTCGCTTAGTGGCCAAATGCTACAACCAGAAGGAGGGCATCGATTATGACGAGACTTACACTCCCGTAGCCAGATTAGAGGCCATAAGGATGCTTTTATCCTTTGCATCAATTATGAACTTCAAGCTCTTTCAAATGGATGTCAAGAGCGCCTTCTTGAATGGCTACATTCAAGAGGAGGTATATGTAGATCAACCTCCCGGCTTTGAAAATTTTAAGTATCTGAATCATGTATATAAGCTCAACAAAGCCCTTTATGGCCTGAAACAAGCTCCCAGAGTTTGGTATGATAGATTGAGCTCTTTCCTCTTGGAAAAAGGGTTCGTGAGGGGTATGGTTGATACTACCCTCTTTATTCGTAGATTAGATAATCATGTGCTTTAGTTCAAAAATATGTTGATGACATAATATTCAGATCTACTAATAACATTCTGTGTAAAAAAATCTGAGTTAATGCATGGTGAATTTGAGATGTCGATGATGGGTGAGCTGACCTTCTTTCTTGGACTTCAAATCAAACAAATGGAAAGTGACATCTTCATTCATCAATCAAAATATTGCAAAGAGTTACTGAAGAAGTTCGATATGGAAAAGAGTAAAGATGCTTCAACACCTATGGCGTCCGTATGCTATCTAGATAAAGATGAAAAGGGAAAAGCAATTGAGGTAACCAAATATCGTGGGATTATTGGCTCATTACTGTATTTAACTGCAAGTCGCCCCGATATTATGTTTAGATTTTATATGTGTGCTAGATTTCAAGCTTTGCCTAAAGATTCACATTATACTGTTGTAAAACGAATCATGAGATATTTAAAAGGAACAACTAATATGAGATTATGGTATCCTAGGGATACCTCATTATCCATGGTAGGGTATTCCGATTCTGATTTTGCAGAATGTAAGTTGGATTGGAAAAGCACTAGTGGGACTTGTTATTTACTTGGTAGTTCCTTAGTTGCATGGCACAGTAAAAAGCAAGTGTGTGTTGCTTTGTCCACCGCTGAAGCGGAATACATTGCCGCCAGTGTGTGTTGCGCTCAAATCCTTTGGATAAAGCAGCAACTTAAGGACTTTGGACTTAACCTAGAAAAGATTCTTAGAAAATGTGATAATACAAGTGTCATAAACCTATCCAAGAATCCCGTTTTGCATTCTAGAATCAAGCATATTGAAATTAGACATCATTTCTTGCGTGACCATGTACAAAAAGGTGATTGTGTACTTGAATTTTTTGAAACATCTAAGCAATTGGTTGATATTTTCACCAAGCCTCTCTCACGAGATACCTTCTATGTTCTTCGAAGAGAACTTGGAATTCTTGATAAAATTTATCTTGATTAAAATCGTCTAAAAATGTTATTATATGCTTCGTATGATTAATGTCTTCTATGCTTCAAAATGTATACTTGTTATGAATGCATTATATTCCTATTATGACTCATGATCTTGTGTGACAACATGAAAATGTATATGTGTTTGAGTAAAAATTGCTTGATAAATGTTAGATATCTTTGCATGCTTTTAAAATCCAAAAACCTCTTGATTCTTCAAATGTGATGCAAGTTAATTGATTAACTATCCTTTTAATCGATTAAAATGTATAATTGTTGGTCAATTAATTGATTAATCACAGTTTGAGTTCACTTCATATATCTTCTTACTTTTGACCAAAATTTCATTTAGTTTATCTTTATGATAATGTCAAAATGGAGAGAAAGGTTGTTTTGTTGTTTAATGTGTGCAGTTTGTAAATAATATTCATCTTTCGTTGTCTAGCTATGCGCTTCAACTTTGAAATCAACAACCATACATTATGTGAACATCTTCAAGTTATGCATCAAAACAAAATTTGGTGTTGAGTTTGTCATCATCAAAAATGGGGAGATTGAAAGTGCAATGTGTCAATAGAGCACTTAACTTGCCTATGTTTTGATGAAGACAAATGACTTAGTGAAAGATAAAGATAACTCAACAAATCAACATGCCAAAGATTCAAGAGCTTCATGTCTAGACTAGAGTCTTAGATGTGTCTTAGTTATTGAGTCTATGTTAGGTAAACCTAGATGCAAATCTCACAAAGTCTAAAAGATAAAACATAAAGGTTAAGTTCCATCTAGTTTATTATATGTTCATGCATTAATCATACATATTATTTGTGCATATTAGGCATAACATAAAGGTAAAACATGTATAGTTGATAAGTATAACATATAGGCAGTTTACCAATTAATATCTTAACTGAAAATATGTCAGTTAATTGATTAAGAGAATCTTTAATCGATTAACGTGAAAACAGTTTTTAAAGTTTCAACAGATAACTGAAAAACAGAATTCAGTTACTCTATAACAGTCCGTTAATCGATTAATAGGCAACATAATCGATTAACTGAGTGCAAAATAGCTTTTCTATATAAACTATGTTTTTACACCATGCTACATACATTCATTCATTCATTTTAGAATTGCTAAGTTGCATATTATCGTATTCTTTGTATGTCATATAGGCAGAGAGAATTGTATGTGAGATTAGAGTGAGATAGTATTATGCTTAGAGGTTAACATGTCATCCATTGCATATGATCAAATGTGTTCATCATTCTATCTCGTTCGTGCATGATACTTTCATTACTGTTTAGAGATTTCTTAAGGGTAGAAATTACATGTTCTTCATGATTCTGATCTTATACATATTCTTAGTAATTGTGAGATCTGTATATGGTTTATAGCTTGTTCTTTCTTGTAATATTTAAGTTATTTTGTGCTTCACAATACTCTGCTTTTTGTGTTGTTTGTGTAACAAGGAAAATCGTCTCTTGGTGTCGTACCACCAACGAGATCAGAGAGTCTTCACCAAGACTTGGAGGTCTTGAGTTTAGAACATACTCTTGGCTGAGGCTGGATCGTAGGAAAGGTTTTCCTAGGTGATTGGGTAAGGTCAAACCAAGGTAGAGGTTCTGGGAATTCAAGAAGGTAGCGTTCAAAGTCTTGTAATTGGAAGTGTGTATGTAAGATACATTGACTTCAATTTTAGTGAAGAAAATCTCTCAGATCAGAGGGAGGACTGAATGTAGTTTTACAGTGGACCACAAAACGAACTAGAATAAAAACTTTGTTGCAGGTTATTTCTTTCTCTTATCTCTTTATTGTTTTAAGTAGCTTTTACTTGCCTATTGTAGCTGATATTTTGAATACAATATTACTGCCAAATAAAGATCATTTATGTTCAAATATATCTGCTATATCATTTCTGTATAATCTGTAATTGGTTGTGTAATTGAGCCATTCAATAACTGCTAATTCTGTGTGACTTAATCGATTAAGTCATAGCTTTAATCGATTAATTGGGCAAGTTTCCACTTTGGTGCAAATAGCAGTAAGTGAGAACCGAGACACATATTCAACTCCTTCTAAGTGTATTCTGTCACTAATACCTAACACTAAAGACTTCTTCTAAGCCCTCTCATCTAACGTAACTTAACACACAATAATCTATTGTAAGAGAGTGATTTTTTAGTTTCAGCTATTGCTACTTCTTTAATTTGCTAAGAGATTTTGGATGAAGTTGGGTTCAAAGACAACTTATCATTATAATCTTCTTATGTTATATTGGTAAATCTAACAAGTGTTGGTAAAGTGGGGGAAGACCCGCTAGATCCCCCAAAATAATAAAGTGTCGATGGTACGATTTCTACGAGTGACATTTATTGAAAGGGACAGTCACACACTCCAAAAAGATTAGTTGTATAGAATGAAAGAATATATTTTATAGTACCAAAAAGATATATAGGAAAAATACAAATTTATTGGGAGTGGGCACTGAAAGTGAACCAGAATAAGTTTTATGCCATTTATTATTTGTACTTTCATTTTGTACTAAGTTCATTCTTTGACTAAAAAAATTGTTTTAGTTTTAAGTGTAAGTTATATTTGAAAGTCTTAAAACAACTCTAAATAGTACTATAGCTTAATCATTTACGATTTAGAAGATTTTCAAAATGATCAGTATCATTTTCAGTATTTAATTTTTCAAGATAAACAGTGGCAAACAAATTTAAAATCTAACTGCATCTTTGAATGGTGCTTTGAAGTGCAATGTTTGAGCTATTATTTAAGTGAATGACTTCCTATTTTAATATAGAGAAAGTAATAGTTGTTCTAAATCTACTTGAATAACACAAATACAAGATTCTTTATTTCTCGATAACATATTGAAAACTAAGTACATTCATAATGTGCTTGAACATACATTTCCCAACTTACAAATGTAGAGAAACATAAACATAGCAACATGGTGTATCAGAGTCTCAATTACAACCTTATTTATTTTCAGGAGAGACATAAACATATAAAACATAAAAATACTAATTAATTAAAAGAGAATAAAATATCTTCTTATACCAGAAGATAAGTTAGTGCATATATCATAATTTTAATAACTGAAGAGGATAACTTATCTTTTAGTACGAGGATATATTTTATTTTAATAATTAAATGCATATTATCTTTAACATAGATCCATCAAATTTTTAAACTTTCAAGATTTTTCTCATTTTCAGTGTGAATCCTCATGTGATCAAGGTGTGACTTTCCACGAAGTTCCTTTGAGAGGTATCCCTTGTAGTAATCTGGAACACTAATTGTTTTGTACCTTGCTGGTGCTTTTGGAGTAACTAGACTTGATGCTGGACCAATAATTACTTCCATACTAGGGTTGTAAAATGTGGCTAGGCTCAGCCTATCTTTTTCAGAATTAACTACTGTTCGGTGTTCAATGCTACGATAAATTCCATTAGTCATAATCTGTAAAATAATTTATAAATAAGGTCAAAATGTTTGTAAGGATTTAAACTTTAGATGATTATGTATTCAAAGTTTTGGCAGAGACAAACTTTCATATTAGAATTTATATTGGTCTAGTAATGTAAGATAACAATATTGGATCATCAGATAAATCAAAAAGTCAAATATTCGTCGATTTATGAAAGTAACATTTGTTGGGAGGGACAATCATATACCCAAAAGAACTTATAAGATAAGTAGATACCCTTAATTATACAAAAAATATTAGTTTAACATAAATGAATCTATATCAAATTTTGATGTAATTTTTTCGGCCAAATAAATTTTTTTTTAAAGGTTGGGTGAAACACCCCAATATAATGAAGAAGGAAAACAGAACAAAGTGCAAAGAGAGAGATATTACATGTTCCTAAATCTATAATTAGGAAGAGACAATCTATTCCTATTGAATTCAAGCAAAATGAAACTAGGCAGGGAATCCCACCAAGTATACAATTTAGAAGAAATAGCAAACGAAGCAAGCTTATCGGCACAAGTATTTCCCTCCCTGTAAATATGAGAAACTCGAAACTCCATAGCAGAAACATGCCTTTGACAAAGATACCATTGGTTAAGAAGCTTCCAAGGGACTTGGAATTTGCCGTTGAAAATATCCACAACATTCATAGAATCACATTCAAGCCAAATTTTTATCCAACCATTGTTGTGAGCAATCTCAATTGCTAGGATAGCAGCCCTTAGCTCAGAGTACAATGAGTCTGTAATGCCAATGTAAGAAGCAAAGGATCCTAAGAAGTCACCCTGGTTGTCCCTGAAGATTGCACCACCTCCTGCATGGCCAGGTGCGCCATGAGCAGCACCGTCGGAGTTGATTTTGATCCATCCAGGCAAGGGAGTGTACCACACCACCTCAGTGGTGGAGGGGGCAGAGGAGTAGTGAGGAGAAACATTTAAGTTCCTTAGAATACTGAAATCGTGTTGAGAACCATTGGCACAAAGCTTGGAGAGATTCCCCGACATAGAAATGCCCATTTTAATTTTGGCTTTTGCCATAGCTAGAGTAGTCCAGGAGTCTTGGAATCTGCAAAAGTTCCTGCAGTGCTAGATTGTGTTCACTGTGTGAACAATTGCAGCAGCAAGAACACCCTTGATTTGAGGGCTCCAATGAAGATTGCACCTGGATAGGATCGCAGCTATGGAGGAAATGTCAATTTGAATGTGGAAAATGCCACCAATCCACTGCCAAAGGTCAATAGCAAAGGGGCACAAGAGGAACAGATGATCAGAAGTTTCACTACTAGCCTTGCAGAGGTTGCACATTGAAACTAGAGAGCACCCTCTTAATTGGAGATTCTCATCAGTGGGCATTCACCTATGGAACAACCTTCAAGTGGTGAAGGACTTAGATGGGGGAATAGAATCAGACCAGATAATCCTACACCAGTTCATATGGTTAGCATTGGGCCTGATATAGTTATAGGCAGCTTTAAGAGGCAGAGAGCCATCCATAGTGCACTGCCAAACAAACTGATCATTCTTGTCTGTGATGATGGTGTCAACAACGCTTGAGGCAATCTGAGGGAAAAGATCATGGATTAGCTTAGGAATGACCCATTTACAGTCCTGAGTGAAGTCAGCAACCTTGGATAAAAGAGAGGGGTGGAACTCATCAGGGATGTGCAGGGATTCCACCAGAGGAGATCCCAACCAGTTGTCCAGCCATAAATGGATGCTTTTCCCTTCTCCAACCAACCAAATGGAATTAGACATAACAATGTGCCAATTGCTTTTAATGCCAGGCCAAATGGAGGATTTGAAGTATCTCTGAGAGGGATAGATGCCCCTCCCAAATCTGTGCCTATAAAGGATGGCCCACTCCTGGGAAGAAGAGGACATTTCCCATGCAAGTTTGATCAGAGCAGCCTAATTCATAGCCTTGATGGATCTCAGGCCTAGGCCACCAGAATTTGTAGGGGAACAAACCTTGTGCCAAGACACAGTAGCAATTTTCCTTGTGCTTGTATACCCAGACCAAATGAAATTTCTGATGCACTTATCCAAATTCTGAATCAAGTTGGAAGGCCAAGCATAGATGTGGAAGCTATAGGTGAGCATGCTTAGAATGATTGACTTGACAAGCTCAACTCTGCCCATAATAGACAATAAGGAACCTTTCCAGGTAGCTAGTTTGAGGATAATCCTATCAGCAATTGCTTGGAGGTGAATCTTCCTTGGTTTCCCTTTAAAAAGAGGAACACCAAGATAGTTAAAAGGGAGCCTTCCATGAGACAAACCAAGAGTTGAAGACAAAGCCAGGATTTTCCTAGGAGAGGCAATAGTAGAGTAGAATTTGCACTTGCTGATACTTATGTGTTGACCTGAAGCTTGGGCATAATCAATGACCAACTTCTTGAGAGCCATAAGATTCCTCTTGTTGCCATTACAGAATATGAGGATGTCATCAGCATACAACACATGGCTAGGAGTACAAAGATTAGCAGGGCCAGAGATAGGACATAGCTGACCCTCCAACACTAGCTTGGAAATGCCTCTGCTGAAGACATCCTCTGCTAGACAAAAAAGCAGAGGAGACAAATGATCACCTTGTCTAACTCCCCTTCTGTAGGAAAAGAACCCAACAGATTGCCCATTGACATTAATTGAAAGCTTAGCTGAGTGAAGGATGATCCTGATCCAGTCAGTGAACTTACTGTTGAAGCCAAAAGCAGAAAGAGTGTCCAGCAAGAAACCCCAGTCAAGAGTGTCAAAAGCCTTTTTGATGTCGAGCTTGATTGCCAAGTTTCCCCCAAACACTTTGTGATCAAGCAGGTTGATTGCCTCAGAAGCAATGCAGATGCATTCATGAATATGCCTCTCCTTAATGAATCCTCTTTGCTGAGGAGATATGATTTTAGGAGCAATTAGAGCAAGTCTATCAGCTAGGACTTTAGTGATGATTTTAAATTGGAAATTGGCTAAAGCAATGGGCCTAAAGTCCTTAATTCTATCAGCTTCAGGGCGCTTAGGAATGAGAACCACATAGTTGGAGTTAATATTTGGAGGAAGCCAATTGTTGGAGAAAAAGTAGGCCACAGATTGACACACATCCTGGCCTATAATTTCCCAGAAAGCCTGGAAAAAGCAACCACCAAAGCCATCAGGGTCAAGGGCACCATCCCCCTTCATGCTGAACACAGCAAATCTGATCTCCTCATTAGATGGATGTTTGGTGAGCAAGAAATTGTCTTCCTCAGTCACCAAAGGAGGGATAACAGAACTGATCAGGCCATTAGAGACAATATTATTAGAAGAGGCATACAAGGCAGTGAAATAATCCAAAACATGGGTGGCAATGTCATCATGGTTTGTAAGAATGTTGTCCCCCTCCTTTAATATGGTGAGGGCTTTGGTGTTTAGCCTAACCTTAGCCACTCTGTGGAAAAAACTGGTATTCCTGTCACCATTGGTGTGCCAATTCATTCTAGCTTTTTCCTTCCAAAAAGCTTCCTCAACCAATAGAGCTTGAAACAACTCCTGCTGAGCAATAACTTCTTGGTCCAAAAGATCCTCATCAGGGCCATAGCTGTCAATGCATTGCTGGATGGACTCAACTGAGGCAAGGGATGAAAGTGTGCATGTCAAGAGGAACACTTTGGAAAGCTCTCTTTATATGTCATGGTTTTGATGAGGACAACTTGTGCTAATAAGAGCTTGAAGATCACCAACAAATCAACGTGCTTAAGTCTTTAATTGGTACTAAGCTTAGACTAGAATCTAGTTTAAGTTGAGTCAAAGGCTTAGGTCACCTAATACATGTCTCATATGCATAAATCTTTTAAATCATTTCATCTTTGAGATATGTCATTCATAATATGTTCATGCATTACATAAATACATGTATATGTGCATTCTAGGCATAAACTAAGTGTTAAACATGTATGAACTAAGTGCATAACGTATTTGAGGTTTTGTAGTTAAAAATACACATTTAAAAATGCTGTTAATCGATTAACTAATACTTTAATCGATTAACCCAACTGCTTTGAAAAGTGGTTGCTACTGCAACACGTTTTTAAATGTTGTTAATCGATTAAGGCATTACGTTAATCGATTAACCTAACTGTTTGAAAAGTTGTTGAAACTGAAAAGCTTGGAAAACAGAATCAGTTACGGTGGAAGCCAATTGTTGGAGAAAAAGTAGGCCACAGATTGACACACATCCTGGCCTATAATTTCCCAGAAAGCCTGGAAAAAGCAACCACCAAAGCCATCAGGGCCAAGGGCACCATCCCCCTTCATGCTGAACACAGCAGATTTGATCTCCTCATTAGAGGGATGCTTGGTGAGCAAGAAATTGTCTTCCTCAGTCACCAAAGAAGGGATAATAGAACTGATCAGGCCATTAGAGACAACATTATTAGAAGAGGCATACAAGACAGTGAAATAATCCAAAACATGGGTGGCAATGTCATCATGGTTTGTAAGAATGTTGTCCCCCTCCTTTAACATGGTGAGGGCTTTGGTGTTTTGCCTAACCTTGGCCACTCTGTGGAAAAAACTGGTATTCCTGTCACCATTGGTGTGCCAATTCATTCTAGCTTTTTCCTTCCAAAAAGCTTCCTCAACCAATAGAGCTTGAAGCAACTCCTGCTGAGCAATAGCTTCTTGGTCCAAAAGATCCTCATCAGGGCCATAGTTGTCAATGCATTGCTGGATGGACTCAACTGAGGCAAGGGAAGCCTTAACCCTGAGATGTAAGTCACCAAAAACATTCTTGTTCCAGTTCCTGAGCTTCTCTTTTAGCAGCTTGAGCTTCTGAGAGATAATGAACATAGGGCAGCCTCTAATATCCAATTGTCAAACTTCAGCCACCACTCTTTTGCAGTCCAAGTGCTGGAGCCACATACCATGAAATCTAAAAGCAGAAATTCTGGAGATTGATGAGGAGGAGAAACTCAAGAGAAGGGGGTGGTGATCAGAGGAGATTCTAGTCAAAGTACAGCAGAAAATTTCATTCCAAGAAGCAAGCCAATCAGCATTGCAGAGGCATCTGTCCAACCTCTTCTCAGTGAGAGCATTGCCTCTCCTTTTATTAAACCAAGTGAGCTGAGCACCTCTACTCAAGAGATGAATGAGGTTAGAGCCGTCATAAAAGGACTTAAACTCCTCAGAAGGCAAAGTAGGAGGGACAACAGAGCCCTGATGTTCATTAGCTCCTAGCACCATATTAAAGTCCCCAATGCAACATCAAAGGCCAGGAGTAGTAGCCATGATGTCTCTAATCTCATCCCAAAGAAGTCTTTTATGAATATAGTGGGTATGTGCATACACAACACAAATGAAAAAGGTGGAGTCCTGATCAGTTAAGGAGATGGAAATTTGCTGCCTAGAATTGGCTATCACAGAAGGAACCAGGTCAATTCTACAAATTCCCCAAATATTAGGCAGTTGAGGGTACCTATCATTCTTCACAAAAAGCTTTAGATTCATTGTAGACCAATATAGAGGGGAAAGGGCCTCCGAAGAAATCCAAGGCTCAGAAAGAAAAACCAAATCCGGTTTGAGATCCAGGCAGAAAGTCTTGAGAACTAACCTTGTTTTGAGGTTGCCAAATCCCCTGCAGTTCCAATAGATAACTCTCATTGGGAAGGGGTTAAGTAGTCACTCTTGCGGGTATTATACACTTTTTATGTGCTATTTCTTTTCCTTAATTTTTTCTTTTGAGATTTTGAGAGAACCTCAGTGTATGAGTCCTCCCTCAATTCCTCACCCTCCTCCTCTTTATCATTTGCCCAGAGCCGACCTAGTAACCTCATATCTCTGGCTGCCGAGGGATTTATCATTTCCTGTATGTCTTGAATGACAAAGTTGCCACCTGGGGGTTGGGGGGGTTGAGTCCTAACCACTTCAGGTTCTGGTATGCCCACCACATCTTTACTGTTTTTAATCGATTATTTGGCATAGTGGAATTAATTGATACATTTTGTACTTGTGCTATACTGGATAATACTCTGATATAAAATCTGTAAGCTCTGTTATTCGTTCCATTATCGGTTAACTG